>NW_027526385.1:25540608-25855608 GCF_048455015.1 Haemaphysalis longicornis
GTTGGCTGTGAAGAAAACCTCGGAAAGCAAAGGGGAGGACGTGGTAGGTCATTGGAAAAGATAAAGAATTGGGAATTAAAGAATGAAAGTGAAGAAAAAATGCCCTGCAGGTGGGAACCGAACCCACGACCTCCAGAATGCAGGTCTGGTGCGATAACCACTGTGCTACCGGCGGGGTGATTTTCTCCGTCACAGTGTGGGGTATTTATGTTTAGGTATTTTTGTTTCCTGTGCTTGGGGGTGGTAGCCAGCGCCACTCGGACTGCTCGGGGTGAAGGGGACCTGCTTTTTAACCCCCGGGCCGTTACTCGAGTGTCTACGACATGTCAAGAGGGGTCGACCAGCGTTGAACCCTCTTAAGCTTTCTATTGCACCAAGACTGTTAGAACAGAGGCCCTCGCTATGCATGTAGCGAATCAAAATAGGAAATGAGGGGCTCATTGAAAATCACAAAGAAATAAGAGTTGCCAGTCAAGAAAACCTCGGAATGCAAAGGGGAGGACGTGGTAGGTCATTGAAACAGATAAAGAGTTTTTAAAGAAAGAAAGAAAGTGAAGAAAAATGCCCGCCAGGTGGGATCAGAACCCACGACCTCCAGAATTCTGGTCTGGTGAGATAACCACTACGCTACCGGCGGGGCGATTTTCTTCTTCACTGTCTGGTTTATTTATGTTTAGCTTTTTTTGTTTCCTTTGGTTTGGGGCGGTAGCGAGCGCCACTCAGACTACTCGGGATGAAGGGGACCTTCTTTTTAACCCCTGGGCCGTGATCTGAGTATCTACGACATGTCGAGAGTGGTCGACCAGCGTAGAACCCTCTTAGGCTTCCTGTGGCAACAAGACTGCCAGAACAGAGGCCCTCGCTATGCATGTGGCGAATCAGAATAGGAAATGAGGGGCTCGTTGAAAATAACAAAGAAATAAGAGTTGGCAGTCAAGAAAATCTCGGAAAGCAAAAGGGAGGACATGGTAGGTTATTGAAACAGATAAAGAATTTTGAAAGAAAGAAAGAAAGTGAAGAAAAAATGCTCCCCAGGTGGGATCCCAACCCACGACCTCCAGAATTCCGGTCTGGTGTGATAACCACTACGCTACCGGCGGGGCGATTTTCTTCTTCACTGTCTGGTTTATTTATGTTTAGCTATTTTTGTTTCCTTTGGTTTGGGGCAGTAGCCAGCGCCACTCGGACTACTCGGGATGAAGGGGACCTTTTTTTTAACCCCTGGGGCATGACTCGAGTGTCTACGACATGTAGAGAGTGGTCGACCAGCGTTGAACCCTTTTAAGCTTCCTATTGCACCAAGACTGCCAGAACAGAGGCCCTCGCTATGCATGTAGCGAATCAGAATAGGAAATGAGGGGCTCGTTGAAAATCACAAAGAAATAAGAGTTGCCAGTCAATAAAACCTCGGAAAGCAAAGGGGAGGACGTGGTAGGTCATTGAAACAGAAAATAATTTGGAAAGAAAGATAAAAAGTGAATAAAAAATGCCCGCCAGGTGGGATCCGAGCCCACCACCTCCAGAATGCAGGTCTGGTGCGATAACCACTGCGCTACCGACGGGGCGATTTTCTTCTTCACTGTCTGGTTTATTTATGTTTAGCTTTTTTTGTTTCCTTTGGTTTGGGGCGGTAGCGAGCGCCACTCAGACTACTCGGATGAAGGGGACCTTCTTTTTAACCCCTGGGCCGTGATCTGAGTATCTACGACATGTCGAGAGTGGTCGACCAGCGTAGAACCCTCTTAGGCTTCCTGTGGCAACAAGACTGCCAGAACAGAGGCCCTCGCTATGCATGTGGCGAATCAGAATAGGAAATGAGGGGCTCGTTGAAAATAACAAAGAAATAAGAGTTGGCAGTCAAGAAAATCTCGGAAAGCAAAAGGGAGGACATGGTAGGTTATTGAAACAGATAAAGAATTTTGAAAGAAAGAAAGAAAGTGAAGAAAAAATGCTCGCCAGGTAGGATCCGAACCCACAACCTCCAGAATTCCGGTCTGGTGTGATAACCACTACGCTACCGGCGGGGCGATTTTCTTCTTCACTGTCTGGTTTATTTATGTTTAGCTATTTTTGTTTCCTTTGGTTTGGGGCAGTAGCCAGCGCCACTCGGACTACTCGGGATGAAGGGGACCTTTTTTTAACCCCTGGGGCATGACTCGAGTGTCTACGACATGTAGAGAGTGGTCGACCAGCGTTTAACCATGTTAAGCTTCCTATGGCACCAAGACTGCCAGAACAGAGGCCCTCGCTATGCATGTAGCGAATCAGAATAGGAAACGAGGGGCTCGTTGAAAATAACAAAGAAACTAGAGTTGCCAGTCAAGAAAACCTCGGAAAGCAAACGGGAGGACGTGGTAGGTTATTGAAACAAATAAACAATTTGGAAAGAAAGAATAAAAGTGAAGAAAAAATGCCCTGCAGGTGGGATCCGAACCCACAACCTCCAGAATGCAGGTCTGGTGCGATAACCACTGCGCTACCGACGGGGTCATTTTCTCCTTCACAGCCTGGGGTATTTGTGTTTAGGTATTTTTGTTTCCTGTGCTTGGGGGTGGTAGCCAGCGCCACTCGAACTATTGGGGGTGAAGATGACCTTCCTTTTAACCCCCGGGCCGGGGCTCGAGTGTATGCGACTTGTTGATACTGGTTGACCAGATTGAACCCTCTTAAGCTACCTATGGCAACAAGACTGCCAGAACAGACGCCCTTGTTATATATGTAGCGAATCAGAAAAGGAACTGAGGGGCTCGTTGAAAATAACAAAGAAATAAGGGTTGGCAGTCAAGAAAACCTTGGAAAGCAAAAGGGAGGACGTGGTAGATTATTGAAACAAAAAAGAAATTTGGAAAGAAAGAAAGAAAGTGAAGAAAAAATGTCCGCCAGGTGGGATCCGAACCCACGAGCTCCAGAATACCGGTCTGGTGAGATAACCACTACGCTACCGGCGGGGCGATTTTCTCCTTCACTGTCTGGTTTATTTATGTTTAGCTATTTTTGTTTCCTTTGGTTTGGGGCAGTAGCCAGCGCCACTCGGACTACTTGGGGTGAAGGGGACCTTCTTTTTAACCCCTGGGGCATGACTCGAGTGTCTACGACATGTAGAGCGTGGTCGACCAGCGTTTAACCATGTTAAGCTTCCTATGGCACCAAGACTGCCAGAACAGAGGTCCTCGCTATGCATGTAGAGAATCAGAATAGGAAACGAGGGGCTCGTTGAAAATAACAAAGAAACAAGAGTTGCCAGTCAAGAAAACCTCGGAAAGCAAACGGGAGGACGTGGTAGGTCATTGAAACAGAAAAGGAATTTGGAAAGAAAGAAAGAAAGTGAAGGAAAAATTGCCTCCAGGTGGGATCCGAACAGACGACCTCCAGAATGCCGGTCTGGGGCGATAACCACTGTGCTACCGGCTGGGTGATTTTCTCCTTCACAGTCTGGGGTATTTATGTTTAGGTATTTTTGTTTCCTGTGCTTGGGGGTGGTAGCCAGCGCCACTCGGACTGCTCGGGGTGAAGGGGACCTGTATTTTAACCCCCGGGCCGTTACTCGAGTGTCTACGACATGTCAAGAGTGGTCGACCAGCGTTGAACCCTCTTAAGCTTCCTATTGCACCAAGACTGCCAGAACAGAGGCCCTCGCTATGCATGTAGCGAATCAAAATAGGAAATGAGGGGCTCGTTGAAAACAACAAAGAAATAGCAGTTGGTAGTCAAGAAAACCTCGGAAAGCAAAGGGGAAGACGTGGTAGGTTATTGAAACAGATCAAGAATTTGGAAAGAAATTAAGTGAAGAATAAATGCTCGCCAGGTGGGATCCGAACCCACGACCTCCAGAATGCCGGTCTGGTGCGATAACCACTACGCTACCGTCGTGGCGATTTTCTGATTCACAGTCTGGGGTATTTATATCTAGGTATTTTTGTTTCCTGTGCTTGGGGGTGGTAGCCAGCGCCACTCGGACTACTCGGGGTGAAGAGGGCCTTCTTTATAACCCCTGGGCCGTGACTCGAGTGTCTACGACATCTCGAGAGTGGTCCACCAGCGTTAAACCCTCTTAAGCTTCCTATGGCACAAAGACTGTCAGAACAGAGGCCCTCGCTATGCATGTAGCGAATCAGAATAGGAAATGAGGGGCTCGTTGAAAATCACAAAGAAATAAGAGTTGCCAGTCAATAAAACCTCGGAAAGCAAAGGGGAGGACGTGGTAGGTCATTGAAACAGAAAATAATTTGGAAAGAAAGATAAAAAGTGAATAAAAAATGCCCGCCAGGTGGGATCCGAGCCCACCACCTCCAGAATGCCGGTCTGGTGCGATAACCACTACGCTACCATCCGGCAATTTTCTCCTTCACTTTCTGGGGTATTTATGTTTAGGTATTTTTGTTTCCTGTGCTTGGGGGTGGTAGCCAGCGCCACTCGGACTGCTGGGGGTGAAGGGGACCTGCTTTTTAACCCCCGGGCCGTTACTCGAATGTCTACGACATGTCAAGAGTGGTCGACCAGCGTTGAACCCTTTTAAGCTTCCTATTGCACCAAGACTGCCAGAACAGAGGCCCTCGCTATGCATGTAGCGAATCAGAATAGGAAACGATGGCTCGTTGAAAATAACAAAGAAACAAGAGTTGCCAGTCAAGAAAACCTCGAAAAGCAAACGGGAGGACGTGGTAGGTCATTGAAACAAATAAACAATTTGGAAAGAAAATAAAAGTGAAGAAAAAATGCCCTGCAGGTGGGATCCGAACCCACAACCTCCAGAATGCAGGTCTGGTGCGATAACCACTGCGCTACCGGCGGGGTCATTTTCTCCTTCACAGTCTGGGGTATTTGTGTTTAGGTATTTTTGTTTCCTGTGCTTGGGGGTGGTAGCCAGCGCCACTCGGACTGCTGGGGGTGAAGGGGACCTGCTTTTTAACCCCCGGGCCGTTACTCGAATGTCTACGACATGTCAAGAGTGGTCGACCAGCGTTGAACCCTTTTAAGCTTCCTATTGCACCAAGACTGCCAGAACAGAGGCCCTCGCTATGCATGTAGCGAATCAGAATAGGAAACGATGGCTCGTTGAAAATAACAAAGAAACAAGAGTTGCCAGTCAAGAAAACCTCGAAAAGCAAACGGGAGGACGTGGTAGGTCATTGAAACAAATAAACAATTTGGAAAGAAAGAATAAAAGTGAAGAAAAAATGCCCTGCAGGTGGGATCCGAACCCACAACCTCCAGAATGCAGGTCTGGTGCGATAACCACTGCGCTACCGGCGGGGTCATTTTCTCCTTCACAGTCTGGGGTATTTGTGTTTAGGTATTTTTGTTTCCTGTGCTTGGGGGTGGTAGCCAGCGCCACTCGGACTATTCAGGGTGAAGGGGACCTTCTTTTACCCCCGGGCCGGGGCTCGAGTGTCTGCGACATGTTGAGACTGGTTGACCAGATTGAACCCTCTTAAGCTACCTACGGCAATAAGACTGCCAGAACAGAGGCCCTCGTTATACATGTAGCGAATCAGAAAAGGAACTGAGGGGCTCGTTGAAAATAACTAAGAAATAAGGGTTGGCAGTCAAGAAAACCTCGGAAAGCAAAAGGGAGGACGTGGTAGAATATTGAAACAAAAAAGAAATTTGGAAAGAAAGATAGAAAGTGAAGAAAAAATGCCCGCCAGGTGGGATCCGAACCCACGAGCTCCAGAATACCGGTCTGGTGAGATAACCACTACGCTACCGGCGGGGCGATTTTCTCTTTCACTGTCTGGTTTATTTATGTTTAGCTATTTTTGTTTCCTTTGGTTGGGGGCGGTAGCCAGCGCCACTCGGACTACTCGGGGTGAAGGGGACCTTCTTTTTAACCCCTGGGGCTTGACTCGAGTGTCTACGACATGTAGAGAGTGGTCGACCAGCGTTTAACCATGTTAAGCTTCCTATGGCACCAAGAGTGCCAGAACAGAGGCCCTCGCTATGCATGTAGCGAATCAGAATAGGAAACGAGGGGCTCGTTGAAAATAACAAAGAAACAAGAGTTGCCAGTCAAGAAAACCTCGGAAAGCAAACGGGAGGACGTGGTAGGTCATTGAAACAGAAAAGGAATTTGGAAAGAAAGAAAGAAAGTGAAGGAAAAATTGCCTCCAGGTGGGATCCAAAAGACGACCTCCAGAATGCCGGTCTGGTGCGATAACCACTGTGCTACCGGCTGGGTGATTTTCTCCTTCACACTCTGGGGTATTTATGTTTAGGTATTTTTGTTTCCTGTGCTTGGGGGTGGTAGCCAGCGCCACTCGGACTGCTCGGGGTGAAGGGGACCTGCTTTTCAACCCCCGGGCCGTTACTCGAGTGTCTACGACATGTCAAGAGTGGTCCACCAGCGTTGAACCCTCTTAAGCTTCCTATAACTACAGACCAATATCGCTAACAAGTGTCCCATCCAAAATTATGGAGCATATTTTATTCACCCACATAATCAATCACCTGGAACAGTGCAGCTTCATCCACCCTTCACAACATGGTTTCCGGAAAGGCATGACTTGCGAAACGCAACTTGCCGCCTTCATTCATGATTTACATACAAATCTCGACCGCAATATTCAGACCGATGCAATTTTCCTCGACTTCGAAAAAGCGTTTGACAAAGTTCCACATCACCGCCTAATGACCAAGCTTTCGTTGCTTAACCTTGACCCGTCCGTCTTATCCTGGATTAATAACTTCCTCAGTAATAGAAAACAGTTTGTCATTATAAACAATGCCCGATCTAGAACTTCTTCCGTCCTTTCCGGTGTTCCTCAA
This sequence comes from Haemaphysalis longicornis, assembly GCF_048455015.1. Lineage (NCBI taxonomy): Eukaryota > Metazoa > Arthropoda > Arachnida > Ixodida > Ixodidae > Haemaphysalis > Haemaphysalis longicornis. The sequence goes on from NW_027526385.1 coordinate 25,547,374, forward strand.
GGAACAGTACTTGGACCCCTACTCTTCTTGATATATATTAATGACCTTCCACATTGCATTACTAACAAGATCCGTTTATTTGCAGACGACTGCGTTCTTTATGCAACCATCACCACTAAAGCTGATCAATTATCCTTACAAAGAGACCTTAAAGCCATGCAGCACTGGTGCCAGATGTGGCGGATGTCTTTAAATGTGTCTAAATGTAAATCACTTTCCTTTCATAGACGCACTAACCCATTTTCCCACAACTACTCTCTGGGCGGTTCCTTCCTACAATCCACTAATTGCTACAAATACCTCGGCGTACACATTACAAGCGATCTGTCTTGGTCAGTCCATATTAACCATATCATTTCTGCAGCTAATAGATCCCTAGGGTATTTGCAGCGTACCTTGAAGTTTGCTCCCACCCCTTTGAAAATACCGGCCTTCACCACGTTAACCCGACCAAAACCTGAGTACGCGGCAGCGGTGTGGGACCCACACCAGAATTACCTCATAGAAAACATTGAAGCTATTCAGAGTCGAGCTGCCAGATTCGCATTCTCAGATTATTCATCGTTCACAAGTGTGACAGAATTAAAAAAGCGTGCCGAACTCCCTCCCCTTAGCCACCGTCGAAAAATGTCAAGACTTACCCTGTTCCACAAATTCTATTACGCATCCACACCGAGCATCTACATCACACCACGCCCCCATTCTTCTGATCGTAGTAGCAACTCGAAGCAGGTTCTGTACCCTCGCCCTAAAACCAACACATTCGCACAGTCACTCTTTATTCGAACTGCTAAAGACTGGAATGCTCTACCGGATAACATTGTTAATACCAAAGATACAGAAACATTCAAAAAGTTACTAACAACCGTTTCCGAGCCCGTGTGACCTATTGCGACTATTGTCTTGTGTTCTTTTTTTTTGTTTTTTTTTATTCGCCCCAAACCATTTCATGTACTGTATGTTGAATTGCAGTACTGATTTCTGTGGTTGGCCTTTTGCTGTTCACTTGTAGTGACTAATACTTTGTGCCATTGCGATTATGTCTCCCCAAACCGTGTAAAGGATCCTGCTGTGTCAAACAGCACTCAGAGTGTATTTGCATGCCTGCTGTTCGCTTGCAGTTCCTAATGATGTTTGCCACTGCGATTATATCCCCCCAAACCGTGTAATGAATTCTGCCTGTGTTACGAAAAGTATTCGCACATTTTTGTGTCTTCGTTTACACAGACGTTTGTTTGCTGTTTTCACTGTTTTTTACTCGTCTGCTTTTGTAATACTCAAACATTTGTATCCCCACCCCTCATGTAATGTCCCGCCCAGGGACCCTTGAGGAAATAAAATAAATAAATAAATAAATATTGCACCAAGACTGCCAGAACAGAGGCCCTCGCTATGCATGTAGCGAATCAAAATAGGAAACGAGGGGCTCGTTGAAAACAACAAAGAAATAGCAGTTGGTAGTCAAGAAAACCTCGGAAAGCAAAGGGGAAGACGTGGTAGGTTATTGAAACAGATCAAGAATTTGGAAAGAAATAAAGTGAAGAATAAATGCTCGCCAGGTGGGATCCGAATCCACAACCTCCAGAATGCCGGTCTGGTGCGATAACCACTACGCTACCGTCGGGGCGATTTTCTGATTCACAGTCTGGGGTATTTATATCTAGGTATTTTTGTTCCGTGTGCTTGGGGGTGGTAGCCAGCGCCCCTCGGACTACTCGGGGTGAAGAGGACCTTCTTTATAACCCCTGGGCCGTGACTCGAGTGTCTACGACATCTCGAGAGTGGTCCACCAGCGTTAAACCCTCTTAAGCTTCCTATGGCACCAAGACTTCCAGAACAGAGGCCCTCGCTATGCATGTAGCGAATCAGAATAGGAAATGAGGGGCTCGTTGAAAATCACAAAGAAATAAGAGTTGCCAGTCAAGAAAACCTCGGAAAGCAAAAGGGGGGACGTGGTAGGTCATTGAAACAGATAAAGAGTTTTTAAAGAAAGCAAGAAAGTGAAGAAAAATGCCCGCCAGGTGGGATCCGAACCCACGACCTCGAGAATTCTGGTCTGGTGAGATAACCACTACGCTACCGGCGGGGCGATTTTCTTTTCTTCTTCACTGTCTGGCTTATTTATGTTTAGCTATTTTTGTTTCCTTTGGTTTGGGGCGGTAGCCAGCGCCACTCGGACTACTCGGGATGAAGGGGACCTTCTTTTTAACCCCTGGGCCGTGACCTGAGTATCTACGACATGTCGAGAGTGGTCGACCAGCGTCGAACCCTCTTAGGCTTCCTGTGGCACCAAGACTGCCAGAACCGGGGACCTCGCTATGCATGTAGCGAATCAGAATAGGAAATGAGGGCCTCGTTAAAAATAACAAAGAAATAAGAGTTGGCAGCCAAGAAAACCTCGGAAAGCAAAAGAGAGGACATGGTAGGTCATTGAAGCAAATAAAGAATTTAGAAAGAAAGAAAGAAAGTGAAGAGAAAATGCCCGCCAGTTGGGATCCGAACCCACGACCTTCAGAATACCGGTCTGGTGCGATAAGCACTATCCTACCGGTGGGGCGATTTTCTCCTTCACTGTATGGGGTATTTATGTTTAGCTATTTTTGTTTCCTTTGGTTTGGGGCGGTAGCCAGCGCCACTCGGACTACTCGGGATGAAGGGGACCTTTTTTTTAACCCCTGGGCCGTGACCCGAGTATCTACGACATGTCGAGAGTGGTCGACCAGCGTAGAACCCTCTTAGGCTTCCTGTGGCACCAAGACTGCCAGAACCGAGGACCTCGCTATGCATGTAGCGAATCGGAATAGGAAATGAGGTGCTCGTTGAAAATAACAAAGAAATAAGAGTTGGCAGTCAAGAAAACCTCGGAAAGCAAAAGGGAGGACGTGGTAGGTCATTGAAGCAAACAAAGAATTTAGAAAGAAAGAAAGAAAGTGAAGAGTAAATGCCCGCCAGTTGGGATCCGAACCCACGACCTCCAGAATACCGGTCTGGTGCGATAAGCACTATCCTACTGGTGGGGCGATTTTCTCCTTCACTGTATGGGGTATTTATGTTTAGGTATTTTTTTCCTGTGCTTGGGGGTGGTAGCCAGCGCCACTCGGACTACTCATGGTAAAGGGGTATTTTTCACCCCTGGGCCGTGACTCGAGTGTCTACGACATGTCAAGAGTGTCGTCCAGTGTTGAACCCTCTGGAGCTTCCCATGGCACCAAGACTGCCAAAACAGAGGCCATCGCTATGCATGTAGCGAATAAGAATATGAAATGAGGGGCTTGTTCAAAATAGCAAAGAAATATGAGTTGGCAGTCAAGAAAACCTCGGAAAGCAAAAGGGAGGACGTGGTAGATTATTGAAACAGAAAAGAAATTTGGAAAGAAAGAAAGAAAGTGAAGAAAAAATGCCCGCCAGGTGGGATCCGAACCCACGACCTCCAGAATGCCGGTTTGGTGCGATAACCACTACGCTACCGTCGGGGCGATTTTCTCCTTCACTGTCTATTTTATTTATGTTTAGCTATTTTTGTTTCCTTTGGTTGGGGGCGGTAGCCAGCGCCACTCGGACTACTCGGGGTGAAGGGGACCTTCTTTTTAACCCCTGGGGCTTGACTCGAGTGTCTACGACATGTCGAAAGTGGTCGACGAGCGTTTAACCCTGTTAGGCTTCCTATGGCACCAAGACTGCCAGAACAGAGGCCCTCGCTATGCATGTAGCTAATCAGAATAGGAAACGAGGAGCTCGTTGAAAATAGCAAAGAAATAATAGTTGTCAGTCAAGAAAACCTCGGAAAGCAAAGGGGAGGACGTGGTTGGTCATTGAAACAGAAAATAATTTGGAAAGAAAGAAAAAAAGAGTCGAAAAAATGCCCGCCAGGTGGGATCCGAGCCCACCACCTCCAGAATGCCGGTCTGGTGCGATAACCACTACGCTACCATCCGGCGATTTTCTCCTTCACTTTCTGGGGTATTTATGTTTAGGTATTTTTGTTTCCTGTGCTTGAGGGTGGTAGCTAGCGCCACTCGGACTGCTGGGGGTTAAGGGGACCTGCTTTTAACCCCCGGGCCGTTACTCGAATGTCTACGACATGTCAAGAGTGGTCGACAGCGTCGAACCCTCATAAGCTTCCTATTGCACCAAGACTGCCAGAACAGAGGCCCTCGCTATGCATGTAGCGAATCAGAATAGGAAATGAGGGGCTCGTTGAAAACAACAAAGAAGTAGCAGTTGGCAGTCAAGAAAACCTCGGAAAGCAAAGGGGAAGACGTGGTAGGTTATTGAAGCAAATAAAGAATTTAGAAAGAAAGAATAAAAGTGAAGAAAAAATGCCCTGCAGGTGGGATCCGGACCCACAACCTCCAGAATGAGGTCTGGTGCGATAACCACTGCGCAACCGGCGGGGCCATTTTCTCCTTCACAGTCTGGGGTATTTGTGTTTAAGTATTTTTGTTTCCTGTGCTTGGGGGTAGTAGCCAGCGCCTCTCGGACAATTCGGGGTGAAGGGGACCTTCTTTTTAACCCCCGGGCCGGGGCTCGAGTGTCTGCGACAAGTTGAGACTGGTTGACCAGATTGAACCCTCTTAAGCTTCCTATGGCAACAAGACTGCCAGAACAGAGGCCCTCGTTATACATGTAGCGAATCAGAAAAGGAACTGAGGGGCTCGTTGAAAATAAAAAAGAAATAAGAGTTGGCAGTCAAGAAAACCTAGGAAAGCAAAGGGAAGGACGTGGTAGGTCATTGAACCAGAAAAAGAATTTGGAAAGAAAGAAAGAAAGGGAAGAAAAAATGCCCGCCAGGTGGGATCCGAACCCACGACCTCCAGAATGCCGGTCTGGTGCGATAACCACTACGCTACCGTCCTGGCGATTTTCTGATTCACAGTCTTGGGTATTTATATCTAGGTATTTTTGTTTCCTGTGCCGGGGGGTGGTAGCCAGTGCCACTCGGACTACTTGGGGTGAAGGGGGCCTTCTTTATAACCCCTGGGCCGTGACTCGAGTGTCTACGATATCTCGAGAGTGGTCCACCAGCGTTAAACCCTCTTAAGCCTACTATGGCACCAAGACTGCCAGAACAGAGGCCCTCGCTATGCATGTAGCGAATCAGAATAGGACATGAGGGGCTCGTTAAAAATAACAAAGAAATAAGAGTTGCCAGTCAAGAAAACCTCGGAAAGCAAAGGGGAGGACGTGGTAGGTCATTGAAACAGATAAAGAGTTTTTAAAGAAAGAAAGTGAAGAAAAAATGCCCGCCAGGTGAGATCCGAACCCCCGACCTCCAGAATAGTGGTCTGGTGCGATAACCACTACGCTACCGGCAGGGTGATTTTCTCCTTCACTGTTTGGGGTATTCTTGTGCTTGTGGGTTGTAACCAGCGCCACTCGGACTACTCGGGGTGAAGGGGTGAAGAGGGTTCAACGCTGGTCGACCACTCCCGACATGTCGTAGACAGTCGAGTCATGGCCCGGGGGTTAAAAAGAACTTCCCCCCGAGTAGTCCGAGTGACGCTGGCTACCACCTCCAAGCACAAGAAACAAAAATACCTAAGCATAAATACCCCAGACAGTGAAGGAGAAAACCGCCCCGCCGGTTGCGTAGTGGGTATCACACCAGAGCAGTATTCTGGAGGTCGTGGGTTCGGATCCCACCTTGCAGGCATTTTTTCTTCACTTTCTTTCTTTCTTTCCAAATTTTTTATCTGTTTCAATGACCTACCACGTCCGCCCCTTTGCTTTTTAAGGTTTTCGTGACTGCCAACTTTTATTTCTTTGTTATTTTTAACGAGCCCCTCATTTCCTATTCTGTTTCGCTACATGCATAGCGACGACCTCTGTTCTTGTCGTCTTGGTGCCATAGGAAGATTAAGAGGGTTCAACGCTGGTCGACCACTCTCGACATGTCGTATATACCTGAGTCACGGCCCGGGGCTTAAAAAGAAGGTCCCCTTCACCCCAAGTAGTCAGAGTACCGCTGGCTACCACCAGCAAGCTGAGGAATTAAAGATACCTAAACATAAACACCCCAGACAGTGAAGCAGAAAATCGCCCCGCCGGTTGCGTAGTGGTTATCGCACCAGACCGGTATTCTGGAGGTAGTGGGTTGGGATCGAACCTGGCGGGCATTTTTTTTTTACTTTCTTTCTTTCTTCCAAATTCTTTATCTGTTTGAATGACCTACCACGTTCTCTCCTTTGCTTTCCGACGTTTTCTCTACTGCCAACTCTTATTTCTTTGTTATTCCCAACGAGCCCCTGATTTCCTATTCTTATTCGCTACATGCATAGCGAGGGCCTCCCTTCTGGCACTCTTGGTGCCATAGGAAGCTTAAGAGGGTTTAAATCTGGTCGAACACTCTCGACATGTCGTAGACTCTCGAGTCACGGCCCAGGGGTGATAAAGAAGGCCCCTTTACCCCGAGTACTCCTAATGGCGCTGGCTACCACCCCCAACCACAGGAAACAAAAATAGCTCAACATAAATAAACCATACAGTGAAGGAGAAAACCGCCTCGCCGGTGACGTTGCGGTTGTCGCACCAGACCGGCATTCTGGAGGTCGTGGGTTCGGATCCCCCAGGCGGGCATTTTTTGTTCACTTTCTTTTTTTCTTTCCAAATTTTTTATCTTTTTCAATAACCTACCACGTCCTCCCCTTTGCTGTCCGAGGTTTTCTTGACTGCCAACTTTTATTTCTTTGTTATTTTCAACGAGCCCCTCATTTGCTATTCTGATTCGCTATATATATATATATATATATATATATATATATATATATATATATATATATAAAAGAAGACAAACTTCGAACAAGGTAAAAGCACGATTGTGGCCTACGTTTCAGCAAAGAGAACTTGCTTTCCTCAGGGCTTTCCCTGAGGAAAGCAAGTTCTCTTTGCTGAAACGTAGGCCACAATCGTGCTTTTACCTTGTTCGAAGTTTTCTTCTTTTGTGTTCTCTACCATCTTCAAAGTTCTACTATATATATATATATATATATATATATATATATATATATATATATATATATATATATATGTGTGTATATATATAATTAACGAGTCGGATACACAGCAAGAACAATAACAAACAATATTTACTTACGTAGCGGCAACGGGACTTGCCTTCATCAGAGTAAAGTTACATGATTTTGGTGTCGCAAACATTTCGAACACATTTCTTATGTAGGTTTGCATAAAACTGTGAGAAGGAGCGGAAAATGTTTCGGAAATGGAGAGTGTGCATACAGTCAGGCTACGCCTATGTTACAACAACAAAAAAAGGGGGGGGGGGACGAGGGAGAGAAAAAGGGTGTCGAGTTAACAATGCAGCGTTCAGGGTTGCACCATGACGGGTCAACGTACGCCGCGCGGGCTGCAAGTTCAGACAATGGGGGAAACTGGACAACCGCGGTTTGAAAAGAAAGGGAAGAGTATACAGTAAGGTATTCAGTGGCTGGGGAGACTGGCTGGGGAGACTGGGGAGACTGGTATATATATATATATATATATATATATATATATATATATATATATATATATATATATATATATATATATATATATATATATATATACAGATATATATGTATAGTGAAAGAAGTCGACTGACACGTTTCCCGCTTTTGTTGCCAACAGTCTCGGAGTTAGATACTCCTATTTCAGGGCTGTATTTTATTTCTCGCATTTCGCCTTTACACATAACGTTTTGTCAGGGAGGGTTACTTCCCTCATCCCTGCAGGAGAGGTCGCGTGTGAGGGGTAGTTCAAACAGTTTGAACATGTGAGGCATTCAGATTGGCTAGAAAGGTGGAAGGTGAGGGAAGGGGAAAGAACACGGACGATAAGGCAGCACGAAAACACGACAACAAGAAGCACATTAGGAAACAAAATCAAAAGCAAGAGTGGGTCCTGCGCGCTCCCGAAATGGTGTAAAAGTAGTCAGCGGAAGGAAAAAGGGGCAAAAAAGGGGTTAAGGGAGACGGACATAAGATGGCGGCACAGGTATAGATCTTCGATTCGGTCAAACTGCAAGGCCGCATGCATGCACGGCCTGCCCAGTCGACACATGGTCCCCGCGCCATACGCGGAATTTCCTGTCCCATTTTCGGCTTTGTTTTACTCCTGGTTAAGCCTACTAGCAGCTCTCGTCTTGGCGCCATTTCGACGAAACCGAGTGGAGCAGCAAAGCTTTGCCGCGCGGCCAGTTAGCCGCGGGACAAATAACACTAGGATTTGGTTTCGTTTGCGGCGCAATCTTCAGCCCGTTGTCTCTCAGCGGTGCGGCGGTCATAGTTCAGGCAACTGTAAGTCGGCGGGCCCGTGGGGCGCGCTCACGGCTGTTCAAGGTCACTGATGAGACGGGTGGTAGTTGCCGAAAGGGCGGGGAAGGGGGAGGGGGTGCTCTACAGGTTTGTTTTGCTTGACTTAGTCCCTAAAGCGGGGTTTCCTTTTTTTCTTCTTGCTTTCTTTTTTTAAGTTGTGTGCACGCTCACGGTTCCGCGGTGACCCCCTCCATCTCCCCAAAGGCCTCGATATTTCCGTCTAGAGCGCAGATTTTTGCCGTAAGAATGAGAGTCGGCCCTGGTGCTTATTGATGCCATGGATGAATTCCTGGAAGTTATGTATAAAGTACGACTCCCTCTGCTCGCGTTCGACGGAAGAGCGGAAGCCGGACTGCAGGAGAGTAATTCTGATATGCTCAATGGAATGGTCCAGTAGGCGCATATGTTTGGAAAATGGTAGATCCGGCTGTGAGGTGACGTGGGATTCGTGGTTGTTGAATTTGAGCCGGAATGCATTCTCGGTCTGGCCAATATAGCCCTTGCCACACAATTCACGGTGCTGTCTGTATACGACGTTAGTGAAATAACAGTCGAGGCTTTCTTTTATTCGGAAGGAAAATTTGGTAAAGTTCGATTTTGCACTGTCGGTTGGCATGACGAGGGGACAGATTTTGCAGCGCGTTTACCCGCACGGGCGGCAGCGTGAGTGTTGTTTCGTGACCCCAATTGTAGCCTTAACAAGCATATCTCTTAAGTTCTTGTCTTTACGATACACTACACGGGGTGGTTCGGGGAAAGTGCTCACTTTGTCTGATCATGTTGAAATGCCTGCTCAGTATGTTGTTTACTCGTGGCATGTTCGCACCGTCTGTTAATACCAGGTTTGTCTGGGGTGTGTCCTTTTTTTGTGAATTGGCTTTTGACAATGGTGACTGGCGGTCTGTTCGGCGGGCCCGGTTGAGTGCATCATAAGTTATATTTTCTGGGTAATTTTTATTCAGAGGGATGTTCTTTACTATTTGCGAGTTTCTGCCATATTCTTGGACATCAGAACAGATTCGGCGGTATCTGTATGCTTGCGAGTATGGTATTCCAACTTTGAAATGTCGTGGGTTGTTGCTGTCATAATGCAGGTACTGTTGGCGATCTGTGGGTTTTTGTAGATGGTGGTCGCGAGGGAGTTGCCATGTACCTGTAGGGTTACATCCAAAAAGTTGATAGTATGTTGAGATATGTCGTGGGTGAATTTGATTGATTGATGGAGGCAGTGAAATTTTGAAATGAAGTCGAAAAGGCTCGCTTTGTCGTGGTTCCATATCATGAATATGTCATCTAGAAAACACCTGTAACACAGTGGTTTCTTTTTTTGCTTCTCAATGAAAGGTTTAAAATGAGAGGAGAGACCAAGAACCGAGACGTCCCGGTGATGCTATGTTGGTTCTATTAACAAGATGGATGATGAAGAAAGACGATGCAGCTCGAGCGAAAGCTGCTCACGAGAGATTACGGGCACCGACTATAATATTGGCATCGTTGCCGCGATCATGATTAGAAAGTTTCTACATCTTCCCCGGCCGCATTCTCCCCGCCCACAAAGCAGCCGTGGTCATTCCAGTTCGTTCCAGTTCAATCGGCTGAGGCCATCAGAAGGCGACACTGCCCCTGGGCTGTCGTTTTAGCACATGCAGAGTGTGTATTTGCAGTCCATGTCTCCACTCTGAAATTTGTAGCTTGTCTTCAACGGTCCTGTACACAGATAAGAATTGTTCAGCATTTTCCCCTTCGGCGTGAAAACGGTGTATTGAAGGCACCCGCCCCTTTCTCGAGCGCTGTACTTTAATTATTCGAGTGTCATTGTGAGATGCCTTGTTGTCCTCCGAATGGCGTCTGCCTCGAATTGCTTCCTTCCGAATGCGTTGACGGATCAGTGCAACGGCTATCTGTAGATGTTTTCGGAAACCGTCCGGATCCCTCTTTTTAGTTTCATGGATCGCTTGTCTGTTCTTTGCAGATATTTGTGCCTCATCGCGTCCTTTTAGTATTTAAGGTGGTACATCCGGGATGTAAGTTTCGGAACACTCCGTATCCCTAGCTTGCGGTGACGCCAAGGGAGTAGAGGAGATGCCTGACTTGCTCATGGCAATGTCGGTGTTCTCTTGGAAGGCACAGATTATCAAGGCGTCTACTGTCTGAAGACCACGCGCAGCCAACGAAGTTGTCGCATGGTCACGCTGTGCTTGCGGTAGGAACTGTGGCTCATGCAAAGGTACTATCGCAGACCCTTCTTGGAAATTCTTCACATGAAGTGGGTCGTATAACTCTTCGGTCAGTGTATAAAAGTCATTGAAGTTTTTCGAGGAACGCAGTTTCATGATGATCTGGCACTGTTCGATAGGGTCACATTTTTGGACTTTTAATCTATAGTATTATTGGATTATAACATGCTTACTTTCGTCTTCGTAGTCAATAGTTGTAGCAAATTCTTCATCTAGGTGGTCAATTTCAATAAAAGGTTTTTTTTCTTCATTTCAATATTCTCAATCTAACTTCATATTTTCTTAGCTCATGCAGCAACCTCGTCAACACATCGCTAACGCCACTGCTTCTCATACACAGGCCCTTGCTTCTTGCTTCTTGCTTCTCAGGCCCGTACTTCTCATACACAGGCTCTTGCTTCTTTGCACAGTGCTCGAGCTATTATCCGCTCCTTTTCTCGTGTTATCTTCATTTTCTCAACGTGCATCCTAGACTGAGCGAGGCCCAAATCGTGTTGCAGATGAAACGCTTCTTCCATTGCGCCATATGCTGCGGCATTCCCCTCACCCTTTATGAAATCGCCGCCCATCAAGGGAATCGTCGGAGGTGAGGATCCGTCGTCTTCTAGTCCGCCCATCGCCTCAGTCACTTTCGTGTACCACCACCGGTTCAGTCCATCAAACCGGTCCGTCGTCCGTATCAAGGGGTCCTCCTCCTCCAAAAGGCCAAAGTTCGGAAGACTCGGAATCTCAGGATAGCCTTCTTCCCGAGTTTATCGGCACTATTTAAAATGAGAGGAGAGACCAAGGGCCGAGACGTCCCGGTGATGCGATGGTGGTTCTATTAACAAGATGGAGGATGGAGAAAGATGAAGCAGCTCGAGGGAGAGCTGCTCACGAGAGATTACGGGCACCGATGATGATATTCGCATCGGTGCCGCGATGATGATCACAAAGTTTCTACAAAAGGAGTTTCCAATGATGCCATAAAAGTGTTGGCGTAATTCGAAGCCCTCTTGGTTCCCATTGCCGTGCCACTGATCTGAAGAAAGTGCTTTTCGTTGAATTCGAAGTGATTATAGTTTAGTACAATGGTTAGAACCGTTGCGAGAGTTTCACTCTCTAAGCCCATTGATGGGTTGTTTACGCCAGTAAATGCTGCCACGGTCGCAGCCATGCCTTCCGAGTGGGGAATATTTGTGTACAATGAGCACACGTCCAGCGTCACCAGAAAACACGCTGGGGAGAAGAAGATACCTGCAATTTTCTGAAGAAAATAGCTGGTATCTTTGATGTAGGACGGGAACGTAGGGGGGATGTCCTTAATTATGTGATTAATGAAGGTTGAAATTTTTTCTGTCACCGTACCATTACTGGAGATAATGGTTCTGTTTTGTTTTGTGTTGTGTTGTGTTTTACGGCACATAAGCAACTTAGCCTATCACGCGCAAAACATAAGCTTTTGTGTATGTTGTGGATAATAACGGTTACATCACGTTACAGCTTTACAGCTTGCTTAGAATCCCTGCTTCTTTGACAAAACTAAAAACGGAGGAAATTTAACAAGTGCGTTTTCTCCTAAAAGTAGACTGGGGTGAAATGGAATGTGTTCGTCGTAGAACAGCCTAAAATGCTTTTTTCTCATGACCTCAAATTTCGTACATGAGAGTAAAATGTGGTTTACTGTTAGCTCTTGGTCGCATTCCTCACATCTCGGTTTATCTTGTTTCATTAGAAGGAAGTTATGTGTCAGGTGTGTATGTCCGATGAGGAGACGACATAAAATGACTTCTGTGTAGCGTTCCTCATGTTTGCTTGATTTCCACTCTGCTATAGTGGGTTTAACTATGTGAAGTTTGTTCTTTGTTTCGTTATCCCATGAGGACTGCCATGTTTCTCTGAGTTTATTCCGTATAAATTTCATACAGTCGCTATGAGGAATATGTACTTGTGTTATTGTTTTACTACCAGCCTGTGCAGCGCATGCATCGGCTCTCTCATTACCATTGATCCCAACATGGCTAGGAACTCAGCAAAACTTAATTTCCTGTGTTTGTGTTTTTGCTGTCACTAAATTGTGTATTATGTCTCCTATTATGGGTTGACCTGCATTTTTGTAATGTAGGGCTGTGATCGCGCTGAGCGAGTCTGTTTAGATAACACTTTTCGGAATGCTTTCCTTCATTATTCTTTCAACAGCCACAGCAATTGCATAACACTCCGCTGTGAAAACCGAGGCGCACTGAGGTAGTCTGATCACCTTCTCCCATTTACCTTGTATTATTGCACTCCCAGCATAGCATGCTGGTTTGGAGCCGTCTGTGTAAAATGAGGTGTAGCCTTTGTATTTTTCGTTCAGTGGCAAAAACTCCTGTAATTGTGTTCACGCGGTGTTTTCTTTTTTTGAAAGCCTGTGTCATTGTAAAATCGCACACAGCAGGGAATGTGTACTAAATTGGTAGTTGTTTTGTTCTATGGGCAGTCCCAGGTAATGTGTCCAGCATACTAAGTTCTTGGCATTTCTCTTCAAACCGAAGGAGCAACGGTCTAATAGCTTGAGGTTTGCTATTAAACAGTGTCCTAGATGGGCATTTTGTGACTATGAGATAGCACAGATGTTTCGGTAGTGAACGAATCTTCAGGATGTATGAGCACGTGAGCATGAGTCTTCTGTATGTAAGTGGCGGTTCATTGGTTTCAACATAAAGACTGCTAGTGGGTGATGTCTATATGCACCAGACGAGAGTCGTAAACCTAAATTATGTACGGAATCCAGTCGTTTTAAGTAGGACTGCCTTGCTGAGCCATACACAATGGAACCATAGTCTAAGCAAGAGCGTACAACGGAGCGATAAACTTGTAGGAGGCATGACCTATCGGAACCCCAGTGTTTACGAGACAGAACATTAAGTTTATTTAGATCCCCGGATGCTTTCTTTTTCAAGATATTGATGTTAGGCAGGAAAGTGAGTTTTTTTAAATGTTATGCCGAGAAATTTGTGTTCATTTTGTATGGGCAAATTTATTTCTTTTAGGTGTAGGGTGGGGTCTGTCTGCAGGCCTCGTTTCAGTGAGAAAAGAATAGCGACTGTTTTGTGTGGTGAAAACTGGAAATCATATGTCTGCCCATGTTGTCAGTTTATTTATGGTCAACGGTACTTGTCTCTCGCATGTCGTTATATTGGACGATGTGCAAGCTATTTGAAGGTCATCAACATAAACAGAATACATAATCGACCTTGGAATTATTTTTGATATGGAGTTCATTTTGACGACAAACAGTGTTGCGCTAAGAATACAGCTTTGAGGGGCCCGTTCTCCTGTGCAAAATTCCTCGACAGGGTTGAGCCCAGGAGACTTGAAATGAAAGATGTGTCAAAATCATTCAGGCACTTAAGCATTCTTCCACGTATGCCTAATTCTACTAAATCCCGCATTATTCCAAACCTCATGTAGTGTCATAGGCCTTCTCGAGATCAAAAAAGACAGGAAGACAGTGTTGTTTGTGTACAAATGCTTCTCGTACGGCATTTTCAAGGCGGACAAGATGGTCAGTTGTTGAGCACGCTTTTTTGAAGCCGCACTGGTGAATGTCTATAAGTTCATTTGATTGTAGGACAAAATTTAACTTGTTAGATATAATGGTTCTGCCCGGGTGGTTGCTCTTATGTATTTTAGGTAAGAAGCAAAATCGACCAGGGAAAGCATGTTCCTGTGACATAATTTTAACCATCGCGGCAGTTATATTACCTTCAGTGACAAGCGATTTGAGGGTGTTGTGAATTTCACTTTCATAGAATTTTGTGGGATCATTTGGTAGCTCATTATAGAATTGTCTGTCGCTTAGTTGTCGCATTCCCCCTTCCAAGTATTCAGACCTGTCAAGTATAACAATGGCTCCCCCCTTGTCCGCTTCTTCGATAATTATGCTGGTGTCCGCTTGAAGGAAATTTAAAGCTGCTCGCTCCTCTACTGACAGGTTGTTGCGCACGGGTTGGTGCTGTGCCCATTGTAACGGCGACTTTTGTCCAGCACCGCTACTGTTGAAGGATGAAACACTCAGATGAAGGCTTCAGATGTTCAAATGTTAACTGATTTAATTTACTGGTAACAGTGATGACATTTAGCACACAAGAATCAGAATGAATACACTTGTTACAAAAATGAGAAAGACAGTCAATTGATTAAGATTACTTAGCGGGACATGGCTGTCTGGATCTCGATCTCCAGGCGGGAGGGCACGACGACGGGCAGCAAGGCTCTGGGGCAGCTGCCGCCCTCTGCCCTCAATAGCCGGAGACGCCGCGTTATATTCGCTTTAAGCGGTCTGGTGGGGGACGTATTGGGGGAAAAAGTCCATCCTGCAGCGTGCGGACGCACTGGAACAAGGCTTTCTTCAGTCAATCGGGGAGACGCTTCTTAGCTCCAATCAGCCACGTTCCCGCCAAAGTGAAAAGGAAAAATCCAGCACAGAAAACACGAAGTTCAAACTCGAAGGCGCCCGTTTCCAGCAAAAGAATTACTGGTGAGAATAAAGTAGTGCATACAAACTCGAAAGAGAAAAAGACAGGCGGTGCTTTCAACTAGGCCGAGGGTTCCGGAGCACGGAGAGCGGCCCGCGTAGACACAGCGGGGGGTCGGAGACGCCACTGCGCGTGGTAGCCTGAGATGGGCCGTCTCCTGGTCGGCCGACGGGCAAACCACGCGCCGGAGCTGTTTTCTCAGAAAAAAGGGGGCCAAGGCCCAGCCGCGTCTGAAGTGTTTTCACACACAACACTTGGAAGCAAGGGCATTGGCGGCGAGCACAGAGCTCAAAACAACCAAAAATCATAAAGAGACCTCCGCTCCGCGACACCTTCCCTGACGGAAAAAAGAGTGCCCCCACTCTCGTACAAAGGTTAAAATTATATAACAGGAATGACATAAGCTGGCAGTGAAAACGAAATGATATGGCATGCGGACTCGAGAAGACGAAACACAGACTCGAGTCCCGTTCTCACTTCACGGGAGCGTAGTCTCTTGAACAACACAGCAGAAAACGTTCCATTTACATATACGAACAAGAAAATAACAACACGGGCACTGTGAATGACACAGGAATAACGTGCTCTCTCTAAAAGTTACATCATAAAGAAATTTGTATAAACGGCTCCGCCGTATAGGACATATAGAAAGTTGCGAGGAGCAGTATGACGCGAAATACTCTGTCGAACAACACACCGTAAAAAAACACAAGATAAAGTAACCTCCTATACAACTCAAAATAATCTGCAAATCAAAACCCAAGCACAATCTGGGCAACCGCCACTCGAGTAAAGACGGCCCTTACACATAGATTACCACAAACGGCTTAAACGAAGGCTCAACAAGACAGAAATATAATTATATGCAAGAGCTCACTCTGTTGGAGTTGTATCTCACGAACAAGTGGAAACCTACAGAACTAGCAATTGTTAGGCACTTAACACGGCACATTTTTACCCTCAGCCCTACTTGTTCTAAAGCCATCCTTCTCGTCTAATATGACAAGAATACCCAAAGTAGATGGCAACGCTTTTTAAAACATCGGCAAACAACTCAAAGGAACGGCTGAGAAAATGAGGTTCTTAAAAAACTGCAAAACATCGAAACATAAGAGCTACTGAATGTGTAACTTGGCGGTCGCACACATGATACAAGAATGTTGGCGCCTGGAGAGACCCTCAGCACAGTTCAGACACTTCTACCCGCTCAATACCCAGATACAAACAAGAAAACAAAAATAATTGATACATACTTCTTTTTGAACACGAGCGGTCGAAATGATAAAGTAACACATGATCTACTATCAATAAACATGACTTAAAACTACATATTGGTTAAAATTTATCGTACAACAAGAACAGAGTCTGCCACATCTCAGCAGCGGTGAGAAACTGTCGCCAACCTGACGCCATCGCAAAACTGCACACCCACGAGCTCTCCCCGTCCGCGGCATCCCGGGCACCCCTGCTGGTGTCATTGTACTTCGAGCAGCGGCGTGCAGCGTAAACATCTCAACTCCTAGTTTCCCTCAGACCCCCAACCCCGAAGTGGCTGCCGTATTTTATTCAAGACAAAACCTAACTTAGGTGGAAAGGAGCCGAGGAAACGGATATCAGCAATCACATATACATCGTGATCTGCGTAAAAATCAGCCTTTCCATAGGCGCGTGGGGGTCTTCCTCTTCTTCGGGGCTCCATCGCCGGGAGAGCCGAACGCTTGTGCCGTTTAGATCCTGACTACAAAGTCGTCCAACTCCCCCGCGAAGAGCCTACGTACCCCACGGCTGCACGCTCATAATTGTTGCGTCAGCATCAACAGCGGCTAGTTACAATAAGCAGGCTTGTAATGGCAAAGAAAACACACCAAAGAGAACCAGTGGGCGCCCAGGATACGCCGACAAGAAAAGCTTACAGGCCTACAGCAATGCGGTACGGCGAGAGGCAGAAATCTCTCACCTTACTGCGTGCGCGAGAAGCTCGCCGCCCCGATGGAGAGTGGCGGTCGCCGCGGCGTTCGGTGGACGTCTGGGCCGGGAGCTCTTCCTAGCAGGAGCCGGTGCCGAGCATGACGGGCCCGGCTTGCTCGGGCTCGTAGCGCGGTGACAACCGTGAAGCGAGAAAGTCTTTCTTACTGTTGAGGATTTTGTTGCTTGTCTTTGGAACTCACGGTGCTCGGGAATATGATGCGAAGTGAGATCAGTTTTGCCCGGTGCACTGGATGAAGAGTTTGGCGATGAGCAGCAGGAAGATGAACGACGAGTGGGGGGACCCCATGATGGTAGAGAGGGTCTTCGCTACCGCGCACCTTCCACCACTTTTTTAACGGTGTAATTTCGTCCAATATCTGCCGCTACGGTAGCAGGCTTTCGCAGGGAAAAAGTCGAGGCGTTGAAGAGGTTTTTAAAGTTAACTCGTTTACTTTACTGATGACATCGGTGACATTTAGCACACAAGAATCAGATTGAATACACTTGTTACAAAAATGATCAAGACAGTCAATAGATTAAGAGTACTTAGCAGAACATCGTTGACTGGATCTCGATCTTCCGGCGGGAGGGCACGACGACGGGCAGCAAGGCTTTGGTGCAGCTGCCGCCCTATGCCCTCAATAGCCGTAGACGCCGCGTTATATTCGCTTCAAGCGGTCCGGTGGGGGACGTATTGGGGGAACAAGTGCATCCTGCAGCGTGCGGACGCAGTGGAACAAGGCTTTCTACACCCAATCAGGGAGACGGTTCTTAGCTCCTATCAGCCACGTTCCCGCCAAAGTGAAAAGGAAAAAATAAAACAGAAGACACCAAGTTCAAACTCGAAGGCGCCAGTTTCGGGCAAAATAATTACTGGTGAGAATAAAGTAGTGCATACAAACTCGAAATGGAAAAAGGCATGCGGTCATTTCAACTAAGCCGAGGGTCCCAGAAGACAGAGCGGTCCGCGTAGACGCAACGGGAGGTCGGAGACGTCACTGCGCGCGGTAACCTGAGACGGGCCGTCACCTGGTCGACCGACGGGAAACCACGCGCCGGAGCCGTTTTCTCAGAAAAAAGGGGGCCAGGGCCCAGCCGCGTCCGAAGCGTTTTCACACACAACACTTGGAAGCAAGGGCCTTGGCGGCGAGCACAGAGCTCAAAACAACCAAAAATAATCACGAGACCTCGGCTTCACGACAATATGCCCGGATAACATGTTTCTGTACAGCCGCTATATACATATCTAAGTGAAGCCCTCGTTGGTGTTTTGGTGTCCAGGATTTGTTCGACGCACCAGGCAGTTGTGTTTTTGTGTTGGGGCGGTCATGGAAGTATTCCCGGAGACGCAGATTACGTGCGAATGTGTCCAGATCCTGATATAGGTGGAACTCATTGAAATTCCCGGAGGCTGGGCAAAATGTAAAACCTTTTGAGAGAAGTTTTTCTTGAGCCGGGGATGATTTTCTGCTTGACAGATTTACCACGTTCCCTTGTTGTGTGGTTGGGGGGCGAGATATAGAATGGGGACCTGGGGTGACGCCTACGGGATGGGTTGGTTGCACGGGGTTGACTAAAAACTGGGGGGAAATTTTATCGCGTTGTAATTTCTTTATCTTTCCTTGTGATATTTATTTTCTCTTAGTAATCTCAAGTTTTTAAGTTCCTTTTATTCTAAGTCGAATAGATTTGATTGCGACCTCTGTATAATATTGGCATCTAGATGCTCCGTGGCCCGTCTTCGGCTCTGCTGGGAAACAATCTCCGTGAGACCCACCGACACATCTGACAGCACTTTCTCCCATTTCGTAATTTCCTACGGAATAAATGTGCACATCGAGGGTGTGCAGGCTAGACGAAGGCGTTTTGGTGCGGCGTTGTGGTTGACGTATGTTTCCAAGTGAACAGCATGCCAATCAAAGCGAACACGCTTGTCGATTAATTTCCTCATTGACAAAAAAGAGGGGAACCATGCATGATCAGGGCGAGCCGTACCTGTCTCCACGGCAAATCAATTCTCAGGCTCCCGGCTTGGTTGCGACGCCACCTGCGTGGCCAGGCATGTCATGTAGTGGCGTCCTGGGACGGGCAGGGCTCGGGAAGGCGTGGGACGGGGCGGATGTTGTGGACACGGCGGGCACGGTGGGCACGGAGGACAGGGGGGCAGGCTGGCCGGGGTAGACGCTTGGTCATGGGTGTCCGTTTCTTCTGTGAGTCGAGGCATGTAGGCCTAACGCGGGCGATGATAGCGCAGGCGCTCCTTAAAGTGTTGCGCCAGGACCGCGACGCCCTCGAAACTAAAGTGCAGCCCGTCGGCGGCGAGGAAGCGCGAAGGGGGAAGTGTCAGGAACCTATTATCTGTGTAGAAAATCCGGGGCCCCAGTACCCCTCCACGGCAGAGCTGTCGAACCTCCCCGGCGGAGCGCTGGGCCTCCGCGCTAAACCGAAGAACAAAGTTCCGGTTGGCACCCCTTCTGCGACGGTTGGGGTTGTGGGGAAGAGGGAGGCTGAGAAGGATGGTCTTCATCTCCGGGCGACTTTGTCGTATCCGCTCTACTGCTCGCTTCGACTCCGTCACCGGCGCCGCCGATCCGCGCCGGGCTATGTCCACCGTACCCACGTGTAGGACAAGGGTCTCAAATACGAGCGGCAAGTACTCCAGGGTGGCAAGGACATCCTCGAACGTCGCTCCGCCGTAGAACACTAATCCTGGTGCCGAAATATTGCTTGGGTCGAAATGATTGAAGACATGTCTGATGAGTAAATCACCATTGATTGTGTTTTGATTTTGAATTTGGGAAATCTCCGGGACAGACGTTCAGTCGCTGGTTTGCTGGCAGCCATAGTAAAATATAGAGATCATGAGGTTCGATGGGACAGTATAAAAATAGTGAAAGATGTCGACTGACACGTTTCCCGTTTTTGTTGCCAACAGTTTCGGAGTTAAAA
Source organism: Haemaphysalis longicornis (assembly GCF_048455015.1). Classification (NCBI taxonomy): domain Eukaryota; kingdom Metazoa; phylum Arthropoda; class Arachnida; order Ixodida; family Ixodidae; genus Haemaphysalis; species Haemaphysalis longicornis. Next base: position 25,567,342 of record NW_027526385.1, read on the forward strand.
ACTCCTTCTTCAGGGTTGTATTTATATTTCTCACACTTCGCCTTTATACAAAAACTTCTCTGAGGGAGGGTTACTTCCCTCTTCCCTGCAGGAGAGGTCGCGTGTGAGGGGTGTTTCAACCAGTTTTAGCAAGTGAGGCATTCCGATTGGCTAGAAAGGTGGAAGGTGAGGGAGGGAAAGAACACGGACGAAAAGGCAGCACGAAAACACGACAACAAGAAGCACATTAGGAAACACAAAATCAAAAGCAAGAGTGAGTCCTGCGCGCTCCGTAAATGGTGTAAAAGTAGTCAGCGGGAAGGGAAAAGGGGCAAAAAAGGGGGGTGCAGGGAGACGGACATAAGCTGGCGGCAGAGGCATAGATCTTCGATTCGGTCAAACTGCAAGGCCGGGTGCATGCATGGCCCGCCCAGTAGACACATAGTCCCCGCGCCATACTCGGAATTTCCTGTCCCATTTTCGGTTTAGTTTTACTCCTGGTTAAGCCTACAGCAGCTCTCGTCTTGGCGCCACTCCGACGAAACCTAGTGGTGAAGCAAAGCTTTGCCGCGCGGCCAGCTAGCCGCAGAACAAGTAACACTAGGATTTGGATTCGGTTGCGGCGTATTCTTCGGCCGTTTGTCTGTCAGTGGAATGGCGGTCATAATTCAGGCCACTGTGCGTCGGTGGGCCCGTGGAGGGGTACTGGGACCCCGGATTTTCTACAAAGATAATGGGTTCCTGACACTTCCACCTTGGCGCTTCCTCGCCGCCGACGGGCTGCGCGGTAATTTCGAGGGCGTCGCGGTCCTGCCGCAACAATTTAAGGAGCGCCCGCGCTATCATCGCTCGCGTTGGGCCTCCACGCCTCGACTCACAGAAGAAACGGACACCCATGACCAAGCGTTTCCCCCGGCCGGCCTGCCTTCCTGTCCTCCGTGCCCACCGTGCCCGCCGTGTCCACAACATCCGCCCCGTCCCACGCCTTCCCGAGCGCTGCCCGTCCCAGGACGCCACTACATGACATGCCTGGCCACGCAGGCGGCGTCGCAACCAAGCCGGGAGCTTGAGAATTGATTTGCAGTGGAGACAGGTACGGCTCGCCCTGATCATGCAAGGTCCCCCTTTTTTTTGTCAATAAGGAAATTAATCGACCCGCGTGTTCGATTTGATTTGCATGCTGCTCACTTGGAAACATACGTCAACCACAACGCCGCACCAAAACGCCTTCGTCTAGCCTGCACACCCTCGATGTGCACATTTATTCCGTTGGAAATTACGAAATGGGAGAAAGTGCTGTCAGATGTGTCGGTGGGTCTCACGGAGATTGTTTCCCAGCAGAGCCGAAGACGGGCCACGGAGCATCTAGATGCCAAAATTATAGAGAGGTCGCAATCAAATCTATTCGACTTAGAATAAAAGGAACTTAAAAACTTGAGATTACTAAGAGGAAAGAAATATCACAAGGAAAGATAAAGAAATTACAACGCGATAACATTTCCCCCCAGTTTTTAGTCAACCCTGTGCAACCAACCCATCCCGTAGGCGTCACCCCAGGTCCCCATTCTATATCTCGCCCCGTGAACACACAACAAAGGAACGTGGTAAATCTGTCAAGCAGAACATTACCCCGGCTCAAGAAAAACGTCTCTCAAAAAGTTTGACATTTTGTTCAGCGTCCAGGAATTTCAATGAGTTCAAACTATATCAGGATCTGGACACATTCGCAGGTAACCTGCGTCTTCGAGAATACTTCCATGACCGCCCCAACACAAAAACACAACTGCCTGGTGTGTCAAACAAATCGTGGACACCAAAATACCGGCAAGACCAGTACTTAGATATGTATATAGCGGCTGTACAGAAGGATGTAATCCGGTCATATGCACTGCACCAACCCGTGCAGAACAACCTGCAGTAGAAGAGGGAGCAGCTTTAAATTCTGTTCAAGCGGACACCAGCATATTTATCAAACCAGCGGACAAGGGGGTAGCCATTTTTATACTTGACAGGTCTGAATACTTGGAAGAGGGAATGCGACAACTAAGCGAAGGACAATTTTATAATCAGCTACCAAATGACCCCACAAAATTCTATGAAAGTGAAATGCACAACACCCACAAATCTCTTGTCACGGAAGGTAATATACCTGCCTGGATGGTTAAAATTCTCCCCTTAACATCCTGTCCCTGGTCGATTTTATATGCTACCTAAAATACATAAGAGCAACCACCCGGGCAGACCCATTGTATCAAGTAACAGGACGGTGACAGAAAAAATTTCAAGCTTCATTAATCACATAATTAAGGACATCACCCTACGTTCCCATCCTACATCAAAGATAGCCATTTTCTACAGGAAATTGCTGGTATCGTCATCTCCCCAGGGTGTTTTCTGGTAACGCCAGACGTGTGTTCATTGTATACAAATATTCCCCACTCGGAAGGCATCGCCGCGACCCTGGCAGCATTTACTGGCCTAACAACCCATCAATATAAAAAGACAGCGAAACTCTCGCAACGCATCTAACCATGGTACTATATTTTAGTACCTTCGAATTCAAAAAAAGCACTTTCTTCAAATCAGTGGCACTGCAATGGGAATCGAGATGGCTCAAAATTACGCCAATATTTTCATGGCATCATTGAAGACTCCTTTCATTGAGAAGCAGCAAAAGAAACCACTTTTTTATAGCGTTTTCAAATGACATATTCATGATATGGAACCAGGACAAAGCGAGCCTTCTCGACTTCATTTCAAAATTTAACTGCCTCCATCAATCAATAAAGTTCAACCATGACATATCTCAAGATACTATCAACTTTTTGAATGTAACCCTTCAGGTACATCGCAACTTCCTCGCGACCACCGTCTACAAAAAATCCCACAGATCGCCAACAGTACCTGCATTATGACAGCAACAACCCACGACATTTCAAAGTTGGAATACCATACTCGCAAGCATACAGATACCACCGAATCTGTTCTGGTGTCCAAGAATTTGACAGAAACTCGCAAAATCTAAAGAACATCCTTCTGAATCAAAATTACCCAGAAAATATAATTGATGACGCCATCAATCGGGCCCGCCGAACAGACCGCCAGTCAGTATTGTCAAAAGCCAAATCACAATAAAAAGGAAACACCCCAGACAAACCTAGTATTAACATACGGTGCGAACATGCCACGAGTAAACACCATACTGAGCAGGCATTTCAACATGATCAGACAAAGTGAGCACCTGTCAGCTCTCTTCCCCGAACCACCCCGTGTAGTGTATCGTAAAGACAAGAACTTAAGAGATATGCTTGTTACGGTTAAAATTGGGGTCACGAAACAACATTCAGGCTGCCGCCCATGCGGGAACACGCGCTGCAAAATCTGTCCCCTCATCACCCCCAACGACACGGCAAAATCTAAATTTTCCAAATTTTCCTTCCGAATAAAAGAAAGCCTCAACTGTGATTCCAATCACATCGTATACCGACGGCACTGCGAAATGTCTGGCAAGGACTATATTAGCCAGACCAAGAATGCATTCCGGCTCAGATTCAACAACCACAAATCCCACGTCACCTCACAGCCGGATCTACCATTTTCCAAACATATGCACCTGCCGGACCATTCCATTGAGCATATCAGAATTACTCTCCTGCAGTCCGACTTCCGCTCCTTCCCTCGAATGCGAGCATAGGGAGTCCTAGTTTATACATAAATTCCAGGCATTCACCCATGGCATCAATGAGGACGCGGGAAGCCTCCCATTCTTACGGCAAAAAGCTACGCCTTAGACGGAAATATCGGGGCCTTGTGGGCGATGGAGGGGGTGAGCGCGGAACCGGGACCGTGCATACAACTTAAAAAAAGAAAGCAAGAACGAAAAAAGGAAACCCCGCTTTGGGGACTAGGTCAAGCAAAACAAACGTGTAGAACACCCCCCCTTTCTCCGCGCGTTCGGCAACCACCACCCGTCTCATGAGTAACCTTGAACAGCTGTGAGCGCGCCCCGAGGGCCCGCCGACACACAGTGGCCTGAAGTATGACCGCCGCAACGCTGACAGACAAACGGCAGAAGAATGCGCCGCAACCGAAACCAAATCCTAGTGTGACTTGTTCCGCGGCTCGCTGGCCGCGCGGCAAAGCTTTCCTGCACCACTCGGTTTCATCGAAGTGAAGCTAAGACGAGAGCTGCTGCAGGCTTAACCAGGAGTAAAACAAAACCGAAAGTGGGACAGGAAATTCCGAGTATGGCACGTGGACCATGTGTCGAGTGGGCGGGCCGTGCAGGCATGCGGCCTTGCAATTTGACCGACTCGAAGATATATGCCTGTGCCGCCATCTTATGTCCGTGTCCCTTCACCCCCCTTTATTGCGCCTTTTCCCTTCCCGCTGACTACTTTTACACCATTTACGGAGCGCGCAGGACTCACTCTTGTTTTTGATTTTGTGTTTGGGATTCTCCGCTAGGAGACCGAACAGTGAAGACGCAGCTCACATGGGCTCCGCTTCAACGGCCGATTTTCGCTGACCTGTTGACCACAGCTACCTGCAAATAGTGTCACTGAACTCCTAACGACGAGAGCTTCACGTCGACACCCCCCGTGGTCCCGACAACCCCGTCTTTTGGACACAGCGACCCCAGAAATGCTGGACCACACCGGTGACGCTGCTAACCCTAACGCGGTTGTCCTCGCCTCCGCCCCAGCGCCGAAGACCCGCCTCGCCATGCCGAACGCCGACGAAGACAACATGGAGTATGATGCCCTCAGCGGCCGCACTCTGCAGAAACCTGGCCCCTGGCAGATTATGCTCGAGAGAAAAAAATACCCGCACCTCCCCGAGGGGGATTGTGAGGATGCAGAGCATAACGGACTGACTGGCGCTGTTTGAAGGTGCGCCAGACAGTTCGTTGGCAGATTCGTTGGCGTCCATTCAGCACATCGAGACGGCGCTGCGCAAATCAACCGAAGAAGCAACTGATCCAGCGGCGCACGCACGGGGTATATAAAGCAACTGCCGTGGAGAGGAGGATGAGAGAGAGTCGCGCATTCGCGCTTATCGCACAGCTTGCGGATGAGACGCGGAGGGAAAGCGCGTAGCACACAGACAGCGTGGACAGGAGGAGGGGTGAGAAGGGTACGAGCGCGCGGTAGCAGCTGCCGTGGAGAGGAGGAGGAGAAAGGCGCGCATGCGCGCTATCACACAGCTGGCGGGGTGAAGACACGGAGGGAGAAGCGCGTCGGCGCACAGACGGCGCGGAGAGGAGAAGGGGAGAGGAGGGTACGAGCGCGCGTTATCGCACAGCTGGCGGGTGCGGACGGACGGCGCGCGCCGACGACGCGTGACAGGCTGCCGCTATAAGATGCTCTGCATCTAAAATCACCCAGGAAATTTCCGCTGCACAAATCACACGCCCGCCGCGAACGCCACGTCAACGGACCAGCTGCAGCGATTTGGCGCCCCGACCTACGGACGCCCACTACAAGGTAATCTTCCAACCTCGTACCGGGCTCACGTACCGGGCTACCACGTCCTCCCCTTTGCTTTCCCAGGTATTCATGACTGCCAATTCTTATTTCTGTGTTATTTTGAACGAGCCCCTCATTTCCTACTCTGATTGGCTACATGCATACAGAGGGCCTCGGTTCTGGCACTTTTGGTGCCATAGGAAGCTTAAGAGGGTTAAACGCTGGTCGACCATTCTTGACATGTCGTAGACACTCGAGTCGCGGCCCGGGGGTTAAAAAGAAGGTCCCCTTCACCCCGAGTAGTCCAAGTAGCGCTGGCTACCACCCCCAAGCACAGGAAACAAACATACCTAAACATAAATACCCCAGAAAGTGGAGGGGAAGATTGCCCAGCCGGTAGCGTAGTAGTTGTCGCACGAGACCGGTATTTTGGATTTCGTGTATTCGGATCCCACCTGGTGGGCATTTTGCTCCACTTTCTTTCTTTATTTCCAAATTTTTTATCTGTTTCAATGACCTACCACATCCTCCCCTTTGCTTTCCGAGGTTTTTCTAAAACTGCCAATTCTTATTTCTGTGTTATTTTCAACGAGCCCCTTATTTCCTACTCTGATTGGCTACATGCATATAGAGGGCCGCGGTTCTAGCACTTTTGGTGCCATAGGAAGCTTAAGAGGGTTCAACGCTTGTCGACCACTCTTGACATGTCGTAAACACTCGAGTCACGGCCCGGGGGTTAAAAAGAAGGTCCCCTTCACCCCGAGTAGTCCGAGTGGCGGTGGCTACCACCCCCAAGCACAGGAAACAAACATACCTAAGCACAAATACCCCAGAAAGTGGAGGGGAAAATCGCCCAGCCGGTAGCGTAGTGGTTGATGCACCATACCGGTAATCTGGAGGTCGTAGATTCGGATCCCACCTGGCGGGCATTTTTTCACCACTTTCTTTCTTTCCAAATTCTTTTTCTGTTTCAATGACCTACCACATCCTCCCCTTTTCTTTCCGAGGTATTCTTGACTGCCAATTCTTATTTCTGTGTTATTTTCAACGAGCCCCTCATTTCCTACCTTGATTGGCTACATGCATACAGAGGGCTTCGGTTCTGGCACTTTTGGTGCCCTAGGAAGCTTAAGAGGGTTCAACGCTGGTCGACCATTCTTGACATGTCGTAGACACTCGAGTCACGGCCCGGGGGTTAAAAAGAAGGTCCCCTTCACCCTAAGTAGTCCAAGTGGCACTGGCTACCACCCCCAAGCACAGGAAACAAACATACCTAAACATAAATACCCCAGAAAGTGGAGGGGAAAATCGCCCAGCCGGTAGCGTAGTAGTTGTCGCACCAGACCGGTATTCTGTATGTCGTGTGTTCGGATCCCACCTGGCGGGCATTTTGCTCCACTTTATTTTTCTTTCCAAATTCTTTGTTTGTTTCAATGACCTACCACATCCTCCCCTTTGCTTTCCGAGGTTTTCCAAGACTCCCAATTCTTATTTATGTGTTATTTTCAATGAGCCCCTCATTTCCTACTCTGATTGGCTACATGCATATAGAGGGCCTCGGTTCTGGCACTTTTAGTGCCATAGGAAGCTTAAGAGGGTTGAACGCTTGTTGACCACTCTTCACATGTCGTAGACACTCGAGTCACGTCCCGGGGGTTAAAAAGAAGGTCCCCTTCACCCCGAGTAGCCCGAGTGGCGCTGGCTACCACCCCCAAGCACAGGAAACAAACATATCTAAACATAAACGCCCCAGAAATTGGAGGGGAAATCACCCAGCCGGTAGCGTAGTGGTTATCGCACCAGACCGGTATTCTGGAGGTCGTAGATTGGGATCCCACCTGGCGGGCATTTTTTCGCAACTTTCGTTCTTGCTTTCCAAATTCTTTATCTGTTTCAATGACCTACCACATTCTTCCCTTTGCTTTCCGAGGTTTTCTTGACTGCCAACTCTATTTATGTGTTATATCTATATACATACATATATATGGTCGAAGAAAAGAAGTTTCCAATGGTCCAGAAGAAATAACAAAAAGTAGAGTCCGACGCAAGTCTCAAAAAACAAAAACAAACATGTTTACTAACGTTTCGACTGGTGGTCCAGTCTTCATATATAGGGAGTAGTAGAACTTTGAAGATGGTAGAGAAAACACGAGAAGAAAAACTTCGAACAAGGTAAAAGCACGATTGTGGCCTATGTTTCAGCAAAGAGAACTTGCTTTCGTCAGGCAATATATATGTATATATATATATATATATATATATATATATATATATATATATATATATATATATATATATATATATATATATATACGGAGAGTCCAACGCAGTTTTACAGCCTGCTCCGTCTTGTAGCAGGCGGTAACAGTCCAGCACTGTATTCTTTGCCTCATTTCCTCCACCTGCATTGTGAGATGTTCTTAGTAACCTTTAAGGCAGCCTAGTTTGCCGTTTTTGCTAATTATACACTGCAAGACATTGTGCCCGTAACTATACCTTACATATCCATTTTAAATGGATGCAGTCACATTCCAGAAAATCTATGGAATAGATTCTTTTTCCTTTCGGCAGACCAGAAGAGATGTAAATTTATATTATATTCCCCGTAAATTCATTTTTTAAGCTACCTGCCCCAGCACCAGAAACAACAGCACACTGATAAGAGCTATACTACACATTTTGAAGGGGACATGAAGGGCGTCAAAAATTACAGACCGATCAGCTTACTGCCAGTCGTCTACAAGGTACTTGCCAAGGTAATCGCTAACCGAATTTCTTCCACCCTAGATTTCAATCAACCTAATGATCAAAAAGGGTTCCTTAAAGGCTATTGAACAATGGCCCATGTTCACACAATCACTCTGGTGATAGAGAAATGCGCTGAGTATTCTATTCTATATATTCTATAGTATTCTATATGTTCTATACTATTCTATAGTACTCTATATATAGCCTTTATAGATTATGAGAAATCATTTAAGTCGGTCAAACCATGAGCAGGCATTCTAGCGTAAAGGATCCAGGGTGTAGATGAGCATTATCGAAGACTTCTGTAGGTTATGCAATAGATCCAAAGCTACCACCATCCTCCATAATGTGAGCAGTAAAATATCTATAAAAAGGCGTCAGACAACGTCAGACACAATCTCTCAAAGGCGTCAGACACAATCTCTGCAACGTTATTAGCCGCATGTTTACAAGAAGTATTCAGCACATTGGATTGTTAACTGGTGGGAGTTAGGGTTAATGGAGAATACCTCCGTAACCTCAGATTTGCTGATGACGTCGCCATGCTAAGTATCTTTCGGGACGAATCGCAAAGCATGCTTTTAGCACTTGACAAACAGAGTAGAACGGTGGGCCTGGGTATTTATTTGCAGAAAACTTAAGTAATGATGGATAACCTCGGGAAAGCACAGTGGTTTGAGACAGGTGGCGAGGCAGTGGAAATGGTAAATGAATATATCTACATAGACCAAGTTGTGACCCCGGATCTCAACCATGACGCAGAGAGACCTATAAAAATAAGAATGGTGTGGAGTGCATACGGCAGACATTATCATGTAAAAAATGGCACCCTACCATTGACACCGAAGATGAAAGTGTGTGACAGCTGCATCTTACCGGTACTCACCCTCGGGGCAGAATCTTGGAGGCTCACTAAGAGGGTTTAACTTAAATTGAGAACGACTGAGCGGGCAATGGAGCGGAAGATGATAGTTGTAAGAATATCGGACAAGAAGACAGCGGATTGGGTCAGGGAACAAACGAGAGTTAAGGACATATTACTAGAAATTAAGAAGAAATTGACGTGTGTGGGACATGTAATGCGAAGGCAAGATAACCGTTAGTCATTAAAGGTAACACAGTGGATCCCTAGAGAAGGCAAGCGTGGCAGGGGGCAGCAGAAAGTTAGATGGGCAAATGAGATCGAGAAGTTTACCGGGATAAATTGGTCGCAGTTAGCACATCACCGGTATAAGTGGAGAATAATGGAAGAGGCCTTTGCCCTGCAGTGGGCGTATATAGGCTAGTGATGATGATTATGATGGTTATGATGGTGATGATGATAATGATGATTGCACATTTTGCTTTCTGACAAAACCAGTGTTTTGTCATTTTGTCAGGCGAAATCATTTCGTTCCGCTTCATTTCCGGTTCACCAAAAGCACGTACCGAACCGGTTCGCGAACCGGTGCGGAAGGGAGACCCGGTTCGCGAACCGGTTGGATGAGTTGAATGATCACAGAAAATAGAAAAAAGCATTAGTAGTTTAAAACTACAGTCAAAGCAAAATACAAACAAAAATTCAAAATTCTGCTGTTCCCCAAGGGCAGTGGCGCAATTGCACAGCAAACTTTAAACAATTACGAGATATTAGAAAAACAGCTGAAGTGGCAACGATTTACCACCTACTTTCTCGCCCAGATTTTATGTTGTCCTAGCGACTATTCATAAAGTCACCGCCAAGAGATATGATGGTCGGATATATTCTCTGACCTTTCATTTTCTGTTGAAATAGCAATCGTCGCTATAGAATCGCCCATCACACTAACCTTGAAGCCTGAAATTTAGGCCTGCGTACTGGCGCGTTCAAATACCAGCGCCTAATACTAATGGCGGATATTTTTTATATTTGTAAAAAAGCAGAAAAATACTGAAACAGGTACATAACTACTACCAATGAATTAGAATATTTGGTCACCCTGAATAAGTTGTTAGCTGTCACCTTACCGAATCTGTTAGCCACACTTTTGTTAAAAGTAAGCTTTTGTGAACGCTCTGTCACTGCATTATTGCCCTTACCGCTGCAATTCCTTTTGTGATAGCTAAGCCGGATGTCTGCATTACAATCAGCAGGTCATCGTACCGCCTGACCCCCGGCCATCGCTCCGTGTGCTACGTTGCAGAATCTTATAACAGATCATGCTGTTAGAAAATGAAAGGAAAATTTGACGCGCGGAGCATGAGATGGGACTTTTTTGGGTAAAAGTGCTTTAATTCATCCACAGCAGTACTCTCCTCCGGAACGAGTAGCAGTAGAAGTAATGTAGACAGTTGGGCAGTCAGTACAAGTGCAACTTCGAAAAAAAGCAGATATGAAAGAGACAAAACTGCAGAACAAGCAGAAAAGATGATCGCTTGGCGAATGGGGCAGTGTTAGGTACCAGCCTGCCTTTCTGCACATGTCATCTGCTTTATTACTGTTTCTGCTTCAAAGACACGGTCGAGGGTCCCAGTTTCTTGCCAAGGGAATAAATGCGCACCTTAACAGTTTTCCCTGACTTATCTGTTGTTATTTGTATCTGTAAAAAAACGGAACTTGTCCGCTGTACTGTCCTCCGAAACTGACCCGAGAACTCACTTCCTTCGCATTGATGACACGTTTGGTTGTGAGAGGCAGGGCAAAGAAAAGTACAGAGCCATATTCAAGTTTGGATGCTTTTCGTTACTTATTCGCTTTTGCTTACTTTTTCGTAATGTTTAGAAACAACGTGATTCGCCTTTTCTTTTTTGTTGTTTTCCGTGTAAACACATTTTTTTAGAAAATAGCGCATTTGATCTCTGCTCCGAGGCGGAGCTTGCTGCAGGCCGCCACACGTATTTTAACCGGCTGGTGATATTAAACGTGGATAAAAATCTCGATACACTGACGTTCTCGATTTCCACCTACTTGAGAAAAACGGTCCTGGGGAAGGGAGATCGAGGCCACTTGTGTTTAGCAGTAAACGGCTTAGCCACTGAGCCGCTCCTGCGGTCACACTTGCCAAGTATTAACAATATGCCGACGTCTGACCTGTTAACCGAATTATGAAATGCAAAACGTTTGCACACATCAGGTGTGGGCTTTCGCTGTTGCGCAGTGGAGCACTCCTGCAGCCTGATTACTCCAAAAAAGTCGCAGCTAGGGAAGGGCAGCTAGAAAAGGGCAAAGTCGTTTTGTATCCCCTGCAAGCTGGCGAGAATGACATTTCGTTTGGTCAGCTTGAACTACGCTCGCGCTCCCAGCAGCTACAGACCATTGCCACATTGGTGCTAGTTGATATCCCCTGTTGTTACATAAAGCGTGATAATGTTCAATTGTCTGGAGGGGAAAGTGCGCGAGCGGGTACGAAGTTGATGGTACGTGAAAGAAAAAAGGCTTGAATTGCATTGACTTCAATATCAAAAACGGAGGGTCGAACCGTTTCGGGATGAACAGGTAACCGTTATTTATTTTGTCCGTTCAGTTCCGGTTCGGGCTCAGCGTGCTCAAAAAATAACGGTTCGGGTTAGGGTTCAGTTCCGCCAAAAATACCGGTTTAGGTCCGGTTTTCGATTCGGTTCGGTTCCGGTCGACACCCTGGACAAATTTTTTTGGCACCTTTCGTCGCTAACGACGTTTATATTCTTTTATCCTCTGAAGTAACTTAGGAGCACACCGGAAGTACCCCATAAGGAAAAGACATGGTGGAGGCCACGCTGGCGTGGCATAGGAAGTAAAGCAAAGCTTCGCAATTGTGCTTGCTCAGTGACATAATCGCTTGCATGGTTTACGGTGCTCATGCATATCGTTGTCGTCTTAAACGTCGCTCAGAATGGTCGTAGTCTTGCGCCCACGGGTACCCTGACGTCGAGAAAGAGAGAGAGAGAGTGAATATATTTGAACTTTTTTCTGCGGCATGGAAATAACTCGTGCGCACGAGTTTTCCAGCTTGTAACTTCTGGGCGTAGTGTTCATCATTTTTTATGGCCGCTACATGTCGCTGCCTTGCCTCACCTTTTCTACACTGCATACATTTTCTTTTTGCTTAGCGATGACGCTCCTGCTCTCGAGCCCTCTCTTTAAACCCCACTAGCTTCAAGCACCGCGAAAATGATGCGCGAATGAATTTGGGCCTGCTTGGCACTGCTCACTTCCTAGCCCACGCGGGCGCGATACATGGAGCCTAGGGCTCTGTGATGTAATATCCACTGACGCCCCACCAGCAGTCACTTCCGATCACTCAGTCCGCGCTACGCGGAGGTCAGCGTTATCCAGTGTACGAACAAAACCAGCACAGAGCCGTGGCAGGGTGCAACATTAACACTAGCAGCAACAGCAGCAGTTCCCGGTACGCCGGTTTAGGGAGGCAAAATTTGAAACCCGTCATTGGGAGCTGCGGGAGGGACCGAAATTCCAGATGCGCTCAAAACATGGCTTTCAAATAATACGGTACCAAGAGGTCAATTAAACGCTTAAAAATTGGAGTACGTCAAGGTTCACTTTTAGACGGGGGATGCGGTAGCGTTATGGTATTCGGTGACAAAAACGACTCTTTAGAGCTGCCCGCAGAGGCATACGAGTGTGCATCAACCAAACGAGGATCAGGAGAGACTGCACACTACGGGATGCAAAGGCCGGAATAAAGTTCGGTGTTGCGGGCGTACCAGGAAGCGGCAGTTGATGTTGCTGACTTCATGTTCATCACGTCACAAAAGCGACTCCTTTATACTTCAACGCCTTCGACTAAGCGCCATGTACCGCTCTGCCTTGACGCATACTCAAAATACGACATGTTCCAGTGTCTTCTATCAAACGAAATCGCGAGCTAGGCGCTGACTGCAAATGGCGGAGCGCATAGGCACGTACATTAGTGTGTTTGTGTGGCGAGGCTTGTGTCACGGACAGTTGTCGACGCGAAAGTTTGCCCAGCATGCCCCGGGACGCGCCTCTGCTCACACGCTGTTACAGTACGGGGGTTTGAGTTTGAGGGCGTTTCAGGTGGCACTATAAAATTTTAGATGCAAAGTATCTCTTGCTCTCGGCTCCGTCGTCCGTCGTCCATCGTCCATCCATCCGCCGGCCGATGAAGACACCGGCAACACTGCCTGTCCAGGAGCCCTTTAAGGGGAAGCGTGCTCATCTCGTGCCGGCCAACTAAGACACCGGCAACACTGTCGTTCCAGCATCTCATGGTCGGGGCTATGTCCCTCTCCTCTTGTGCCGCCGTCCGCACCCCCACTGCGCATGCTCGGCTCCTCTCGGGCCGGCTCAGGAAGACACCGATAACACTGTCGCTCCAGGAGCCATTAAAGGGTAAGACACAACCGGGCGTTCAGCAAGCCCAGCATGCGCAGTGGGAGTGTGGCCGGCGCAATAACTACAAGGGAGGGACATAGTCCCGTCGCATCTAATACAATTACACCATCTTTCCGTAGGGGCACCCTGATTAGTATGCGAAACAGCCATGGGCTCAACGCAATTTCCCATTTCGTAGTTCCGGTAAGTGAAAAGTGTGGTAGTTACCATGGAAACCAACCTGCAAATATAACGGGAGCTACGTACCTCAACCTAATGGAAACGACGAACTGAAACATAATGGAAACTTGAATCGTCCCCAAGGCTGCTTTTCATACTACCCAGGGTTCCCCTACGGGGAGATGGTGTAATTTGTTTCGCTCACGTTCTGCGGTGCAGGTGATGCCAGCTGTTCTGCCCTATGGGGTGCTTAACTTTTCGCGTAAGGCTAGAAATGAAGTGCCATAATCTCGTTGTTCAACGATAACATGTGAATCGTGTCGTCATAGCACGCCGCGCGATGCCATTCGTGCCCTGGCGCTCACAGGGCGGTCGGCTTGATGCGCACCGAGTCTAAACGTATAACCCTCCTCAAAATTGTCTGTACCATTAGTTCTCATCTTAGCTATACGTGGTCAACCAGGCCAGTACACAAAAAACGTCGAAGCTTAAAATTTCTACAACGCCAGACAAAGCCATGTTGCTTGCCCTGTTAATCCACCAAGAAAAACCTAAGTTTCTCCAGACATTTTTGTGTCATTATCATGCGTCAACTTGACAAAAGATGGAATTCCGGTTACAAAGGCATCTAGTTGGGACAAGACTTTATGCTAGTTAACAGTATTGAGAAGGTAAGAAAAATAGACCATAAAAGTGTTGGAAATAGCGTTGAACCCCCATAATACGACTTTTAATTGACAGCGAGAAAGTGTACGTATGACCAGGGTGTCGTACGACTGGGGTGTAGGTAAATGCCGGCTTGATTGACGGTCTCACACGGCAGGTGAACTAAGAACGTATTTAAACTATTACATTTTGCATGTTCTCGCGTGATTTGCGCACCTTTAGGTGAAATACCAAGTTAAAAGAAAGCAACGCCTATGTTGTACCCCCCTCCTCTTTTTGAGGTCCAGCTGGCCCACCTGCCAAGCGCGGCGCGCTATGCGATATAAGGACGACGTTGTCGTGGAAATTGCAAGGGGAAAGATGAGTGTGAAACTGCTAAGGCCAAGCGAAGCGAACGATTTTAGAAGGCGGCGAAGAAAAAAAATCCGACGTTGCCATACATGGTGGAGACACCCTTTGAATGGTCCCGTGCCTTCGCTATTGGGACATGGTGCCCCACCCATCTGTGTTCGTTGCCCACAACACCGAGCAAGGCGAAAAAAGGGCCCATCTCCCCGCGAGGGGGACTCGAGTAAATGCGTCGCATAGGGGGTGTGTGTATTGCGTTAACGTTTAGTGTTTCGGAAGTTGGTGGTAGTAAAGCATTGTATCAGCAGCTTCTTGACGTAGTTTGAATGAGTCAAGAATATAAGGCCCGTTCGTAGCCTTTCATTCTGTGTCGGTTTTGTGGCGCAGTGGGAACAGCACCATGTACCTCGCGTTCCGCCCACAGGTAGTGAATGCGTTGTATCAGCAGCTTCTTGACGTAGTTTGAATGAGTCAAGAATATAAGGCCCGTTCGTAGCCTTCCATTCTGTGTCGGCTTTGTGGCGCAGTGGGTAGATCACCATGTACCTTGAGTTCCACCCGCAGGGTCGTGGGATCGAAACCAGGCGCCGGTAAGTATTATTTTTTATATATAGTGTAGGGGGAGGGGTGCGAACCTGTTGTTGAGAGCGAGGAGGGTAGCCTGATGCCGGAGAGGAGGAGTGGGGGAGAGGGCGCACCTGGAACGGCTGTTGCGGGCGCCGAGGCACGCCAACGCCGGGTGAAATCGTGAGTTAAAGAAATGCTCTGCATTTAAAAGATTTCTAATGGAGGGGAAAAGCAAAAACGCCCGTGTGTACGAAATTTCGGGGCACGTTAAAGATCCCCAGGTGGTCAAAATTAATCCGGAGCCCTCCACTACGGCGCACCTCATCGCCTGCGTTGCGTCGGCGCGTTAAACGCTACAATCAATCAATCACTTAAAAGATAAGGTTATTCAATCATCGCGTGTAAACCGTGTTGTGTCAAAAATTATAGAGCGGTCTTGCTACAGCTACTTCCTGACGCGGCCAGTGATTGACCCAAAATGGTGGTGCCAACGGGTGCGTGTTTCCATCCATCACCTCCTGTTGTTTGCTCTACCATTGCGGTAGACGCGCGTGGATAGCGGCACTCTAGCAAAGAACAAGTGAAGTGACAACACGGTTTTGAAAGACACTGATGAGCAGAGAGCAGAGATATAGGAAGAAAGAGCGCCCTGAAAGGAAGGAACCATGATCGAGCGGGCGGGGAAAGCGGATGTAAAATCATCGCCGTGGTGTTGCGTAGTATGTGTTCTTGCGCTCGTGGGCGGCTTAACCGGAGCTTAAAAGCCGCGGTCCGCCTGCCACCTGAACTTGAACGTCTCGGGGTTGGCGCGTTGGCATGTTACTGCGGCGTGGGGCCATCGCAGGCTAACTCGTGCTCGCGAGTACCCGCCTGCTTGCTTGCGTCTATCCAAAATGTCGTCTGGCCCTCGTGCGGACGTTCGTAGATCAAACAGCGTGAAACGGGGGTTGAGAATAAAGAAGGTCATTACGAGGTGGCAAAGGGGTGTAAAACGTGGAAAAAGCGCAGCTTTATCTGTGCCAGGGTCCGTCGTCTGAAGCTGCCCGTGTGACCCGAGTGTCATATTGCCGCGAACCATGTATGGGTTTGTTTATTGTTTTTTTTTACTGCCCGGCCACTCCCGGCTGTTATCTGTGTCCCAAGCGAAGCGCCTCTTCTATTCTTTATTTTTATGTCACACGGGCTGTCTCATTCAGATAAGCATAGTGTGTCGTCTTACCGTCATTAGCCTAGAACAATCTTCTCTGATCTACAATGTTCTGGGTGTAAATCGACGGTTCCGGAAACCCTCGCACTGAAAGATAAAAGCCTGCAGAGCAGACGAGATATCACGTGGCCATAGACGACGCAGTTGTCTTTAAGGAAAACAAGTGTATTGTAGCAAACTGGTGCTCGCCTAAAGGCTAGAATACATGGAGCGACCTTTCATGACGAAGTTCGCGCGGCGGAAGACCAGCCGCGTCACGACGCCGAATGTTCGTCGGGCTGAGCTACATGTAGCAAAGTACGGCGGCCGCCGCCGCCTCACCGCTGCGCTGCTGGGCTGCGCAGCGGCGCTACGCTGCTACGGCACGGGACGGGACGCGGGCGGAAGCAAAAAGTCGGGGCGCGGGCGGATAGAACAGAATGTCTCGCCACATCTCGCGAGACCGTTGCTATGACGACGACAAACGGTACTGCGTCAGGCTTAACAGCTAGAAAAACGCCCCTCTATCTGAAAAAAGAAGGCTATTTGTCACTTGAAAATTGATTGAGGGCAAGAGTGGACAAATTTAATCCGAAGTAAACGGTTCAGAACACGATATCGCATTGATGAATTAGCGACGAAGCTGTTATCGCTGTGAAGCGGGCGGAGAGGGCGCCGCCATGTTTGGCAATGCTTTGCCGCTGCCGTCGACGGCGACGAACTTTTTCTGCCCCGGCTAGATCGGCGGCGGACGATGTTTTTCCGCCGCCGGGCGTCCAGCGGACGCCGCGGGGGAAGTTCGTCGACTATTCGTCGCATAAACGCTTCATGTATTCCGGGCTAACACGTCAAAGAATACAGGCAGCGCAGCAGCAGTCAACAAAGTGATGTGCGTAGGTGAGCGTCGACGATTCGAATGCCGTGGCGTCTGCTCTGCAGGCTTTTATGTTTCGGCGCGAGTGTTTCTTGAACCGTCGACTTACATCCAGAGCATTGTCAATCAGAGAAGATTATTCTGGGCTAGTGAAGGCAAGACGAAACAGTCTGCTTATCTAAATGAGATAGCTCGTGCGGCATAAAAATGAAGGGAATACACGCTTCGCTTGAGACACCGATAACAAGCAGGGCGTGGCCGGACCGTAAAAAGATACAATAAATAAAGGAACCCATGCATGGTTCGCGGCACTGGGGGTAATGCCGCGAACCATGCATGCCGCGAACCATGCATGGGATTGTTTATTTATTGTTTGTTTTTACCTCCCGGCCACGCCAGGCTCTGTTTTCTCTGTCGGAAGCGAATCGCATCTTTCATTATTTATTTTTATACCGCACGTGCTATCTTATTCAGATAAGCAGACTGTTCTGCGTTCAGATCAGCAGTTGTTCTGTGAGCTGCACAAACGCCTGCTAAACCCGTCCAGGTACGCTCATTTCGACGAACACGTCAAAACGGAAATGCACACGGACTCCTGTGATATAGGGTTGGGTGCCGACCTCGTCCAAAAACAAAGATGTTGCGAAAAAGTAAACGCGTTTGCCAGCCGTGCTCTGTCCAAGGAGGAGAAAAACTACTCAGCGTCTGAAAAAGAGTGCCTCGCTATTATATGGGTGATTTCAAAATTTCGCCCACACGGGTATGGTAGATCATTCAAGGTTGTGACAGACCACCATGCGCTGTGTTGGCTTGCCAATTTGCAGGACCCCTCAGGCCTCCTTGGGTGGTTGAGCTTACGCCTTTAAAAGTTCGACGTTACAATCGTCTATAAATTCGGTAGAAAACACTCCGACACCGACTGCCGGTCCCGCGCTCCCGTCGACCCACCAGCATAAGTGTCTGATGAAGAAAGCGCGTTCTTTGGAGTCGTGACGAAGAGCGACCTAGGCGCCCAGCAGCGTGCTGACACCGACTGACACGTCATAATCGACTACCTCGAAGGATGCATCGTTGCCGTGCCTAGGACCTTCAAAGACAATGTACCAGCATTCAGCCTGAAAAACGCTGTTCTCCCGAAGAAGAATTTCAGCCCCGGAACCAGAACGACTTATCTTCTTGTCATCCCCGCAGACCTTCGCGACGAAAGTTTGGACGCGAGACATGACGACCCGATTTCTGGACATCTGGGAACAGCCCGCACAATTGGAAAACTCAAGGCGAAGTATTACTGGCCCCGCCTTACATCCGACGTCACCCTCTACGTTCGGAGCTGTCGTGACTGCCAGCGACGAAAGACGCCACCGACGAGACCCGCCGGACTTCTGCAGGCGATCGCCGTACCATCGAGGCCCTTCCAACAGATTGGAATGGACCCTTTGGGCCCGTTCCCTACATCCCGATCCGAGAAGACGTGGATTGTCGTAGTGACAGAACACAAGACGCGCTATGCAGAGACCGCCGCTCTTCCGAAGGGGACTGCGCAAGAAGTCGCAGCAAAGTTTTTCGTAAACCAAGTTGAGCTGCGACATGGGGCCCCGGAAGACGTATTGATGGACCGCGGAACGGCCTTTACTGCGGAACGTATGCAAAGAATCCTACGCTACAGCAACACGGATCACCGAAGAACGACGGCGTACCACCCCCAAACCAACGAACTAACCGAACGCCTGAACGAGACGATGGCGGATATGCAGTCAATGTACGTCGACGCTGAACATAAGACTTGGGACGAAGTGCTCCCGTATGTCACGTTTGCGTACAACACGGCTATCAAGGAAACTACGCAAATGACGCCGTTCGAGCTTGTCTACGAAACACTGCCGACTACGATGCTTGACGCCATGCTTCCGCATGTAGAAAACGACGACCTCAACCCCGACGTCCAAGGATACCTTTAGCGCGCGGAGGATGCCCACCAGCTCGTTCGCGTTTGTACAACGGACCAGCAGCTAGTGGAGCAAACTCATTCGCCCTAACGTCGCTAGCCCAGAATAATCCTTTGTGATCTACATTGTTCTGGATGTGAATCGAACGTTCCAAAAACACTCGCGCCGAAAGATCAAAGCCTGCAGAGCAGACGCTGCGGCATTCGATTCGACGACACTCGCCTGTGCAAGTCACTTTGTTGACCGCTGCTTCGCCGCCTCTGTATTATTTTGAGTTGTTAGGGGAGCACAAGTTCGCTCCAATAAACTTGTTTCTCTTTCAAGACAACTGCGTGGTCCTTGGCTTTGCGACAATATTCTGTGGCTGGTCGCTTGCCGTGCTTCGTCCTGAACACCGTTTCTTGAAAGGCAAACGGGTGTCCTAAGGCCGTACTTCGGCTGTTTTCTTTCTGAATATCGCCAGCCAAAATTTAACTGAATATCTGGAAGCCGGGTACCTGCCGTTGCGTGTCTCAACCCGGGCAACCGGAGAAATACCGGAGGCCTGGTTGCCGAATGTTGGCTGTTCAATGTATGATCAGTGGCTGCCAGAACCTGCGTGTTGGCCGCATATGCCAGAAAGTTGCCATAGACGGGCCGGCCTTGGGACACACTTTCTGCGCCGCCTGGGATGTGTGTCCATGGATGTGTGTCCACATTTTAATTCCAAACACACAAATGTCTTGAATACTTACCTGGTATACACAAGCACGGGGATGGCGCACAGACTCTTCTTGCGGTGTGGCCATAATCGCCCAGAAATGCTTAGGATGCCACCCTCTCAATTTGAACACTGTCCTTGTGGCTGTAGTAATCCGCTTAATATTATTTAATAGGTTGATAACGTTATGCTTCATATACATTCGTCCTGATGTTGCACTCTCGAGCTTTGACTTTGAGGCGCTGGTTGACCAGCTGCCCGAACCATATATCCTCTCAGGCAACCTTAATGCTCACAGCTCCCTTTGGGGCTCTTCTTGCACGTATGCCGCAGGTCGCCTTACAGATAAATTTCTTACATCTTCAGGATCATTCCTTTTCAACAAGAAACAGGCTACATACCACACCATCGGACACAACACCTACTCAAATTTTGACTTGGCTATTGGCTTTGCAGTTCTGTTTCCTCTTCTCGAGGGGAGTGTGGGTACTGACTCATACGGCATTGAGTTCCCCATCTCACTAACATATTTTCACGAAGGGAAGACGCAGAGGGCGAAGTTGTGTGCGTGGTGCGTGGCTTTGCTTGGTGCTGTGATGGACGCCATCATGTAAATATATCGCATCGCATACAACCATTGTTCCTGTCATGCGTGCGGGGTACATGCCCATACCGACACTCAAGCATTGCCCGCCTCTGCTCCTGATGCGTTTTCATGGGGGTTCCTGGATTGTGTCAGCTTGCCCCAGCCCCGGAGCTTCAGGGACACGTCCACGTCCCCAGCCCCGTGTCCGCAGCCGACGAGCCGCCGCTACCAGCCGAGAAGTAACCCGCTGTGACCAGAACTGACGACGATTCCGCTTCCCAACCCACTACACCGGCGCATCTCCGAGGGCCTTCGGCGTTTCAGCTGCATTGGCGGGAATTACTGTTCGTGGGTCGTGGTGCATCGAGCTCATCCCGTTCATCCGTGGCGGCATAGACTTCCTCAGTGTTTATAATCATCTCATTTTTCATTTCGCGCACTCGGCCATCCACTGCGCCCTCGACCGGGATGGTCGACGCATCGTAAAGGGTGCCATGTCATGAAGAGAAGACGAAGAGGACGTGGTTGTGTGCGTGGTGCGTGGCTTTGCTTGGTGCTGTGATGGACCCCATCATGTAAATATATCGCTTCGCATTCAACCATTGTTCCTATTATGCGTCCTGCCGCCACGTAACAATATATAGGTAAATGTCTACGCGATCCATTTTCCCAGAACAGGTTCAAGGAAGGTAGCGCTCAGTGCAATACATTTGCAGAGACATCCAAACTACACTACACACCCATTGGACACCTGAACGTTGAAAAAGCTACCCAACTCCTCAGTGCGCACATCCTCGACGCCACAGAAACGTTCATTCCCCACGCCTCTGGTGCCCCGCGCCATCAGAGGGGGCCTGTGTGTAATGAGAACTGTAGGTGGGCGCAAGAGGCCCAGAACAAGGCGTGGGCTATCTTTCTTTGATACCCTACGTCGGGTAACCTTTTATTGTTCCAATGACGAAGGCGATGGAAAAACGTTTACGACGTGAGGCAAAACGAGATAGCTGGCGCTCATTCAAAACATCCATAAACTCATACATAGACACACGCAAGGTATGAACACGTATACGCAAACTCAAAAGGACAACAGACGCACAGCCTGACCCTGGTTACTACAACAGGGGACACACTGGGAGACCAGACTAACACACTCGCATAACACTTGCAACGCGTGTCCAGTTCGGCATGCAACACACTTTCCTGAAGCATAAAGCCTCTTGTGAAAAGAAGTATTTGCGCGACAACAACAAATCACAGACTTCTTACACCTTCCTGTTTTCACTACATTAGCTGAGGCCGGCTCTGAGCAGATGTGAACCCTCCGCTCCAGGCCCAGACAACATTACGTACACACTAATACAACATTTACAGGCCTACACACTTGAAGCATTCCTTCATTTTTACAACAGTCTCGCTTTCGGGGCAGATTCGAAAGTCTTGGAAGGAGGCTGTAGTCGTAGCTTTACTGAAAAGAGGGGAAGGACCCTTCCTTTCCCGCTAGCTATCGACCCATTGTTCAGACCAGCTGCCTGTGCAAGCTTTTTGAGGAGATGATTAACCGGAGGCTTGTGTATTTCCTGACGTACAATGGTCTTTTCGAGAGCTGCAAGGTAGGCTTCAGGGCGGGGCACTCCACCAACGATCAACGTGTTGCCTTTGAATCTTACATAAAAGACGCCTTCATTCACAAACAGTTCTGCATTACAATCTTCTTTGATATGGAAAAGGCCTACGACAAGGCATGGCGATACGGCATCTTGAGCAACTTGAAGTCATTCGGTTTTCGGTCAACATGCTTAACGCCCTTTCTAGCTACATTTCTGAACGAACTTTCCGTCTAAGAAGTGGTAGTTCACTTTTTAATGTACATGTTCAGGAAAGTGGCCTGTCTCAAGGTGGTGTTTTGAGCTGCACACTCTTCATAGTGAAGATGAACTCGCTCCGTAAGGTATTGCCACTAAGCATTTGTGGCTCAGTTTATGTAGATGAAGTCCAAATATCTTGTAAATCATGTAATATATCAATTTGTGAACGTCAAGTCAAGCTCGGCGAGAACACACTTGGTGGCTGAGCTGACACAAACACTTTTAACCTGAACCCCGGAAAAAGTACTTGTGTTGTGTTCACCCGTGTGAGTGTGATTCATGTGAACCCTAACATTACTATGAACAGCGTTTGGATTCCTATTAAAACAGAGCACAAACTTTTAGGCCTCATATTGGACAACAAACTAACATTTCTTCGACATCTGAAAATGCTTAAGCAGAAATGCCTTTAAACTATGAATATCAATTAGGTCGTCTCACACCAGTTGTATGGTGCAGAAAAACAGCTCCTCTGGCGTCTTTATACTGCACTGGTAGGATATCGCTTGGACTACGGCAGCGCCGTGTATGGGTCGGCAACGAAAAGGGCACTTAAAATGGTTGACCATGTTCTACATTTGGGGCTTAGCCTTGCTTGTGGCGTCTTGCGCACCAGCCGTATTGAAAGTCTCTAATCAGAGTGTCAAAATCGCCCCTGTATCAACTGGGTATATACATGGACTTGTTATATTCCTGTAAAATCATGTCTATGACTAATCATCCTTTTACTCGACCATTCATGATGCATCCTCACAGCAGCTCGTTTAAACCGTCTATCTAATCCCATGCCGTTCTCTGTCAGAGTGAGAACAGAGGCCTCTGAGCTAACAGCGTCATTTTTACACATCAACAAGACACCATTATTGATTTTATTGCGCCATGGAAACTCAAGGCAGTTTTTTGTGACCTGTTTTTTGTGGAATTTGACAAAAACAGGGCACCAACTTTAGGGGAAATCCCCAAGGTGGAGTAAGTTTCCGCGAAGAAAGGTTTGACATCCACGTAAATGCAGCCATACCGCTACAAAAGAAAGCTATACAGCTTTCTCAGAAGCTCCGCAGTTGAAGAAAAATTCGCCCTGGTCCAGCGGAGTTTCTGAGAAAGCTGTAAAGCATTCTTTTGTAGTCGTATGGCTGCATTTAGGTGGATGTCAAACCTTCCTTCACAGGGCACCAACGGCAGCTATTATGCAGCATTTCCTCTTCCTGCAGGAGAAGCACCAGTGTGGAGAATTTTACTGCGACGCATCAAAGACACCTGATGGTGTGTCTTGTGCTGCGCACGGACTGAACTTTAACGTGGGAAACAGAATGAGCTCCAACAACAGCATTTTTACGGTTGAAGCACACGGCAATTTGCTTGTTTTACATCACATTGTCCAACATCAAATCTAAAGTCCATAGTGTAAAGGGATTCTCTCAGCGTTGTACGTGCAATTTTGTCCAGAAAAGGCTAAAAAAATTATGTAATCAATTTTGATTTTAAAGCCCTTATGTCTGCATACGCCTCAAGTCATGAAATAACAATATGTTTTGTTCCTGGCCACTTTGCAATAGCCGGGAATGAAACCGCACAACAAATGGCCAGTGCTGCTACACTCTTGAATACAGTGGGCATAGCAAAAGTGCCGTACACAGACATGAAGCCACACATTAGACACCAACTTTGCAACACAAGGCAAACACACCGGAGTGAACCGACAGATAACAAGTTACATGTAATAAAACCACACTTGGGATCATACACTACTGAATCACACAACAGACACTTTGAAGTTACCTTAGCTAGGTTGCGAATAGGCCATACACATGTAACACACTCACACTTGCTGACTAGCTCTCCAAGACCCGTGTGTAGCAGGTGTGGGGGGCGGCTATCCGTAGTCCACATCTTAATCACATGCAAGGCACTCAACACAACAACACTCAGACACTGCAAGGAAGTATACAGAGAACACATTCCGCTACACCCTTCCTTATTTTTGTGACAATGCCATGGTTTCTGTGCAATGCGTTAATAAATATTTGTCTAATGTTAACTTTTTAAAACTCATATCCTATCATGCGTAATCCAAAACTGGCCCTATACACCACCCATCACCATTGCTATTATTTGATTTTACTGTTATTTTGGCTAGCACATTTTAGTAGCCACTGTTTTCTGTTACATACGTTTGTTTGGAGCTCTTTTCTCCTGCTGGCCTTGCACGAAAAAAATCCAACCATCGTCATCATCATCTCAAATTCACGGAAGAACGAAGGTCTCTCCCGTTGATCTCCAACCGCTCCTTGTCCTGCGCGGTTGGAGTGCACTATTTGCCCCCAAATTTTCTTTATTTCATCCCGCCGTCGGGCTACTGGCCTTCCACTTCATCTCGACCCATGTCTTCCTATATTCTCTGGTACCGTAATTATCCACCGATTGTCGATTCGCCCCATTACATGGTCAGCCCGTCATTTTCTTTGTATTTGAACTGCTATAAGTTTTACTTTAGTTGGTTCTCTCATCCAAGTAGCTCGTTTCCGGTGCCTGAGTGTTACTCCTAATGTTATTCCTTGCATGGACCGTTGATCAAATCAACGTTTGCTTCCTGGTTGTTTAGTAAGGCGTAAAGTTTCTGCTCCGTAAGGCATCACCAGCTTTATGCACTACTTGTAGATTTTTCTTTTGAGTGACAGAGGTGACGTACTTTTTATTACTTGGGAGAGCTTGCTGAGTGCTCGCTAACCCATGCTAATTCTGCTCAGGATTTGGATCTTGTGGTAGGGTTCAGAGCTCATCATGTGTATAAGGTAGTTATATTGTTTTAACGCGTCTACTGTTTGCTTCCTAATCTGGAGAGGACTCTTTTGGCATGCTTATTCTTTATTACTTTATAATAAATCCAGTGTGTCGAACCAAAAGAATACCGGTTCGGTTCCGGTTCTGGTTCAGATGAAATCGTTTCGTTCTGGTTCGGTTATGGGTCGACAAAATCACGTACCAAACTCTTTCGGGAACTGGTTCGGGAGCTTGAACAAGTTTGAGAACCGTTTCAATGAGATGGATTATTACTGAAACTAGGACAAACATTTAGTACCTTAAAACGCCAGTCAGATCAAAATACAAACGAAAATTCAAAATGCTGCTGTTCCCCAAGGACAGTATCGCAGTTTCTAAGCAAACTTTACACAATTACGAGATATTCGAAAAACTGATGAAGTGGTGACTATTTGCCACCGACTTTATTGCCCAGACTTCAAGTTGCCCTAGCGACTATTCATAAAGCCACCGCCAAGAGATGTGATGGTCGGATATATTTTGTGCCCGTTCCTTTTTTGTTGAAATAGCAATCGTCGCTATGGAAGAACCCTTTACGCTAACCTTGAGGCCTTAAATTTAGGCCTGCGTACTGGCGCGTTCAAATACCAGTGGTTAATGCCACTGGCGCACATTTTAATAATTGTTACAAAACTGAAAAACACTACAACAGCCACATAAATACTACCAATTAATTAGATTATCTGGTCCCCCTGAATAATTATTTAGCTGTCACCTTATCGTATGTTTTAGCCACACTTTTGTTAAGAGTAAGCTTTAGTAATGCTTAGTCACTGCATTATTGCTTTGACCACTGCAATTACTTTTGCGATAGCTATGCCGGATGTGTGCATTACAATCAGTATGTCATCGTACAACCTGACCACCGGCCATCGTTACGTGTGCTACATTGCAGAATCTTAAACAGATTATGCTCTTACAAAATGAAAGGGAAATTTAGCGCGTGGAGCATGAGATGGGACTTTTTTTGTAGACGCTCTTTAATTCGTTCACAGCAGTGCTCCCCACCGGAATGAGTAGCACTAGAAGTAATGTAGCAAGTTGTGCAGTCAGTACCAGTGCACCTTCGAAAAAGAAAGCAGATCTGAAAGAGACAAACCTGCAGAACAAGCAGAAAACATGACCGCTGGGCGAATACGCCAGGGTGAGGTACCGGCCTGCCTTTCTGCATGTGTCATGTGCTTTATAACTGTTTCTGCTTCCAAGACAAGGTCGAGGGCTGCAATTGCCTGCGAAGGGATTAAGTGCGCACCTTAACAGTTTTCCCTGACATATATGCTATTTTTATCTGTAAAAAAGGAAATTGTCTACTGTACTGCCCTGAAAAACTGACCATGGAACTCACTTCTTTCGCATTGACGACACGTTTGGTTGTGAAAGGTAGGGCAAAAAAACTACAAAGAAATATCCACGTTTTGGTGCCTTTTTACTTAGTCGATTTTACTCACGCTTTGCGTAATATTTTCAGATAACATCATTCGCATTCTTGTTGTTTTCCGTTTAAACACAATTAAAAAAAACTGGCGCATTTGACGCCAGTCGGCGTAATTCAGGGTGTAGCTACGGAATCTCAGACCCTGATACTCTCGAGGCTTTGCGTCAACGAATACCAGTCAAATCGGTCCGCAGACTGGGAAAATCATCCGAAAGCGTGCAAATAGTGTTTGCTACAGAATCGTCCCCTGAAAACGTCATTATCGGTTATACACGCTACCGTTTGTATGCCTATGTTGAAACACTCCACCAGTGCTTTAAGTGTCTTCTCTTCGGCCATGTGGCAGGCGTGTGCAAGCTTACAACGTGCTGCACACGATGTGGTGGCAGCCACGACAGTGCCACGTGCGAAGCCGAGAAGCTCCATTGCGCTAACTGCGGGAAAGAACCTGAAGCGACGTCTGGGAAATGCTCGGCCCGCCGGGATTAAAAAGCAATATACAAATACAAGACCACTCATATAACCGACTATAAGTCTGGCAAAGCTGCCGCAGAAGAGCAGCTAATCAGTGGCAGCAGGAAAGCTTTAAGGAGGCGTGCGCAGAAGGGAAACAAACACTTCTCAATGGACGTCGATAAAGACTTGCCGGCACTACCCTCCCTCCATAGCAAGAACTACAAAAATCAAAAACAACCACAACCCTCGAGGCAACTGTATCTCCAGTTACACTTCCTCCAGAAACAACGGGCGTTTTCGCTCCGAAATCAGCCGGTGCCCATCTTGCGTGTCGAACAGGAACAACCCCTCCGGTCCCTGCACATGTCCCTTCTTCGGATCCAACAGGTGTCCCTCTACCAGCTCCTCGTAAAGCGCTGGAATCTAAGCCAACAAATTCCCCATCATCAACACAGACTACGACGCCCACTCCTGCTACTCGGTCAACTAGAACCAACTCTTGTGCCACACTGAAAGGACTGCGATGATCGTTAGCCGGGAGCAGCTCCGGATGCCTCGCTTCTTCAATATCCACTCTCGCGGAGGCTCTGCGCTTGGTTGTCAGCCCTCTTTCCTCATCATCATCATCATCATCACCAGCCTATCTACGCCCACTGCAGGGCAAAGGCCTCTCCCATTATTCTCTAATTATCTCGGTCCTGTGCCGACTGTGACCAATTTATCCCCGGAAACTTCTTGATCTCATTTGCCCCCCTAACTTTCTGCCGCCCCCTGCAACGCTTGCCTTCTCTAGGGATTCACTCTGTTGCCCTTAATGACGAGCGGTTATCTTGCCTTCGCATTACATACCCTGCCCACGTCCATTTCTTCTTCTTAATTTCTACTAATATGTCTTTAACACCAGTTTGCTCCCTGACCCACTCCGCTCTCTTCTAGTCCCTTAATGTTGCACCTATCATTTTCCGCTCGATTGCCCGCTGAGTCGTTCGCAATTTAAGTTGAACCCTCTTAGTGAGCCTCCAAGTTTCTGCCCCGTAGGTGAGTACCGGTAAGATGCAGCTGTCATACACTTTCTTCTTCAGCGACAATGGTAGGCTGCTATTCATTATCTGAGAATGTCTGCCATAAGCACCCCACCCTATTCTGATCCTTGGAATTATGTCTGCCTCATGGTTGGGATCTGGGGTCACACTTTGTCCTAAGAAGATATATTCGCTTACCACTTCCACTGCCTCGCCCCCTATCTCAAACTGCTGTGTTATCCCAAGGTTATCGATCATTACTTTAGCTTTCTGCATATTAAGTTTCAGGCCCACGGTTCTACTCTGTTCGCCCAGTGCCGAAAGCATGCTACTTAGTTACTTAGTACCCGAGTTACTTAGCAAGGCAACGTCATCGGCAAATCTGAGGTTACTGAGGTATTCTCCATTAACCCTTACTCCCACCTGTTCCCAATCCAACGTTCTGAATACTTCTTGTAAGCATGCTGTGAATACCATTGGAGAGATTGTGTCTCCTTGTCTGACACCCTTCCTTATAGGTATTTTACTGCTCTCCCTATGGAGGATGATGGTAGCAGAAGACCCATTAAGATATCCTCTAGTATTCTTACATAATGCTCATCTACCCCCTGGTTTCGTAATGCCTGAATGACTGCTAGGGATTCGACCGAGTCAAATGCTTTCTCTTAATCTATGAAGGCTATATATAAGGGTTCAGTATACTCAGCGCACTTTCCCGTCACCTGATTGATCGTGTGAATGTGGTCCATTGTTGAATCACCTTTACAGAACCCTTCTTGTTGTTTAGGTTGACTGAGTTTCAGAGATTCGGTTAGCGATTACCTTGGTAAATACCTTGTAGACGACTGACAGTAAGCAGATCGGCCTATAATTTTTCAAGTCCTGTATGACGCCTTTCTTATGGATTAGGATGATGTTCGCGTTCTTCCAAGATTCCGGTACCATTGCGGTCATTAGGCATTGAGTATACAGGTTTGCCAGTTTTTCAAGTACAATTTCTCCGCCATCCATCAAGAGGTCGGCTGTTATCTGATCCTCACCAGGTGCTTTGCCCCCTTTCATTTCTTTCAAAGCCTTCCTTACTTCTTCGGTCATTACTGGTGGGATGTCTATCTCCTCTGAACTACTGTCTCGTTCGGCATTATCCGGTATGAACCGGCTACTGTGCAGATCCCTACAGAACTCCTCGGCCACTGTGACTATTTTATCCCTATTTGTGATGACATTGCCTCGCTTATCCTTCAGTGCATACATCTGATTTTTCCCCACGCCAAGACGTCTCTTAACTGCTTTCAGGCTACCTCCGTTCTTTACAGCGTATTCGATCCTCTCCATATTATACTTCCCTATGTCAGCTGTCTTACGCTTATTGATTAACTTCGAGAGCTCGGCTAGTTCTATTCTGTCAGCTGCGGTGGAGATTCTCATGACTCGCCGTTTCCTAATGAGATCTTTCGTCTCCTGTGAAAGTTTACCAGTATTCTGTCTAGCCATTCTGCCCCCTACTTCTACTGCACACTCCGTGATAATGCGTGTAACTTGTCGCTGGCTTCCTGTGTCGTAAGCTCGGCTTCCTCGTTAAGGGCGGAATATCGGTTCTGCAGCGCGATCCTGAATTCTTCTACTTTACGTCTTACTGTTAGCTCATTTATCGGCTTCTTTCGTACTAACTTGTTGCGGTCCCTCCTCAAATCTAGCCTAATTCGAGATCTTACCATGCGGTGGTCACTACACCTTACCCTTCCGAGCACTTCCACGTCCTGCACGACGCCAGGGTTATCGCATAATACGAAGTCTATTTCATTTTTGTGCTCCCCATTCGGGCTCCTCCAGGTCCACCTCCGACTCTCCCGTTTACAGAAGAAGGTATTCATTATGCGTAGGTTATTCCGTTCTGCAAACTCAACTTGTAGGTCCCCTCTGCTATTTCTACAGCCCAGACCATAGTTCCCAACTGCCTTGTCTCCAGCCCGATTCTTGACTACTTTAGCATTGAGGTCTCCCATAACTACGCTATACTGTGTTTTTAGTTTAGCCATTGCCGATTCCACATTCTCACAGATGCGTTCCACTACTTGGTCGTCGTGGCTGGATGTGGACGCGTAGCCCTGCACCACCTTGAGCTTGTACCTCTTATTGAGCCTAATTACAAGACCTGCTGCCCTTTCGTTATGCTATAGTATTCGTCTATGTTGCCAGCTATGCTTTTATTGACTAGAAGTCCCACTCCCAGCTCTCTTCTGCCTCTAGGCCCCGGTAACATAGGACGTGTCCTTTTCTCAGCACCGTAAAGGCTTCGCCTGCCTTCCTAACCTCGCTAAGCCCGATTACATCCCATTTAATGCCCTTTAATTCATCGAACAACACCTCGAGGCTTGCTTCTTTACATAAGGTTTGCGCGTTAGACGTTGCCAGATTCAGAGTCCATGGGCGGCCTGTCCGGATCCAGGGATTCTTAGCACCCTCTGCTGCGTCACAGGTCTGACTGCCGCCGTGGTCAGTTGCTTCGCAGCCGCTGGGGACTGAGGGCTGAGGGTTAATTGGCGTATTCATGGGAGGTTGTGCCAGTTACTACACCAGGGTGGCCAATCCTGCTCTGGTGAGGGAGTGCATTTGCGGCAATGGTCGCCGGGATCAGGCCGCACCCCAAGCCACTTTGTGCAATTCCATCAATACACGGATTTTTTTTTTAATCCGGTGGGAATTGTCCGGCACCGGGATTTGAACCACGGCCCTTCTGCACGCAAGGCGGGTGTTCTACCTCTACGCCATCGCTGCACTACCTTTCCTCACCAGTAGCCAAAGCCGTGTTTACGATTCTCGATTTCATCTCCCCTTTCCTCGCACAATGGCTGCAGCGGCAACGACTATGATGCGGGCCCCCTCAGTGCATCAAATTCGGGAAAAAGCGACCATCTTCCAATGGAACGCACGTGGAAGTTCCCGCTTATTCTCTGTAGCCGCGGAACCAGCTGGCAGCGAGAAGTGTAACGCCCCTGCTCGTCCGCGCTCCTTCTACGGCCACGGTCGCCATGACTTACAAAATTTTGAGACTGTGCGTCACGTACAAAATCAGTTGTCGGGATAAGAACTAGTCGCGTGTTATTGAACTTTATGCCAGCCATGTTTCCTGGTATTTCAGCCCCACAAAATGATATTTCCTTCGGTGAAGTTGCGATGTACCCTGTTTTTCTCTATGCTATTTGCTGTTCACTTTAGCGCTGCACCTGTTGAAGATCAAACACGTTGAAGGTGACACATGTTTGCATCTGTTGAAGGTGCAACATGTTTGCACATATTGAAGATGCAAACATATTTTATTCTGCATTTTTATTTTTATCCTTTTTATTCTGCATAAAGCTTTTGTTGAAAGAATATTCACATCACATGTCAGTAAGAAAAAATAAAAGTTTTAAACGAAGTATTTTGTTATCTCGTGTGCTTGTGGATTTGCTACCGGTTTTCCTTTGGCGGATGGCTTTTCTTCTGCTGAAAGTTACAAATTTCCAGTTTCAATACCACTACCACAAGAGAACATTCTATGAAACCTTATTTTAATGAACGACACTGATTGATGTTATGCTCATTTTACGTCACTTAACTTTATGCACAAATACGCGGGGATAATTTGTCATGAATTTTCTGCACATTTGTCAAAACACTGAACGACAGCAAAGTAGCTGCAGCCTAAAATAGCAATCCTTTCTACCTTATCTTAAGCTTCACAACTGCTGTAGACATGCTTTCTCGGAAAGGCCTTGCTGCAAATACTGGGAGTGGGAGTGCCCCTCTTCTGAGCAGTTCGCGTTCCCTCAAAGGAGCATTTTCGCTTCTCCCTGCCGGAAAAACTGACAAGGACCACCTTTTGAGTACCTGCCATCACTCCAACCCGCCGGACCTTGGCACCTTTGAGGCCTTGATTCTCAGAACGTTGCCCCTCCAAGCTTTTGGAAGGGGCTCTTGAGTTTAGGGGGCCCTTTTCCTAAGTACTTCCTCATTATTTATTTTTTAAACAGCTTATAATTAAACTTGCCCGCTGCATATAGAGTCGACAGCCTGCCCGAAGCTACGTACGTGCATTTAAAACATGCTGTAGGTTCTTTTTTAAAGCGTACTTATTGCTCTTCTCATGTAGCTGGGTGTTGCCTACAGTGTATAAATCGGTGGCTGTACTGTTTTCCCTCCTGCCTCTAGCTTGTTTGTACACTGTAAGCATCATGAGAGGCTTACCATTGCACTGTAAACCAGAGCTTTTAACAGGGTTCGTACAGCATTTTCCCGCAGTCGGCGTCACTCTCCGCCAGGGCTGAACATTGATGTCTCAAAAGGCCTTGCACAAAACATGTGGTGGTGTTTCGGCATTACGCCCTTTTGTCCCACTGCACTGAGCCATTTCCCTGGAGCTGAGAATATCTCAGCTGAAGCTCCTCAAGGAAATTTACTCTAAGTCACCGTAAAGACCCACGGGGTCAGGCAAAGGCTGCTGTGGTTCCGACTGGGGAATCTCGTGATTTTCTTCAGTGATGATATAGAACTGCAGAGACACCATTTTTATGGGTCCAAAGCGAAGTCTCTTTGAAATGTTTATAGCAGTCGAGGTGGAGATATGTGTGGCGATTTGACTAAAAAATGCCAGCATAGTCTATATCGAACTGAAAAAATGTAGTATCACGTGAGTACGCCACTTTCTCGCATTCAATAAATATCAATGGTGTCTAAATAATAGCGTCATTAGCACTGCGACTATGTTCTAGCGTTAGCGCCGATGGCCTTAAAAGATGAAGCATACCCCACGTCGGACAGGCGCAATGAGGGAGCGTGCATCGGGACTCGACATGATGGAATTTAGTTGTAATTCAAAGCAGCCATGGAACTTAAAATGCTTGGGGCCGGTGTTTGAAGACTTCCTTTCGTACGGGACTCAGCGTTAGGATTTATGTGCTTGGCCAAACAAATAAGCACAACGTCACGACATCATTCTCGTATCTACAGCTATCAAATGTGCTTATCCCGCCTAGGCGCATTGGAGACGATAATATTACAGTATTGAAAAAAAGGAATACTGAGTTTAAGAGAGTTTCAGACATTACAAATAATTTTAAAAGGCAAAAACCTCGAGAATACAGCAGAATCTTGCTGGGAGTATGAATAATTTATAAATATACCCGGGATGACCCGCTGTATCTGGCCGTGTCAGCCAAATGCTAGACGCTACTTCCTAACCGCAAAATGGATTATTTCGCCTAAGAACTCTAGCACACTGTTTTTACAAAGGATAGTTTATTAGCGGTGGCACTTCTGCTAGCACGTTTTTACAAAATCTCAATTTCCGTAGCCACAAGGCTGTTGACGGCCATGCCACGCCGAACTTCTTGGCGAACTACACACTATGCCGGCATCGACTGACATAAGGAGTGCTTCCGCAGCAACGTGTCTACCCTAGCGACAGATTGCGCTCTAGCTGAGCTAGAGTGAAATTTTGTGCCTCTAAGGGGGCCACTTACTCCAGTATTGTGGCTGCATGCTTGATCCCCTGGCATCTTAACAACCCTATGCTTAATGGGTAAGTAAACTATCAGGCGAGCCCGTCGTGTATTCTATATAAGGAGGAAGAGAGAGAGAGAGAGAATTTTTTTTAGCTTTATGTGGCTCAAACTGGGGATATGGTCTCTGGGTTGTGTGGGGAGGCGGCGTCAGCAGCTCTGTTTAGCAATCAAGTGTGACACTGTAGGTCTGTGCTCCCCAAAGGCTCTTGCCACTGCTCGTCACATAGAATTTGGGCAAAGGTGTCATACCTTCCTCCCCAGATATGTTGGGTAAGGTGGAACTGGAGACAAATACAGGGCAATATGGCAGGACATAACGTGGATTCGGTGATGTTTAGTGGGGTTAGTGAAAGTTTTCATCTGAAGAAGACGCCACACGTGTTATACACGAATTGGTAAGGGTTACCAGAGCCGGTGGGTGCCTAAAATGTTCAACGCAATAACAGGCGGTGATTTATATACGTAGTAAGTATACCGTTGGTAAATTGGTTCCGTGAGAGATCGAAGCATTTTTCGGCTGTGATTGTGACCCCTCGAGCCGTATTGTGGGCAGCCTGATAACATTTCAGTTCTGCGGGCTCCGCAAATTTTGGGCAATTTCTATTAGAGATTCACATAGGTGGCCTCGAAGAATTTTGGATGCCTGTGGCGAAATGTGGCCGTTGCCGAACTTTTGAGAGGCCGCTTTGGAATGGGGGACTGTTGTGGACGGGGTGGGCTTTGGGAGAGGATAAAACTATTTCCAGCGCTTCCTCCCTGGCAAGACGGCGATTAAGGATCGGAAGTCGAGAGGGAGATTTTTAGGTCGTTAACTGCAGCAGTGGCGAATGCAGGTTGGCATCTGTATTCCACAGCTTCCTCATAGAGCACGTCGGATCGGAGTGGGCAACCATTTTAGGAGGGCTTATGGTATTTGTCCCTTGCGGCACGCGTGGTGTGTTGGATGCATGTCGCAGGGTGTACGTTTAATGATAATCTTTGAATCGGTTGATCAACGCAAAAGATTTTCAACCTCACGGCAGTTCACCTTACCACCTTACCGCCTGAGAATTTGGTTTTCAATGGGAGCCTTGGAGAACCAGGTGACCTGATTGGAAAGGTGGGCTTCAACGGGCTCCTCTGCTGTATCTTGCTCTCCAAGGCCTTCGAATCTTGCAGTAGGTGTGTGAAGGTGAAGTTGGAGGGCAGATATGGATGCCCTTCGAATCACACGATTAATCTTTTGTAAATTAGTAACAGAAGAGCAATGTATGGCAGGGAGTACATGATACTACTGATTCTAAAGGCTTAGATAAGCCGGATCCTCTTCTTGGCCTGGACACCCGTGCGGCTGTTGGAAATTTGTCTTTTGAGTCCTGGAGTTTGAATAACATGTGGCGCAAATTTTAGTCAAAATTACCTGTTCTCCTTATTCTTTTAGATAAGAGCCAACGAACGTTAAGGCTGGGCACCTCTGCAATCGAGGTATTTGCTATATGAACTTTATTGTCCGTGAGGGAGCGGCTACTTTGGAGGTGGTTTTCTGCTGTCGCAAGAGGAGTTCCTACTTACAACCCGCACGGGGCACCTTGAGTATTCATGGTGACGGTGTTGGCGACACCGCGGACCCCGAGCCCCCAACATAAACTGTAACCTACCGTGGTGATGTGTTTAAAGGTGAAGGGTAGAAGCCTCAAACGGTGGCCGTCGGAGCCCAGGTCAAGCTCCGGCGGATGGGCTCCCTGTCTGTTTACCAGGCAGGGAGCTCCGGGACCTCTCAGGCTATCAGGGTAAGGTTTGAGAAGAAAGTACCCCCGTCCCCTTCTTTTTTCTATGCTGTATGGAAAATTCAAAACCCCCCTCCAAACGTGATCGGTCCCTGAAAAGGGGCCGCACCGAAGTATCTTTCCCTCCACTTTCAAGCAGTAGCTTCCCAAAGCCAGACAAATACTCTCGTTTCCTTGTTATCGAATCTCTTGACTCAGCTCGCCCTCTTGCTTCACAATCAGTATTTTTGATTACAAAATACCTTGATGGAATAATTGGGAAAACCTACAATGCCAAAAAACAACGCACAGGTGAAGTCCTTGTTGAAGTAAAAAACCAGCAGCAGGCAACCACACTTCTTCGTCAGACGAAAATGGTCGATCTGGACATCAGGGTCACACCCCACCGCAGCCTGAATAGCTCGCAGGGTGTGATCTCTGAGGCAGATCTTAACGAGACAGATGCCGACATTCTTGAAGGTCTAAAGGATCAGGGTGTCACAGCCGTGCGCCGCATCACGATGCGTAGAGATAATAACATAATCCCCACGAAACATATTATCCTGACCTTCAACTGCTCCTCACTTCCTGACCATATCAACGCAGGGTTCATCCGATGCTCCATTCACCCTTACATTCCAAACCCGCGCCGCTGCTTTAAGTGCCAGCGGTTCGGACACGGAACCAACTCCTGCCGTGGTCGTCTGACCTGCGCAAAGTGCGCTCAGCATGCTCATCCTTCTGATAATTGTCCATCATCAACCCTCACCTGCGCCAACTGCCAGGGACCCCATGCCGCCTACTCTCGAACGTGCGAGAAGTTTAAGCAGGAGAAGGCGATCATTAATGTGAAGGTAACTGAGAACATCACCTTCCCAGAGGCGCGAAAGAGGTTCGCCTCTTTCCCCCTGGGGAGGTACGCCGACGCTGCTCGCCGGGGGGCGGAGCGGCGTCTGGTGTCCACAGGGACGCAGTTCAGCGAGTCTGACCTGGTCCCTCCGCCGCCCCCCCCTGGGGTGCCTCAGGCAGCCCAATCCGTCGCCACGCCGCTTGCTGAGGCAGCAGCGGTTGTGGTGACATCTTCTGTGGGGACCGGTGCCGCTCCCGCCTCTGTCTCCCCGTCCTCCAGTGCGTTGGAGGGTACCGAGGTGATGGACACCACGGGCCCCGCACCGGTTCCCACCGCCACCGCACCGCCCGTGCCACCTCTGCCGCCCCGGACGCCCTCGGCGGTGGCGGCTCAAGCGAAGGGCTCCCGAGGGGGGGCCAAGTTCGGGGGGCCCGGTCCGTCGGGCACCCCTCGGACATCCGACGACGACATGGATGTCGGGCCGTTCCTGCCTGCAACGCAGCGCAAGGAACGCGTCCCGACGCCAAAGCTTCCGACAAGCCAAAAAAGACGAGAGTCACAGCCCCGAAAGACGACACAAACAAACACACACACTCCAGTAGCTCTCACACTAAATAATGGGAAGAGAAAACATAATTCAATGGAACTGTAGAGGCCTTTTTAAAAATCTTGACGATGTATACGAACTACTGCATGCTAATCAGCCAAGTGTAATGTGTGTTCAGGAAACACATTTGAATTCCAAGCACACAAATTTCTTGAATAGTTACATGGTCTTCAGAAAGGACAGGGATGGCTGCACACACTCTTCTGGCGGTGTGGCCATAATCGTCCGGAAATCCTTAGCATGCCACCCTGTCACTTTAAACACTATCCTTGAGGCTGTAGCAATACGCTTAATAATATTTAAAAGGTTGATAACGGTATGCTCCATATACATTCCTCCTGATGTTACACTTTCGAGTTCTGATGTCGAGGCGCTGGTTGACCAGCTGCCCGAACCGTACAATCTAACAGGCGACCTTAATGCTCACAATTCTCTTTGGGGCTCTTCTCGTACGGATGCCCGGGGTCGCCTAATAGAGAGGTTTCTTACATCCTCTGGAGCATGCCCTTTCAACAATAAACAGCCTACATATCATAACATAGGACACAACACATACTCATGTCTTGACTTGGCTATTGGCTCCGCAGTTCTCTTTCCTCTTCTCGAGTGGGGTGTGGGAACTGACCCATATGGCAGTGACCACTTCCCCACCTCACTCACATACATAGGTAAAGGCCCATGCAGTCCATCTTCCCATAATAGGTTCAATGAAACACGAGCTAACTGGAATACATTTACAGAGACATCCAAACTACACCACATATCCATAGGACACCTACACGTTGAAGAATCTACCCAACTCCTCACGGCGCACATCCTCGACGCCGCCGAAAGGTCCATTCCCCTCGCCTCTGGTGCCCCGCGCAAACAGCGGAGGCCGTGGTGGAATGAGGACTGTAGGCGGGCGCGAGAGGCCCAGAACAAGGCATGGGGTATCCTTCGTCGGTACCCCACGTCGGGAAACCTCCTCTTGTTCAAACGGGCCAAGGCGTTAGGAAAACGTGTGCGCCGTGAGGCAAAACGAGAGAGTTAGCGTACATTCATAACATCAATAAACTCCTACACAGACACAAGGAAAGTATGGACACGAATACGCAAACTCAAGGGACAACAAACACACAGCCTGCCTCTGGTCAGCACTACAGGGGACACACTCGAAGACCAGGCTGACACACTCGCACAACACTTCCAACACGTGTCCAGTTCCGCACACTGCACAAGCACTTTCATGAAGCACAAACAAACAGCTGAAGAGAAGCCTATACTAGATAACAATAGGACAACATCTTCGTATAGCTCAGAGTTTTCACTGCATGAGCTGAGGGCTGCTTTGAGCACGTGTAAACCATCAGCTCCAGGCCCAGACAACATCACATACACAATGATACAACACCTGCACGCAGACACTCTTCTAACACTCTTACACCTATATAACAAGAGATGGCTTTTGGGGCACATTCTAAACTCCTGGAAGGAGGCTATAGTTGTAGCTTTCCTGAAAGAGGGAAAAGACCCGTCGTCCCCCTCAAGCTACCATCCTATAGCCCTGACGAGCTGCCTGTGCAAGCTCTTCGAGAAGATGGTAAATCGCAGGCTCGTGTACTTCCTCGAGTACAACGGTTTTCTCGAGAGCTCCCAGGCAGGCTTTAGGGTGGGGCGATCGACGAACGATCAACTGGTAGCTCTTGACTCGTATATCAAGGATGCCTTCGCGCATAAGCAGTATTGTTTAACTGTCTTTGTCGATCTTGAAAAGGCATACGACACCACTTGGCGTTATGGCATCCTTAGTGACCTCAAGTCATTCGGTGTTTCGGGTAACATGTTGAACACTCTTGTTAGTTACTTGTCAGACAGAACGTTTCGAGTAAGAGTTGGTTGTGCACTCTCAAACGTTTACGTGCAAGAAAATGGCGTGCCACAGGGTGGCGTGTTGAGCTGCACTCTCTTCATAGTAAAAATGAACTCTCTTGGTAAGGCACTGCCACCTACAATCTCTTATTCCATGTATGTAGATGACGTGCAGATATCGTATAAATCATGCAATATGTCAATCGGCGAACGTCAAGTCCAGCTTGTTGTAAAGAAACTTGCCGGCTGGGCAGACAAGAATGGTTTTAAATTAAATCCTGTAAAAAGCTCTTGCGTTGTGTTCTCCAGGAAGCGCGGGGTCCATATGGACCCAGACATTACTCTTAATGGCGTGTCGCTTCCTGTGAACAAGGAGCACAAGTTCTTAGGTGTTGTGTTTGACCAGAAACTTACATTCATTCCACACATCAAGGAACTTAAACATAAATGTCTGAAAACAATGAATATACTTAAGGTTCTCTCCCATCAATCCTATGGTTCCGACAAAGAACTCCAACTACGGCTCTATACTGCTTTGGTTGGGTCTCGTTTAGCCTATGGCAGTGTGGTATATGGGTCGGCGACTAAAACAGCGTTGCGAATGCTTGACTCAGTGCTACACTTGGGGCTTCGTCTCGCCTCGGGTGCGTTTCGCACTAGCCCTGTCGAGAGTCTGTATGTCGAGTGTAATAAGTGGAGCATTGAGAACCAACGAACATACATGGACTTGCTTTATGCTTTTAAAATTTCATCACTGAATAATCATCCTTTTTATCCTGCCTTTAACGACACATCCACATCTCTGCTCTTTGTAAATCGCCCATCCGTTCCTCTGCCCTTCTCACTTAGAGTGAAAGAGCGAGCCTCGGATCTCAGTGCTTCGTTTTTAAATGTGTACAGGTCATCCTTTTCTAACAGTTTACCGCCTTGGCAAGTTCGTCCTGTGTCGTGCGACCTTTCTTTTATGAAACTTGACAAAAATCGGGTACCGCGAGCTGCAATACTGCAGCACTTTCTGTCTCCGCAGTTTAAATACCCACTTGCAGAATTTTACAGTGACGCGTCTAAAACCTCCACCATGGTCTCCTGCGCTGCTCATGGTCCGGATTTCAGTGCAGCCAGAACCATGAGCGTCCACACAACAATTTTTTCAGCAGAAGCGTATGGAATTTTACAGATTGTACGACACATTCTTGAAACTCAAGTTCCCAATTCCATCATCTATACAGATTCTTTGAGCGTTGTTCGCGCACTATCATCGCACAAGCTCCCCAAAAACCACATAGTTATTCTTGTGTTCAACACTATCATGTCCGTGTATGCACAAAAGCATCAGCTGGTCCTCTGCTGGGTCCCAGGACACGCAGGGATCGCTGGGAATGAGTTGGCAGATGAGAGGGCTGCTGCTGCTGCACTCAGGAACACTGTGGACATTACAACGGTACCCTACACAGACCTCAAGCCACACATAAGACAACACCTGCGCAGAACATGGCAAACACACTGGGACGAACAGACAGACAACAAACTACATGTAATAAAGCCACACTTGGGACGGTACACATCTGACTCACACAACAGACACACGGAAGTCGCCTTGGGTAGGCTACGGATAGGGCACACGCATGCAACTCACTCGTATCTGCTGGCGGGATCTCCTAGACCCCAGTGCAGCAGGTGCGGAGAGGCCCTATCCGTAGTGCACATACTAATCACATGCAAGGCACTTCACACAACACGACACAAACACTTCAG
Organism: Haemaphysalis longicornis; assembly: GCF_048455015.1. Classification (NCBI taxonomy): domain Eukaryota; kingdom Metazoa; phylum Arthropoda; class Arachnida; order Ixodida; family Ixodidae; genus Haemaphysalis; species Haemaphysalis longicornis. The sequence continues at coordinate 25,607,835 of NW_027526385.1, forward strand.
AGAACTGTACAGACAACATATTCCCCTACATCCATCGTTTTTCCTAGGTGACGAAGCCATTGTTTCCGTGAAACGTGTGTTTGAGTATTTGTCGGACGTCAAGTTTTTAAACCTCATTTCCTATCACGCATCATGAAATCTGGCCCTATACACCAGCCATGCTCATTGTCGTTTTGTGATTTTACTTTTGTTTTTGCTGATTTTACTTAGTGTTTAAGGTATCACCTCTCATATACGACTATTGTTTTGGCGCTCTTTGCCCCAGTTGGCCTTGCGCCATAAACATCAAACCATCATCATCATCAGTTCCTACTTACTATAGGAAGCAAGCGGGTCATGCTTGGGAGGCTTCCACTAGTATTTGGGCGCCTTGTGGTATTTCTCATTCAAGCATTGAAATTCTTTGCCCCAACAAGTCATGGAAACGATAAGCGACGATCGAGCTTTTAATCATTACACAGAATTTTCTCAATGAGGGGTACTGTGTTTTGTGTTTTCGCCTCTTAAACGTTGTAAAACATTTTTCTGGTATCTGCGCTGTTTTGAGCCGAGTTTTGTGACTTTTTTTATGCCCTGTTTTATGCCTGGTGGACAGTCTTACCACATATCGTTTCAATTGTTAACTGCGGTGCTTACGCTTATTTTTTATCTTAGTGTTGTTTTCTTGTATATTTCAATTCTTCCTCTGTTCAAATTTTCTCTGACTGGACCTTTGAGTCCTGTACCCGCAATTCTTTGACTTGTAATAATTCGCTATCCACCGCAGTAATGCCCTCGGGCGAATGTAGGTGCTCAAATAAATAAAAAAACGAACAAGATTGCTTTCTTTAAAGAAAAATGCCAGAATGTTAAAAAAAACGTTTTCCCACCGCTGGTGAGTACTTCCACCGTCCTCTAATGCTAGCATTCACGGTCCAAAAGCATCAGTTTGGCCCAAAAAACGAAAAATTGCGAAGCTCATGCGGGACAAACATCGTCAGCTCCAGCAACAGAGCACACCCCTCCACCGTCGTGTTTATATATTCTTTTTCGCCATGATTTCTGTAGGAATGGTAGTAGATGGTTCTAGTTTAGTGGTAACACACTTAAGGTAACATAAGCAACATAATGTTTTTGTGAGCTGTATCAAAAGAAACGCCGATTTAATGTTTTGGTGAGAGCTCCGGATTCAGCTTTGACGCTTCTTACGTGTTCAGTTCGGCTGCTTTGTTGCACACATTAGTGACGTTGAATGAATTGTATCGCATACGCAATCGCAAGTAATCACGCAATATATTCACATAAAAGCATTGATTAAGTATTTCGGTTAGTGGACTGTCCTTGTCTGATATCGTGAAACCGTCTGGTTCTCTAAGCAGTCCTTCCTTTTTTTAAGGTAAGCACAGGTAGTGACAGCCCGATCATGTGCTTTGGTGTAAGCTCCAAGCGGATGCTCAATTCACTTCACCGTCCAAAAGTTAAACAGCGTTCTTGAACGAAAGGTTTACATGAGCAAGACAATATACTATATACTATATTATACTAAATCTAAAAGTGTGCTACATATTTATAAACATTGGTCAGCAAAAACGAAAGATTAGGCTTAATTGTTGAACATTGTAAATAGCTAAGAAGTGTAAGCGCTTCTAATTTTAATAAAAAAATGTGTATGCCAAACTTCCGGTAGACGAAATAAAAAACACTTTGAAAACAATATTTTAGCCACGGAATACAAACAAGTCTGGCAGCCTGGTGCCCCGCTTTTAACTCGAGGATAAAGTTTCAAGAATCCCAACAGACGGAGGAGCAGTGCGAACGCCGGAATATTGAACTCCTCAAACCGCCATTGAATGGACCGAGAAAGAGGGCAGAGTGTCAGGGGTTCGCGGAGATAACTGGAAAGGAAGCTACGAGAGTGGGGTGGCAGAAGATTACCGGCTTTCAAAGAAATTTGCTGAAACACGAGCAGATGCGCGGACAATTCTTATAGACGTCTTACTTGGTCTACAAATCAGGAAATTGATGTTTGTATGTTGTTTGGTACTTCTGTTCAGCCACCTGGTGTAAAGATAGAAGAATACAAGAATGCTGAACGGAAAATTTATATAGGCGAAACCGGTTCAAGCAACTAAATTCAGTGCCACACCAAATTTTTGCCAACAATTCTGAGCAAGAAGAAAATAAATAACATGTGAGGCAAAACCTCGACACATAACTGGTACTTGGAAGTGATCTTTTGATTATAAATAGACGTGCATTTTGCATTTTCTATAGCAAATAAAAAACACTTGGTAAACAATATTTTGCCCCAAAAATGAAAAGGAGGAAAATATATATCAATTTGGCAAGCTTACGACTTGTTTACCAGGGGAGAATGGAGACAGGGAGGAAAGAGCGTGAGGCATGAGAGTGGAAAGAAGAAAAGCACAAACATAGTAGGCGGGCAGAAGACTATGGTGTTTCGTCTACATTTTCAGCGCAGGGAGGAAATACGCGGCCACGTTTTCGCTTGCTATAATATAAACCCCGAACTTGAATATAGCATTCAATGAACGCGGGAAACATTGACTGAGTGCGCATACTATGCCTAAAATGTGCTTGAGGTTTTGTTTTGAGTAATTATTGGAAAAATAATGACTAACGTCATCATTTTTACTTGTTTGCAGCCATCCTTTCATTGAATACTGAAGAATTGTTTTCTTTTCAAGTTGGGGCGCGGTGTTTTACCGAGGGACTGGTAGACAAACAGGAGAAAATTTTATCGTCACGCTGCCCGAGAGCGATTATGATCTGCCGAAGAGCGCGTGGAAAATAGCACAGTAAAGCTGAAGCACGTGGGAGTAAAAGCAAGCACATAACAAACCGTAAATCCCCCTTGTCCTGTTCCCCAAAAACAATAAACAGAAGATAAAAACGAAGATGTGTGCTGTCCTGAAAGCGGGAAAACGAGCATTGCAAAGGCTGGAAAAATTTATTCCAACGGACACACCCGCCTTCATTTCATAATGAGGGAAGCGAGGTTAGAAAAAAAGAGCTTGGGCGGTGAGAGGTGGGTGGAGGAATTTCCTGGCACACGCGGTAGAAGACTTTGGTCTTTGTACAATATTTGCGATGAAAAGGAAGATATGGGGCTAGTGTTTGCCTCTTGCGCTTCTTAGCCGACATATTTGTTAACGAAGCTCGCAGTGTATTCTTGCTACGGAACATATGTTGCTTCTTATATTTAGGACATAAGTAATGCTTAAGGGTGCCGAAGAGGTTAGTTTGAACGGGTCAGCCCCTTCCATAATACGCGCGGGAAAGTCACAGGTTTGCAAAGTACACAAAAATTCATTTTTATGAGAATCTGGGTATCTCGAAATTGTATTATATCGTTGAATTCTCAAACCATTCTCTGATTAAAAAACAGTTCAGTGAAATGACAAAAAGATTCGATCTGTTTTCTTATTACGGAGGAATACTTTACTGTATCACCGGTGAATTGCGTTTAAGGAGAATGTAGTTTCATTCATAAATTTATGAATAGTTTTGGTATTGCGAGAATACCACTCTTTCAGTCCCAAGTTAGGTGCCGTACCCGCCAGCCGTCCTGAGAGGCCGCTATTTTAGCCGGCAGTTCTTGTGAATAAAAGTGGAAGTTTGAGGATTTCTTGTTTTTTGATAACTTCAATACAATCGATTTGACATTTCTGGAGAAATTTTGCTGATATAATGTTATGGTGCACTTGGAGGTGGCGAAACTAATGTTCGCTGCTGACCACTAAATGTTACGCGAATAATTTAAAATCACGGTATTGTTTGTTCCAGTTGTATAAACCTGGGAAAGTAATTTGGACACACGAAACATCCGATCCTAACTCAAAGTCTTGGAATTGCAAGGTTGATGTTGTAAAAAGCACGTCAAAATGTTTTGCATCATGTGGTGTCGAATTCACGCGGAAGTACTTTACAAGCTCATCACCGTAAGTAGAAATCACTAAATACAAGTTATGATGTATAATATATGAGTACACAATCTTTACTGTTCATAACCGGTGACAGAAAAGCCAGTTCGTTCCCGGCTTTCCACTGACCGTTGTTAGTAGATCACCAAATAGTTTTACTGCCTTCACCTTTGTAGCCACACAACGTTTACAATATTGTTCTTGACAGGTAACAGGTGCTTTGTTTTTTTTTTCAGATCAATATACACTGTTAGTGCTCGGGCGACCGATGACCACGACACAGGTTTCCATTATGAACTCAGAAAAGAAAGTGAGCTTTCAAAATTTGTGTTGCATTGTGCTGTTTTTAAATAGCCTACCTTTAAACACCGACATTTATGGAAAAGATTCTAGAGCATCAGCATGCTTCTCAGTCTTCTTTGGCGCGGTATATGGTGTTCGAAGCCCCATTGCTGCTTGGCCAGTGTGGCGTGCCCTCCGTAAAAGTGGCCTAAGCAGCTGCTATGAGTTCCGTGAATTAGGAAAACGTACTCGTTCTTCCCCATTGTTTTGTTTGGTTTGTTTTGTTTTTTTACCATTTACCTTTATTGCAACTACGACATTGCAACAACATTTATTTCAGAAGGAGGTCCCAAAGTTACAAAACGTTTAGGGGGACCTCCTATTATTAGATAAAGCAGATGAAAAGTACAATTTTACAGGCAGTGGAAATAATGCTTTGGTAAATTAGAATAAATTCAAGTCTGAAAGCATGCTTACAGCATGCTTATATATTGTAAAATATACTGTCTATTGCCTCTCTTTCCCTTCTGTTACTCTTTTACGAAAAAAAAGTTTCGATTTAGTGACTTTCTTATAACACTGCCCACGTCTGTTAAAACTGGGCACATTACGTGCAGGCTGTGATGTATATGTAAAATGCGCCTGTTTTATATTTCGTACATTTGTGCTATTTCTTAGTATAAAAAGTTTGTGACACTTTTTCTCAGAAAGAAAGGCGTGTCCAAAATCGCACCTTTATGCACGTGCTGAAGGCTGACATTCTTTTTTTTTGTGGGGTTTAACACGCCGACACATAAACAAACAAAATGCTTTCAACGCCAAAAAGCGCCGTAATTGCCCGAAACATCAAATCTCCGCAGAAATTATGGGGCTCGAGAATGTGCATGAAATTCTGCCTCCTTTTCGCGGGCTCCACAAGTTTCCTGAATTGTGTGTGATCTGGCATAGTAGCACAACTGCCATCAATGCACGCAGGCCAGAAATGCTGAAATCGGCGTGCCCTGATTGTGCCATTACCTTGCGGAATCGTCACCAACCCCACCAAGTTTACAGTGGTGTCCTACATCCTCCAATGGCTAGTTCGAGGAAATGGGCGGCATTAAGGGGCCCTTATCTAAGCCTGGCGCATACGCGCACACACGAAAGGCACACTCAAAAGAAAAATTCTGGAGGGGTCCCCGGCCATCCATCTGACCATCCATTCCATCCATCCATTCCATTCGGCCAACAATTCTATCTGTCCTGCCACAGGCGGTGAAAGTTGAGCGTCCACCGTGGCTGTGGACGGCACAATATGCATCCCGGTGCCTTGGTGGCGCCGGGAACCTACCGGTAAAATAACTACAAGTGACGTCCTGGCCTGGCGCTCGGCCCTCGTGTGGGACTACAACTCTTGAGAAGTTTACCCGGCTTACACGAGAAATTGCTCCTATGGAAGGGGCGGCTGCAAAAACACAGGAACTTTTAACCGCAGCGATGGCTGAGAGGTGCAGCACTCGCCTCGTACGCGGGAGGACTGGGTTAGATTCCGCGTACTGCCAATCACCCACCGGTTTTTTTAATGAGTACAGGCGTCCCTGGTTCAGTGCGAAACCTTGAAAGGGTAATTCACGCCTGGAAAACTGCCTTTACCCTTGCGAGGGGCCCCTAACCCTTGTCCATCTCACTTCCCCGACCCCCTGGCCATCCTGCCGCGTTGCCGCATTGCCGGGAGCGAAAGAGTATGGCGGAATGTCCTGCCACAGGCAGTGACAAGTTGAGCGTCCACCGTGGCTGTGGAAGGTACCGTGTTCATTCGTGTGTCTTGGTGTCGCCGGGCACCTACCAGTAAAATAGTTACAAGCGACTCCCCGGCCTGGTGATAGGCCGTTCTGTGGGACTACAACGCTTTGAAAGCTCACCCGGCTTGCACGGGAAATTGCCACTATGAAAAAAGGTGGCTTCAAAAACGCACATCCATATAAACGTGAACGCACACGCACGCACTCACGCATGCAAGGATACCCGCACGTACGCAGAGTACGGCTCTGTTACAGTTTGGGTAGGAACGACTCCTTTATTTGCGTTCAGCTTCGGTTTGACTAAATAAGGTACCGAAAGCTCTCACTGCACCAATTACTATACTGCCAAATGTTAAAAAATCAAAATTGTAATGCAAAGCTATATGAATAAAGACTACAAGTTTAATACAATCAAAGGCTGACCCATGGCGGTTGCTCAGTGGCTAAGACGTTGCGCTTCTGAGCACGAGGTATCTGGTTCGATTCCCGGCCGCAGTGGCCCCTTTTCTCATGGACTCGAAAAGCGAAAAACGCCCGTGTGTATGAAATTTCGGCGCACGTAAAGATCCCCAGGTGGTTTTAATTAATCCAGAGCCCTCCACTACCGCGCCTCATAGCCTGCTTTGCGTTGGCGTGTTAAACTCCACAATGAATCACATTCAATCCCAGGCTGCCTTTTCTCAATAAAAGTAATGCACTTTCAAAATGAACTATAAAAAATTAATTTTGAATATTTTTTACTGCTTTGTGGCTAAGTGTGCATCGGCCGCGTTGGCGTTTCTGTAGAGGCGCGCCGGCGAACATGATCAGTCATGCTGCCTGCTTCGGTGATACGATTCTATTTCCCAAGTCGTTCCATGTCCTGGGCAATCTTGTACCACCCACCGACAGTTCGTACTCAGCATCGCGCTTCCCCTCATTACCAGTTACACACCCAACGCCTATCACGCACACTCTACCCACCCCCAGTTCGCGTCTAACTCGTGAGGCATCGTGCCTCCTTCGGCCGGCTCAAACCTCATCACTCCCGTCCCATCATATTCTTCACCGCATCTATCGGGGCCATGGCCACCCTTCCTATTCCCACCTGTTCTTCCCACCCATCTATCTCTCATTCTTATTGGGACTGCACGCCGCCTTTTCTTGCTACATTCAACGCCTGCATCACCTCCTGGGAGCTGTGGCTGTCCCCCTTTGCGGACAGTAAACATCCAGGCTGCCCAGGAAGCTCTCTACAAACACGTGCACCGGATCCGCAGGGCATTCTGCAGTACTACGTGGATCCCGTGAATTGAACTTTCAAATTAGGGCGTGGTCTTGCAGAAAATAAAAGTTTGTTTTCTCTCCCTCCCTCTCTCTCATAGCGACGGTGCGTGAGACTGGAGGGAAAAGAAGTCCACACAGAGGGAAAGACTATTGCGTAAGGACCACTCAAGGTGCAGTTGCTGCTTATATTTTCGACTAGAAGACATAAACGCGTTTGTCACCACATATCCTGACCCCGAAATCGATCATATCCTTGTGCATTTCCAATCAAGAAGCCCTCGCAGATCTTCGGCAACAAGACGAAACTTCAAGAGGAAGTGTAGGTCCAGCAAAAGGGGATTTAAAAACAAGACAAGAAATCTCACAAACAGCAGCGGCGCATTCAAAATGTGCCATAGTTGGCCGACCATTCTGGAAGGGCCCCTCAGACAACTTCCCACAAGAACCCGCTCAAGTGGTCACTCCCACACCACGTTATGCTCGTCCTGCTTCCGTTGCTGACTGGGATGTTTGTCACGCCGCTTCAACCTTCAACCGACGCTTCACGCTTCAACAGACACGCTCAGCTGAGGTTTGCCTCCCACATGTCGATGCTGTTTTCCTTGGAATATATCACCTACAACCTTACGCGCTACAAACTGAATCGCCCATATGCCACGAAGCTCCACCACGTATATCAACTTCTCTGACTAACGGCAATTACGGGCGTTGGAAGACAAAACTCGTCTGGCGGCTTTCATTTTCGCAAAACCAGAGAGTGAGGCAACTTCTTATGTACAAAGTTCGGTGACCGTAAGCTATCGCATTTCCTGCGTCATATACATGCCCTCGGAAGCAACATGCAGGCAACATACCGACAATCCCACCATCCGAACCCTATGGCTTCTGCGCCCGACTTCACACCCTCACGTTATCGTCTAGCTTTAACTGGCTGTACCGCTTGACCAACTCCCCGAAATAGCGGACCGAGTCCTCCTAATTTTGTCGTCATCTACGCCACTTACCGTTCATGCCGTCGGCACCCACAGCCAATCCTGGAGGTCGTGCGCCAATCGATGAAAGCACCGGGCAGCTGAACTCGTTTTAAGAACGCCATGATCAACGCCCACAATCGCGCCCGCGCAACCGCTCAGAAAGCTCCGATCGCAACGGCGTATCATAACATCACAATGACAACGGCCGAACTACTACCACCCGCGCTTGGGCGACAGGACTTGGAAACGTTCCAAAACAACACGAAGATGACAATGGTGGCCTAGGTACCGGTGCATGTCGGTGAGGCAATAGCGATCAGGTCGGGCTGGTGGCAGGGGACCAATATGTCGATGTGGACGTGTTCAAAACGTCCCGATTTAAGGGGCATCGCGCTGCATGCCAAAGTGGCGTGCCAAGTGATTTTTTAACGTTGGTATTGAATTATATTGCGCGCTAACGTGCGGCTGGCCCGGTGCATTGCGGGACCAACATTGAGGTCAGTCACGGGAAGATGCGCGTGCGCCGCGTTACCTGAGGTTGTGTAACTGGCTGAAAAAGCTGCGGCGATGCCGTGAACAAACGAACGTTCTTAGTAATCTGGTGCATATGGCGCAGTGGAGGCAGTCTGTCGACCGAGGGAGAGCCTCTTGTTGAAGCTGAAGGGAAGAGCCATTTTGAAGCAGGCGCTGGAGTTCGGTGGCAATTTTCTGAGCTTCGGTGAGGGCGTCACTTGTCACGGGTACCAACTCTACAGGGGAGACAAGGGAGAGTACTTCGGCGACCAGACTATTGCAACAACCCTCGTATCCCTGTATGAACTTGGGCATTCGCTTGACACTGACGTCTAATATTAACAAGCAATTGGTAGGCAAGGAAGAAGGCCAGACGCGCTGTGGGTGGAACATCTGAAGAAAAGCGATAGTCCTGTTCTGATGCTACGCGTAGCACATCACCTCTAGGCACAAGTTTGCCTTTTAAATAAACCTTAATTAGTCCTGCTTCCTACCCGTCGTTACAGAAGTGGTAGAGGTGAATAGCTACATGATACCAGGCCTTACGAACGCGTGAAGCACCCGTAAAGGCATCCCGATCGGTCTAGCTGAAGGGCACGCCAGTCGCCTCCTGCTTGGGCTGCCTCCGGAGTTCAAGCCATTATATGTTCGGACACTCAAGATGACTGGACAAGAAATCACTGCAACACTACCACATCAGGGGGACTCCTTCAAGATGCAAATGAGTTTGAGCAGTTTGATGGTCACCAACTTCAATGGGTAGAACGCACAGTGCAATCTGCAGAAAGTTTACTTTTGCCTGTAGGATTCAGCACTAACGTGGTTCGAAATCACGAAGCACGAAACCTTCCTGGCTGGAGTTTTTTCAGCGTTTACTTGCGACCGGCGGTAGCGTCCGTGGCAAAAAGAGGGCGGAAGCTACACTACAAGCGGCAATATCTCAACCAGTCCTTCGTCATGTACGCTGAAGACGATTTCCTTCTTTCAATGCGCCGATTCAATCATGACGGACGACAAGAAGGTGCGTCACCTAATGCCTGTTGTGAAACAGGAGATGTATTCCGGGCTTCTAGTGAACCCTCCGCAACGACCTCCGAGTGTGTATTGACGAGTGCGTCGTAATAAAGCAGGAACTTCACCAAGGTCGCAGCAACACTACCGAGCTGATTCTTCTATCTCCAGCTCAAACTGCATGACACGGCTGAACAGCAACGTCGACGACTTCCAAGAAGTGTTAGGGCAAATCATGCGATAAGAGCTCCAGGCATTCACACAAAGCAAGCTTCACCTGCGACATTGTCTATCGCGGACATCACAGGAGAATTGGAGCACGCTGTGGGGAGTAGTGAACAACTCTCGTATTCCTTTTTCCACTGGCGCTCTCGTTTAACACTTACGTAAGGCATCAGCAAACAACTGGTATTCAATTAGGAACGTGGCCAGACGCAGACCCGGCTGAAGAAAGGAAGGAGGTTATGGTCCAACTTAGAGACTACAATATTGAATCATCTCGGGGCATAAGTGTACCTTTTAAATCAGCGTTACTCAGTCCTCATTCACAACCAATTTTGCAGTATTATTCCCCCTTATGTGCTGCTTGTCTGTCGTAAACTGGCCGATAAAAGACCGTTGGTTGTAATGAACCAGTGCGATTTCTTTGCGTTTGATTGCATTTGATTGCGTTTGATTGCGTTTGATTTGAAGGTGTTTGATTGCTGATAGGCATAAATTGTGCAGTTCTGCATCTCGCGAATGTAGCGAAAGGGTGGTACCACTTGGTAGAGGGCACGGTGTAAGAAACTATATCTTACACCGTGGTAGAGGGTAAGAGGCTTTTTGTACTAAGCTGACCAGGTCGTCTCCGCAGGTGCTGAAGTTGTATTGGTGGCTCTTCCAGAAGGCGGGAAGGTTTTCTGTAGGAAGTGTTTCTTGGTAAATAATGCCATCGGGCAACAGTTTTTCTCCACGTGTCGCATGGGGCATGCGGCAGCCGCGGTGATAGAGCCATCTGTGAACCGTGAGAAGGGACTGTCTGGCTGGGGATGAGATAGCAGGGTGGCATTGGAGTACTTGAATGCTTGTAATAAAGTGCGCGGTCAGGTGACAGATTGATTTCCTAGTAGGCCAGCAAACGCATCGTGGAGTGGGGCCTGATATGTGTCCTAGTAAGGCACGAAGCGCCTGTATAAGTTGAGCATCCAGAAAACAGCAAAGGACGTTTATTGTGGTAGGGCGAGTACAGATTTCTGGATTGGGATGCGCTCACCCAGGTGTCTAGTACCATCTAAAGAGATCGCATGGCTGAGAAGATGCCGATGGGGACATCTAGACTCGAACAAGCCGACTGGTGATGATGACTGCAGTCTCAAAAGTTGTGCCAGCTAACGGAAATTTTAGATGTGGCGCATCTCTTGCTCTGAGGCATGTCCCTCCTGCGTCGTCGGTGGCGGCGGCGGCGTCCGTCCGCAGCCCTCCTCCGTGCGCCTCTCCCACAGCTGTGTGCAACACTCTCACTCCGGCGCATTAGCATAATGACAGCTGGCCCGCTTGCTTGGCGTGCGCTTCGCTGCGTTAACGCTGCGTTAACAGCTGCTCCGGTGCGCATGTGCGCGCATGCGCGACTCTCGTCCGCGGTATCCTCTCCTTAAAGCGCTGTGGATATAAAGCGAGTATCGCGCTGGGTGGTGGCCGCTAAAACACGTGTACTCTGTCATTTCGCGTATGCATGTGCATGAAAATGTAAAACTGGCTCAATCGACCCGTGTATAACTTCCGTATGTGATTGAAGGCATCTTACGCGTTCACAATACGTTTCACGCGACGTAGAGAATCAACCCAATGGAAACGCCAATTGAACCCCCAGATCCGCCGCATCACACCAGGGTTCTCTCGCGGGGAGATTGAAGCAATTTGTATGTAGGCCTTTACAATGTCAACAATTACGATGACGCTCCTGTGTAAGTCTCGCTCATCCAGAGGATAGAAAATTTTATGAAGATTCTTACGCTGGCTCTCTTGGCTGCGAGAGAATATTAGCAGTTGTCAAGATAGAAGGAGCATACGTCTAGGCCACGAACAATGTCTTCGATAATGCATTTGAGGGTTTACATACCAGAGGCGAAAACTCATGAAAAGGCAGCCGAACAAGCCGAAGGGTGAGATGATTGCGGTCTTGTGAACGTCGTGAGCTGACAAAAGTTTTGTTTAGGCATTTAACATGCCAACAACTATGGTAGTACTTCGGTGTAAGCAGTGGGAAAATTTTGTATGAGAACACGGTACCTCTCGGGGATGGCGCGAGCATTGGGGCGTGGTTATTACAACCAGGTTGCGAACTAGTGGTCTTTTATGCCACCAGATTAAATAAAAGGACGCATGATCCCTCAGAGCGGTGGGCTGATCCATCGCGGAGCATTCCCTGAAACTTTGCTTGGGCACTTCGCAGCTGTCCAGAGCTGGGTGACGCGGGCAGCAGGAAACCGTAATACCGGGGGTAGTGCGAATGTTGTGTATGGTTGTGTGGCGGGCCTTGAATCCAGGACCACTGCTTTACCGGTCTTCCCGAAGGCTTAGTTGGTAGAGCGACTGTTCCGGTTAAGCAGTGGTCCTGGGTTCGATCCTGGAGCAGGAAATAATTTTCGTCAACTGCGAAGTTTCTGAGGAAGCTTTACAGCTTTCCTCTGTAGCCGTACAGCTGCATTGAGGTGGATAGCAAACTTTCCATCGTAGAAACTTGTTTCACCTGTAGAGTAATCCTAAATAAGGTCGACTGACAGCCGCGACATTGACATATGTGAACCTTTTTGTCGAACATACCCACTATTGCCCGAAACGATCACTGCGTACTGTAACAAAAACAAGGCATACGTACCGTAAAAAAATAAGCCAAGTGTAAATACTATTAGAAACAAAGCAAAGCCAGGCATGATCCCTGTGCAGTGTGGTAGACCCGTCTAGGAGGAATAACAGTAAAAGGTGTCCCAATGTATGTTGCAAAGCAAACAGTGCACTACCGTTCGGCTGTAGACGTCTTTGATACATCACCGCAGCGTCTGAAAACAATCGATTTGGCTGGAGAACCAAAATTTTAACTCAAATTCATCACTTTCTCAGCAAATAAACTATTATTTGCTGCCGCACAAGCGTCGGGGCACTAAAAAGCACCAAATCTTTCGAATAAAACAAACTTGTATTTAGTGTGCATGGCCCCTTAAAAATTTGAAGGACCAAGAGTGATATGTGGCTCAGCTGGTAGGTGCAGTGTGCGAATTGCTAGTCCGTGATTACTCTGCCGTATTCGCAGTCTGATGTGGCTGATAGGGCGATGGCAATTTCCTCAGCAGTGTTTGTAGATGTGGGGCTATTCTGGCGGTTGTGAGTTGAGCTCCCTGGTGATCCACCACCGGGACTGCGAGGTCAGGTTTGCAGGTGTAACATGTGGCGTCCATGTAGCGTTTCGTAGGGTTCTTTACTGCTTTGAGATTAGTTAACGCGTCGACCTATGATTTGTGGCATGCTTTGTTGTAATGTTGCGAACTTCCCGGTATGGGAGATGCACAAATGCGTTGACGGATGTAGAGGGCCACGTTATAGCTGTCCTCGGTCCGGTACTGGTTATGCGAGGAGTACAAGGTTGTCTCGCCTGGTAGGCTGTTGAGGCGGGTAGTTAGGAAGAGATGATAAGATTCGTGCAGTTCATCTCAAGTATTGTGTACACCCAGGTGGACCAACTTGCATGTCAGTGCTGAGAGAGCACATTTTGGTGTGTGAAAATATTGATTTCGTCCATCAAACTTGGTGGCCGCTTGTGTTTCCGTTCCCGCCTTCGTCGTGTGCCGCTTGATCCTACACAGCGACATTGATAACTATGGCGGGACGCCGCAACAAATGTGGTAGTAGAAGAGATTAACATTCTCAAATGCTATTTCCAAACCACCGTTGGGAACGAGTTCTTGTAAGTTGTTCCTACTGTGCCTACTCAATCTAATACCATGATGCACAGAACGTACTTAAAATCACGTGCTTTGTTCGCATTTCAACGCATCTTGATCGCTCATAGAACAAACAAGGCACTGCGCAAACAGGCGGTGGTGGGCATGCTAAATTGCTGACAACTGCAACGGAAACTAATTTTGTGCTCCACTCCACGAATCAATGCACACCAGGCGGCTCCATGCCAGAGTTTTATATGAAGAGAATGCTGAAATTGTATGGTACAAAACAGGAAGGAAACATCTTTCAGGTCGATGTGATAAGAGACGGGAGACACATGCGTTATAGATAACTGGATAATTATTGTGAAGTGTGCCGCAGCTGTAATTTCATTTTACACGTGCTGTTAAACCAGTGTCACATGAGGTTTTTGTGTGCTTTCTAATCACTCTCGGAGGACAATAAGGCTTCGGTAATAGCCCGCCTCTTCCTTGTCTCTGCCCTTCCATTGAGTTATGCTCGAATTTTAAATAAATTTTTGTAATGAAGTGCCAGCTACCCTGCATAGCCACTTTAATTCACTTCACTGTTTTGACGCATATTTAGGCACAAATCCCTGGGACGCCTGAAATAATGACTCGTAAGAAACCCTGGATGCTTGCCACACTCACTACTACCATCTCCACAACGTTAAAAAACCTGGATGGAAGTATAGGCAGGACAGATTCTACCACCACCACCCCTGACTTCTAGCAAGCATGTTGCCTGTATCGTAAAGGATGCATCAAGCTTGACATATCCCATGACGCATACACAAGCAAACGATCATCTACATCATCAGAACATCACGCCTTGCTAGGCTACAAGGGAGTCATACGGCACGCACTGCTGCCAACAAATTTATTACAAAGGACTCCTAGAAAGCAGAAAAGACCCACCAGATTCCTTCACTGACATTTAAATCCAAAGCCATTCTACAGATGCTTACAAACCCAAACATACTTTTACACAAAATATTACAGAACGCGTGCCCGTACGATTGCCAATCCTGTAAAGGAAAGAAGGATATAGTACATAAAATAATGGGAGGTTAACCATACAATCAACTCCACCCAGTGCTTACCAATGATTTCAGATAAATGCGTCAAACTTCCATAACGAACACCATAAGGCATTTTTAAATTTCAATAACGATCTCATCTTTATAAATTTATTACACACCTATGCTGAAACACCAGGCAGTCTATTAAAGGTGTTTGAACATTTGAAACTTCCAATACTTTGAGAATAGTTTTTGGTGTTATATTTTTAGCGCGGTTTCAAATATTTGAAATTTACAAATAGTAGAGCAACTAATGTTTGCTGTGCAGCAAAACTTGCAAACTTTCCCGCATGGCTGCATGGTGGGACCTTACAGGTTGGTTTCTTTACATGACACCGAAGGCGTGGCAAATGCTTGATTCACAGAGGCCTCGCAAAACAAAAGTGTTCGCTAACTATGGGGTGTGTTAGGTCAAGTGCAACAATGCCAAAGTGAAATTGATGACTTAAAATGGGTGTCCTGCGAGTTTTATGGCACAAGTGAGAAATCAGGTGTCATTGTTGGCTTGTTGGTAAGTTCACGGGAATGGATGGTGGGCTGCTTACTGTAGCATCATAAAGGGGGTAAGCGCACAAATACGACGACACACAAGGAAGAGAAGACAGGACAAGCGCTGAACTAGCGCAGCAAGACATCTTTGTGAACTTCATTTCGACTTTTTTCGGTTCTTTCAACTGTTCGTCAACCGACCCAGACACACTCATCTGGCTAACTGCCTTCGTCAGATGCCAGTCTCGTGAGCTCGGCTTCTGAATACGTAACAACGTACTTCCACCGGCTGTGCTGTCGATGTTTGGAGGCCTTCCTATATCAAAGAAGCGTGGTTTCACTGTCTGTGCAGCCGCCAGAGTGGAGTGCCAAGATAGAAGTCGCTTCTTCAAAGAGTACCTGTTCCAGCGCCTGCACAGAGGAGTGGAGGCTCACCGCGCCTCGGCTCGGGAGTGAGAATATGTGCGTATCCTGGCCACAACAACGAGCGCTGGTTCAGCGCTTGTCCTGTCTTTTCTTCCTTGTGTGCCGTCATATTTGTGCGCTGTTATCCCTTTATGTTGTTGCTAAGGTCTTACAAGCAACTAGCACGCCCAGCCTCCTTTCAATGATGGGTGTCTGCTGCCCGTCATAATAAATGTATTTTATTATACTTACTCTATTCACAGTCTTTTGAGGAACCTGCGTTTCCCCTTGCAACGTATGCAAAATTATTTTTACTTGCTTGGCCATGTCTTGTTTGTTTATCTCTTACATTAAATGTTTTGCTCATTGCCGCGAACCATGTACGGGTTTGTTTATTTATCGTTTGTTTTTAATGCCCGGCCGCGCCCGGCTCTGTTATCTGTGTCCCATGCGAAGCGCGTGTTCCATTCTTTGTTTTTATGCCGCACGGGCTATCTCATTCAGATAAGCAGAGTGTTTCGCCCTAACGCCGCTAGCCCAGAATAATCTTCTGGGATCTACAATTTTTCTGGATGTGAATCGACGGTTCAAGAGACTTTCACGCCGAAAGATAAAAGCCTGCACAGCAGACTCCGGCGTCTGCTGTGCAGGCTTTTATCGATTCTGCGACGCTTGCTTACACAAGTCACTTTGTTGACCGCTGCTTCGCCACCTCTGTATTCTTTTGAGTTGTTAGGGAAGCACAAGTTCGCTCCAATAAACTTGTTTCTCCTTCAAGACAACTGCGTCGTCCTTGTCTTCGTGACATCTGGTGGAGGTGCGGGGTACTCTCCCTTTATGCTCCCAACGACATCTGCAAGCCGCCAAGCCAGTCCAACCAGAGAAAGCCGCCGACTGCAAGGATTGCTACCCGAGTTCGGTCTTATGCCAGAAGGAACCAGGAGACGAAACGCTGCAAACAACACTATGGTGCAAGAAACAACGTCCCCAATCGTCCTGCAGCAGCCCCGGGAACCGCCATCGTTCCGTGGAGCCCCCGCTGAAGACCCCGAGGAATGGTTGGAGAAGCAGGAGCGCGTGCGGACCTTCAACAGGTTGGACGATGAAGAATCCTTCCGGCATGTTTTCTTTTACTTGGAGGATGCAGCTCGAACTCTGTCCGAGAACCACGAGAGTGCCTTGACCGACTGGACGCAATTCAAAAGCGAGTTCTTTAGGACCTTTACGACCGTGGTGAGAAAAGAACGAGCTGCGCTTTTACTGGAAACTCGAACGCAACACCCGAACGAAGGAGTTGTAATCTTCGCTGAGGAAATGAAGCGACTATTTTGTCGCGCAGACCCGGATATGACGGAAGAAAAGAAAGTGAGGTTTCTGATGCGAGGAGTAAAGCAAGAACTTTTTGCTTGCCTTGTCCACAACCCCCCCAAATCGGTGGCCGAATTCCCATCCGAGGCGGCCGCCATGGAGAAGACGTTGGAAATGCGCACGAGGCAGTACCACCGTCCCATCAATGCTCTAGTTGCGGACACGATCGATGCCGGGGCTCTAAGCTCTGACATACCACGTGATACAATTCGCGCTATCGTCCGGGAAGAACTGCGGAAACTCTTCCCAACAACGCCGCAACCCCAAGTCACCACTATGAGCGACGTGATTCGGGAAGAAATTCAACTCGCTTTGGGAACTTTTACGCCTCCCGAAGTACCACGTGAGCCTCAAGCTATGACCTACTCCACGGCTGTTCGACGACCCCGCCCAGCTCCAACCCGTCTTCAAGATGTCCCGCCGTACCGCCGTCCACTGTCGCCCGCCCGAACCCCTGCACGCCAAAACCAGGCGCCGAGGAAGACGGACGTATGGCGAACCGCCGATAATCGTCCACTGTGCTACCACTGCGGAGAGGCCGATCACACCTACCGTCGCTGCCCGTACAGGAGACTCGGACTGCGTGGTTTCTTCGTCGACGCTCCACGCCCCCGACCCGGCCAGCGCCCTACTGAGATCGAAGAATACCTGTCCAACACTAACCGAGGCCCAGCCCGCTTCAAGCGATCGCCATCGCCCTACCCATACCAGTCGCCGAGCCGCCGTAGCAGTGCTGATTTCCCACGTGGAAGTTCCCCCAGCCCACGCGGGGGAAACGAAAAGCAGTAACTTCTGGAGGTAAAGTTGCACGATCGCGGAAAAATGAAACCCTCCAACGACGCAACGACTCACGGAAGACAGTGATTCACGACATGCCAACATCCCGACGACCCGACCTAACCCTGACGAGACTCCCGAACACGACGACAGCTACACGGCGCGACGCGTACCCGGCCTGACCGAGACGTCCGCTAAGAAGACGACGACAACGACGATGCACAGTGCCCGACCGTCAACATACACAAGCCGTGATGCGACGCCCTGACGAACCCGGAACTCGAGGAAGGGGGCATTCGACGTCAAGGTGTCCATCGACGGCTTTGACGTAGTCGCCCTCGTAGACACGGGAGCCCACTACTCAGTAATGAGCGGACCATTTGCGTCTAAGCTGAAGAAAGTTATGACCATATGGAACGGTCCGCACATACGCACACCGGGAGGACACCTCGTGATGCCAAGTGGTACGTGCACATCCCGCGTCACTATTGACGGCACGACGTACCCTGCCGCGTTCGTCATCTTGCCTAACTGTTCCCGCGACGTAATTCTCAGAACGGACTTTTTGACGGACAACGGCGCAATAATTGATCTGCAGACCAAGTCGATAACTTTTTCCTCCGATCACTCCATGACGCCGGAACTGAACCCCGAACACCGTGCAGCTGTAAGCATCGCCGATGATCATGTCACCCTGCCACCCCGCGCAAGTCTGATGGTCACCGTCTACTGTGAAGGTGCTGCTCCTGACGTTGACGCTATCATGGAGAGTGACCAAAGGATGCTTCTCGACCGCGGTGTGTCTGTCGCTAGAGGCATTGCGCGGTTTTAGCAGCGCACATACCACGGTTTGGTCACCAATTTCACTAAGGAGTACCAGATTTTAAATAAAAGGGCGCTTCAATTGCGTTCCTCGAAGAAACGCAACAAGCAAGTGATGTGATCGCGGTTGCCGAATTTGAACGCGCACCCGAAGATACCTTCTAGCTTCCGAATCCCTTCGACGTGAATCCGACGTTACCGCAATCATAACGAAACAGAATATTGGCTTTGCTGCGTCGCTACAGGGAGTGTTTTTTGTCGAACTCAAAACTACTTCAGACACCTCTAGCGAAGCGCCTAATAATAACCGAAGATGGAGCCCGACGTACCCGACAGTCACCGTACCGCGTCTCTTCACACGAGCGGGAAGCCATCTTGGCTCAATTCGACGACATGCTCAGCGACTACATTATACAGCTGCCGAAAAGCCCCTAGGCTGCGCCGGTTGTACTGGTGAAGAAAAAAAAACGGCACATTAAGGTTTTGCGTTGACTACCGGCGACTGCACAAAGCCACCAAAAAGGACGTATACCCCCTGCCACGAATCGACGACGCCCTCGACCATCTCTGCCATGCGAAGTACTTCTCATCCATGGATCTGAAGACTGCCTACTGGCAAATTGAGGTGGACGAGAGAGACCGAGAGAAGACCGCATTTATAACCCCGGACGGCCTATACGAGCTCAAGGTGATGCCGTTTGGGCTGTGCACGGCGCCAGCAACGTTTCAAAGAGTCATGGACACTGTGCTAGCTGGCCTGAAGTGGCACACTTGCCTCGTATACCTCGACGAGTTGTGGTATTTGCCCGGACTTTCGACGAACACCTTGCAATGTTGGAATCTGTACTCGAGGCCATCCGTACGTCGGGGTTAGCGCTGCAGCCCGAAAAGTGCCGCTTCGCTTACGAGGAACTGAAGTTTTTGGGACACGTCGTCAACGCTGCGGGAGTCCTGCCAGACTCGGCGAAAACATCAGCCATAGCGAACTTCCAAAGACCGAAAGACAAAAAGAGCGTGCGAAGATTTATTGGACTGTGCGCATACTACAGGCGCTTCGTCGCAAGCTTCGCACGCATCGCAGAGCCACTCACGCGCCTGACAAAAGATAGCACCCCTTTCGCCTGGGAAAACGCACAAGAAAAAGCATTCTGCGAGCTGAAACAACACCTGCAAAAGCAGCCCTTGCTCGCTCATTTCGACAAAAACGCCGAAACAGAAATGCACACAGACGCAAGCGATATAGGTTTGGGGGCCGTCCTCGTCCAAAAGCAAAGCGGTTGCGAAAAGGTAATCGCCTATGCAAGCCGCGGTCTGTCGAAGGAGGATAAAAACTACTATGCCTCCGAAAAAGAGTGCCTGGCAATCATATGGGCCATTTCAAAATTTCGCCCATACGTGTATAATAGACCGTTCAATGTTGTGAAAGACCACCATGCGCTGTGTTGGCTCGCCAATTTGAAGGACCCCTCTGGCCACCTTGGGCGGTAGAGTTTGCGCCTGCAAGAGTTCGACGTTGTAATCGTCTACAAATCCGGTAGGAACCACTCCAACGCCGTCTGCCTGCCCCACGCCCCTGTCGACCCACCACCACAAGACTCCGATGAAGACAGCGCGTTCTTCGGGGTTGTTACGGAGAGCGACCTACCGCCCAGCAGCGTGCCGACCCCGACTTGCGCGTAATGATCGACTACCTTGAAGGACGAAACGTCGCCGTGCCTAGAGCGTTCAAGCGGAACTTACCAGCATTCAGCCTCAAAAACTTCGTCCTCGTGAAGAAGAATTTCAGCCCCGGAACGAGAACGAATTATCTACTTGTCATCCCCGCAGACCTTCGTGACAAAATTTTGGAAGCGTCCCACAACGACCCGTCTTCCGGACATCTCGGCACAGCTCGCACTATTGCCAAATTAAGGCGAAGTACTTCTGGTCCCGCCTTACATCCGACGTCACCCACTACGTTCGGAGTTGCCGTGACTGCCAGCGACGAAAAACGCCACCGACAAGACTCGCCGGATTTCTGCAACCGATCGCCGTCCCGTCGAGGCCATTTCAACAGATTTGAATGGACCTTCTAGGCCCGTTCCATACGTCACGATCAGAGAACAAGTGGATTGTCGTAGCGACAGACTACATGACGCGCTACGTAGAGAACGCCGCTCTTCCCAGGGGGACTGCAGAAGAAATCGCCATGTTCTTTAGAAACCAAGTTGTGCTGCGCCATGGAGCCCCAGAAGTCCTAATCACGGACCGCGGAACGGCCTTTACCGCGGAGCTGATGCAAGGAATCTTACGCTACAGCAACACGAATCACCGAAGAACGATGCCGTACCACCCCCAAACGAACGGACTAACGGAACGTCTGAACAAGACGATTGCGGATATGCTTTCTATGTACGTCGACGTTGAACATAAGACTTTAACGGAGTCCTCCCGTATTTCCCGTTTGCGTAGAATACAGCGACGCAGGAAACCACGCAGATGACACCGTTCGAGCTTGTCTATGGAAGACGGCCGACTACGACGCTCGACGCCATGTATCCGCATGTAGAAGACGACGACCTCCACGCCGACGTCCAAGGATACCTTCGACGTGCGTAGGAGGCCCGCGAGCTTGCTCGAGTTCATATAACGGACCAGCAGCTGGTGGATGCTGGTCGCTACAACCTCCGACGCCGAGACGCCGTGTACCAACCAGGGGATAGTGTGTGGGTTTGGACTCCCATTCGACGACGCGGACTCAGTGAGAAGCTTTTGCGACGGTATTTCGGAACCTACCAGATTCTACGACGTGTTGGCCAATTAACCCACGAAGTGATCCCCAGTGGTGATTCCGGCACATCACGACGACGCACGCGGCCCGAAGTCGTCCACGTGGTTCGCTTCAAACTGCACTTCGCAAGATGACGAACACTTTTTGTTGTGGCTGTTTGTTCAGACTGTCGTTTTATTTTAGCATCGGGTCGATGCACTCTTAGAGGGGGGTTAATGCCGCGAACCATGTACGGGTTTGTTTATTTATTGTTGGTTTTTAATGCCCGGCCACGCCCGGCTCTGTTATCTGTGTCCTATGCGAAGCGCGTGTTCCATTCTTTATTTTTATGCCGCACGGGCTATCTCATTTAGATAAGCAGAGTTTTTCGCCCTAACGCTGCTAGCCCAGAATAATCTTCTGTGATCTACAATATTTTGGATGTGAATCGACGGTTCCAGAGACCCTCGCGCCGAAAGATGAAAGCCTGCACAGCAGACGCCGCGACATTCGATTCTGCGACGCTCGCCGGCACAAGTCACTTTGTGGACCGCTGCTTCGCCGCCTCTGTATTCTTTCGAATTGTTAGGGCAGCCCAAGTTCGCTCCAAAAAACTTGTTTCTCCTTCAAGACAACTGCGTCGTCCTTGTCTTCGTGACATCTTGGCCATGTCTTGCGGTGGTGAGAATATGTGCGTATCCTGGCCACAACAACGAGCGCTGGTTCAGCGCTTGTCCTGTGTTCTCTTCTTTGTGTGCCGTCGTATTTGTGCTTTGTTAACCGTTTATGTTGTTGGTAAGGTCTTACCAGCAACTAGCACGCCCAGCCTCCTTTCAATGGAGTGGTGTCTGCTGCCCGTCATATTAAATGTGTTTTATTATACTTACCCTATTCGCAGTCTTTTGAGGAGCCTGCGTTTCCCCCTTGCAACGTATGCAAAATTCTTTTTAATTGCTTGGCCATGTCTTGTTCGTTTATCTCTAACATTAAATTTTTTGCATATCAAGCACTAGTACCTCAATAGAGATGTGTCTAGTTGTGACTGCCTAAGCTGTCTTTTTTATTTAGATATGCTTTATAATCTATAAACACCACAACAAATATATTTTCGTTTGAAAATATTCGATTCGCAGCCAATGTTTATTATTCGCATTCAAAAATATTTAATTCAATTTATATCCAAATTTAACTCTTTTGTTCAATTCACAGACACATGTTGATATTCACACGCTGCCTAATATATACATAAGAAAGGTACGTTGTCCTTGTACCGACTTAAAACACTCAGCTGCCATTGGTATGACTGCTGGAAATACAAATCTGAAAAGTAAAATTTCATCCATGACTAATTTCAGTTTTGGGTTGTTGTGACACTTCTGCATGGTTTGACAAGCAATAACTTATTTGCTGTAAGATTGCTGCAAAGAAGTCCCGAATCATGGTAAACACGAATGAAAAGGACTTGGAAGCATTGCATATCATAAGATATTGCATATTGTTCTGTGGCGTGTCACAGCTCGAATCAAGGACATATTGGGTGAGCTAAGTAGCATCTGCTGAGTGCACGCCTTTACACCAGCTTGAAGGATCCCTAATAAGGGATTGATTGATCGAAACACGTTTATTGAGCATGGGAGTGGGCGGCTTTTGTAGGCGACATAGCCGCGAGAAAGCGCAGCAGCTTTGCCGCGAGCGACGAGGCGTTCCTAGTACTCGCATCAGGAGGTGGCTAGCACGCGCCCTCAGTGCGCAGGGGAAGGAGAAGAGAGTGGTTTTCGCGTGTGGTAGGTGGTAGGTAGTGTTCGAGACGGAGCAAGAGGGGCAGTTGTAGGGGTAAGTAAAGGAAGAGTTGTAGTGGAGTATCGAGGTGTGGTACAATGTGTTCGTCTGTAGTCGGCGCCAAATGCGAGCCGCCTGTGAGCTTAGGGATGGGTAAGTAGGAGGGTATTGAAGCCATAGTCGGCGATAATGATGTAAGATTTTAGTGTAAAGGGTAGGGACCTGTGGATAGACGGGGGTACGGAAAGGTCCTGTTCCATCCACAAAAACACCCGGAATGTAAGAGCGTGGGCAGTGGCGTCTGCCGCCTCGTTTGCCTCGAGAAGAGAATGGCCTGGTGTCCACACAATCTGGATAGGGGATCCTTGATTGAGGATAGAATTTTCAGCGCTGCGGGAGAGATGCGATTTGTACAGTAGTTGCGGCAAGCCTGTTGTGAATCTGTGAGGATTGCCACGTAGTTTGAAGAAGGCGTGGTCGCTGCTAGGGCAATGGCTGTCTCTTCAGCCGTCATGCGCTTGCGGGGAGCATGCTGAAGGAGGTAGTATTGACCGATTTGAGTAGACGACAACCACTGCGTGAGCAGGACGGGATGTATACGGAGCAGTGTCCGTGTATCGGGTGTGCGGTTTGTAGTGGTTTTCGGCTCGGAGGCGGGTGACGCGGGCCTGTCTTCTGCCTTCATTGAAGGAAGGGTGCATGTGTGTTACGGATGGTAGACATAAAGATATGAGCGCGGAGTGACGGCGGGATACGCTGGAAGTGTCGAAAGACAGAGGAGTGGAGTGGCCTAGCTTGTGCAGTGCCATGGGGCCTGTCAGGGTGAGGACAACGTGAGTGATTTGCTCGACCAGCTGTGCTTCGAGGAGCTCAGAAAGGTAATAGTGGATACATAATTGCAGAAGGCGGACAGTAGGCGTGAAGGCAGGGAGGCCGAGGGTGATTTTGTACAATTTCCTGATCAGGGCATTTAATTTGGCATGTTTTTTTGGCTCGAAGTTGACGTAGGGAGTACCGCGTGTAATGCGGCTGATCAGTAGGGATTGAACAAGAAGACAGGTGTCTGAATTATTTAGGCCGTGGCGTTGGGTGCAGATTCTTCTGATGAGGTGTGTGAGCTGGGCGGCTGCGACATGAAATTGCGGGAGAATCGCCGCACAAGAACTATCTGCGTGGAACGTCACACCAAGTTACGGAGTGAGGCACTTTGCGAACGGGCGTGGAACCGATCGTGACTGACGTGTTCGGAGTGCGAATTGTGGGTCGACATCGGGGGCGGGCTCGCAGAACGAGAAG
Organism: Haemaphysalis longicornis; assembly: GCF_048455015.1. Lineage (NCBI taxonomy): Eukaryota > Metazoa > Arthropoda > Arachnida > Ixodida > Ixodidae > Haemaphysalis > Haemaphysalis longicornis. Next base: position 25,632,293 of record NW_027526385.1, read on the forward strand.
GGCGGATTTACGTGTGGCATTTAATGCAAGTTTGAAACTGGGTTGTGTTTTGCTTAAATTTTCGATGATTTGCTCTTTGGGTTGTAATAGCACATCTTGGGTAGACGTGTGTTTGAAATCTAAACATGGTGTGAGGATAAAGGTCATTGTCCTCCAGAAATGCCTTAAGTCAGGTGTGAACGAGGTGCACTAAGACTACCCACATCACGCGCAATACCACCCCTGGAAAAGATCGAATGACTAAACAAGACCTTACGAATTATTGATGAAAGCACATTCACCTCCCTCCTTGCCCTCTTCAGCAAGCACGGGGCAGCCGGCACCCTTTTTCCTCAATGGCACCACGCCTACAGCACCCTCATCCCGAATACGCAAACCAATCTCCATTGACAACCTTCGCCCTATTTCCCTCACATCATGTAGGGATAATATATTAAAAACAAACTTGTGAGGACCCATATAAAGTTAGATGTTTGGCACCAGGGCTAAGCGCAACTAGTTATCTTTTTCTCATTCACTACTTCAGGCCTGGATGTGTGCAGTTAAGGCTTGGTTCCTACAGCTGGTAGCAACAACAAAAAAAACCTTTGTCCTGGGAACTGCCCTCCCTCCTGGCCACCAGGCTACATGTTCTATTTGCTGGCTCAACGTTCCTGGCCAATGAAGTGATTAGCAGGCAGATTATCCCGCATGGTAGTTACTAAAGTTATTGATGGTGGAGTTTAACGCACCACCGCAACGCAGGCAATGAGCCGCACCGTAGTGGAGAGCACCAGAATAATTTTGACCACCTAGTAGTCATAATTGTTACACCTTCGCAATGGCGAACATTACCGGCCTGTGTCACGACTCTGAAAGCACAGTATTACCTTATGTCGCGCAGGTTAACTCCATTATAATGGCACGGAAACAAAGCCCAGTGGTCTGCGTAGCAGAAGGGGGCAAATCAGTTATGCGTGTAGAATCATTCGCAGTGGCTAACTTGGCTACAATAGGAGTGGTCATGCATTCTCCTACTGTCCTCGTGTAGACCTTGTTTCTGCCTCACGCCACTGCACGCCAGCGACGAAATGCCAAAGGGCATCGCTACGGCGCTGTTATAATACGCAGCGCAGAAGTTCGTCAGGAGCGCACTCATAACTTTCGCAATGCGAGTCGTCGGAGCTGATGCAGAACGTCCGTGGTCAACGTCGTAACCAACACCCGGCATAGCCATCATTATTCTCCAGAAGACTTTTATTGAGCGCCCCCATCACAATCGCAAGCCCAACACCTATGCAAAAAGCTCGTGGTTTCCGGTTGCAATGGCAAACAAAAACCTCTATGAGAAGTGCAGTGAAGAAAACCGTGCAACAGCTGCCATTTTTCTTAAACTATAACCTCACAACCGGGAAAAACAAAAATCGCTATATTTGTTTTGGATGTCAGTTGGCGCATGCGCGCTAGGGCTCGTCCACCTTTATTGACCGTCAGGTCTTTAGTGGCGTGCTTACAGTCGAAATTACTCTTGATCCTCTAGTACCTTTTCACTCTGTTTTTGCCAATTATACTCATGACCCAAAAACGATATCGCCAAATCATGCGATGAAAGCCTTTAACCGTCTTCCCCTTGGCTCTACCAGGACTAGATTGGTTTAGTATGAGCATTTAGAAAATGAGGTTTCACACGTCGGCACTCTACTATCGCTAATGCAACCAGACAGAAGTAGTCTAGAAAATGATTGGGAAAACACACATGTAAAACCAGTGCCTAAGGTAGAAGATACTAACACTGAAAACAATTTTATGCGCATTTTTCGTACTTCAGTTGGCCGCAAGATACTGGAACATGTCATATTCACCAAAGCCATGGCGCAGTTTTCTTTTTTTTATTATTGCGGAAGTTTGCTATTCAGCATAACGAAAAAAAATGCACAGGTACACTCCGGATTCCCGAAGGAATCGGAGCAGGAGGACGAGATGTGTACTTTGAATCCACGTCATCAAATCTGGCGGACGTCCGGGGTGCCGGAGAGGAACGTGGTAGCGCCATTTTGTCATGTTCGCATGTTCGCATCGCTCCGCTCTTTTTTCACCCATTGTGGCGGTTTAATTGAGTCGCACGCTTATGAGAGCGTATCGACGTGATACATGAAGTTGTGAGAATCATCGGGAACCCAAATTTTGAGGTGGGGGCCCATTTCTGACAATTTTTTGAGACTTTTTCGCACCGACGAGGAGAACACGCCGCTAAGCCTAACCACGGCTAGGGCCTCGAGATCTAGACGTTTTCCGGCGGGATATCGAGTGCCGGCCTGAGCAACAGCGGCACAAACGTATAAATAAGTCCAAGCTGTTCAAAGGCGCACACAAGCCAGACGTACCGCGCGAAGATATGAAGACCATCGTGCGCCCGCGCGGAGGACTCTACGTCAGCGACGTTATCCGAGTGGACCCCGCACGGGGCACCTTGAGCAATCTTGGTGATGGTACTGGCGATACCGCGGACCCCGAGCCCCCAAACATAAGCTGGATCCAACCGTGGCGATTTGTTTATAGGTGGAGGGTGAGAAACCACGAACGGTGGCCGTCGGAGCCCAAGTCAAGCTCCGGCGGATGGGCTCCCTGTCTGTTCACCAGGCAGGGAGCTCCGGGACCTCTTTGGCTACCAGGGTAAGGTCAAAGAAGAAAGTACCCCAGTCTCCCTGCTTTTATACTATGCTATATGGCATTTTCAACCCCCCCTCCAAACGTGATCGGTCCCTGAAAAGGGGCCGCACCGAAGTATCTTTTCCTTCATTGCCATCTTTGACATTTCCTGAACCAGATCATTACTCTCGATTTCTTGTCATGGAGTCCCTCAATCCAACCCACCCTCTTGCATCTCAGTCAGTCTTCTTGATCGCAAAATATCTTGAAGCCATAATAGGAAAATCATATAAGTGCAAAAAACAAAGGTCTGGTGAACTACTAATCGAGGTAAATGACAAGCAGCAGTCCACGAAGCTTCTAGCTCAGACTAGACTGGCTCATCTAGACATCAGGGTCACACCCCATCGGAGCCTCAACAGCTCGCAAGGTGTGATATCCGAGACTGATCTCTTGAATGAAACGGATGCGGATCTCCTTGCCGGCTTGAAGGATCAGGGCGTCACTGCCGTGAGACGCATCACTATCCGCAGAGACGACGAGGAGATTCCCACCAAACACATTATCTTGACTTTCGACCGCGCAGTTCTGCCACAACACATCAATGCAGGTTTTATCCGTTGCTCCATCCGTCCCTACATCCCGAACCCGCGACGCTGTTTTAAGTGCCAGCGGTTCGGGCACGGTACAAACTCCTGCCGTGGCCGAACGACGTGTGCAAAATGCGCGTCGCAAGAGCATCCGAGTGACAACTGTACATCCGACACCCTCTCTTGTGTGAACTGCGGGGGGGCGCATGCAGCCTACTCCCGCAAGTGTGAAAAATTTCAAACGGAAAAAAAGATAATTAACATCAAGGTCACGGAGAACATCACCTTCCCAGAGGCGCGAAAGAGGTTCGCCTCTTTCCCTCTGGGGAGGTACGCAGACGCGGCTCGCCGGGGGGCGGAGCGGCGTCTGGTTTTCACAGGGACCCAGTTCAGCGAGTCTGACCTGGTCCCACCCCCACCCCCCGCTGGGTTGCCTCACGCAGCCCAACCCGGCACCACGCCGCTTGCTGAGGCAGCAGCGGTTGTAGTGCAAACCACTTCTGTCGGGACCGGTGCCGCTACCGCCTCTGTCTCCCCGTCCTCCAGTCCGTTGGAGGGTACCGAGGTGATGGACACCACGGGCCCCGCACCGGCTCCCACCGTCACCGCACCGCCCGTGCCACCTCTGGTGCCCCGGACGCCCTCGGCGGTGGCGGCTCAAACGAAGGGCTCCCGAGGGGGGCCAAGTCCGGGGGGCCCGGTCCGTCGGACACCCCTCGGACATCCTACGACGAGGTGGATGTCGGGCCGTTCCTGCCTGCAACGCAGCGCAAGGAGCGGCCACCGACTTCCAAGCCTACAGACAGGCCTAAAAAGCCTAATCCCAGAGTAACAGCCCCGAAAGACGACACATGAACACATACACACACTCCATTCATTCCTAAACGTAAATAATGGGAACAGAAAACATCAGTCAATGGAACTGCAGAGGCCTCCTTAAAAATCTTGACGATGTGTATGAGATTCTGCATGCCAGTCAGCCAAGTATCATGTGTCTCCAGGAAACCCACCTCAATTCTGAACAAACGAATTTCTTAAATAGGTACATGGTATCCAGAAAGGACAGGGTTGGCTGCACACACTCTTCAGGAGGTGTGGCAATTGTCGCCCGGAAATCCTTAGCCTGCCACCCTGTCACTCTGAACCCTGTCCTCGAGGCTGTAGCAATCCGTACGATAATATTTAATAGGTTGGTAACGGTATGCTCCATCTACATTTCTCCTGATCATGCACTTTCGAGCTCTAATTTCGAGGCGCTGGTCGACCAGCTGCCCGAACCATACATACTAACAGGCGACCTTAATGCGCACAACTCTCTTTGGGGCTCCTCCAGAACGGATGGCCGAGGTCGCCTGATAGAAAAGTTTCTTACATCCTCCGGAGCATGCCTCTTCAACAAAAAACAGCCTACATATTATAACTTAGGACACAATACATACTCTCATCTTGACTTGGCGATTGGTTCCGCAATTCTCTTTCCTTGTCTTGAGTGGGGTGTGGGCACAGACCCATATGGTAGTGACCACTTCCCCACTTCATTAACGTATATAGGTATAGGCCCGAGCAGTCCATCTTCCCATAAAAGGTTTAATGAATCACAAGCAAACTGGAGCACATTCACACAAACATCTCAACTACACCACACATCCATAAAACACCTACACGTGGAGGAAGCCGCCCAACTCGTCACGGCGCACATCCTCGATGCCGCCGAAAAGTCCATTCCCCAGGCCTCCAGTGGGTACCGCAGCCCAAGGAGGCCCTGGTGGAACGAGGACTGCAGGCGGGCGCGAAAGGCCCAGAACAAGGCGTGGGGTGTCCTTCGCCGGTACCCCACGTCAGATAACCTCATTTCTTTTAAACGGGCCAAGGCTTTTGGGAGGCGAGTGCGCCGTGAGGCGAAAAGGGAGGGTTGGCGCACCTTCCTCACTTCCATCAATTCGTACACAGACACACACAAAGTCTGGACACGTATACGAAACCTAAAAGGACAACAGACACACAGCCTGCCCCTGGTTAGTACAACAGGGGACACACTGGAAGACCAGGCTAACACACTCGCACAACACTTCCAACACGTGTCCAGCTCAGCACACTACACTAATACTTTCATGCAACACAAACATCTTCAGAAAAGAAGCCCTTACGAGACAAGAACAAGTCGAATTCTACTTACAACTGTGAATTCACACTTCATGAGCTGAAGGTTGCTCTTGCCACTTGTAAGCCTTCAGCTTCAGGGGCAGACAACATTACATACACCATGATACAACACCTACACCCAGACACTCTTGAGACACTCCTACACCTCTACAACAGAATATGGCTTTCGGGGCAGCTTCCAAGGTCTTGGAAGGAGGCCATAGTTGTGGCCTTTCTGAAGAGGGGAAGGACCCTTCCTCTCCCGCAAGTTATCGTCCCATTGCCCTGACAAGCTGCCTGCGTAAGCTCCTCGAAAAGATGATAAACCGTAGGCTCGTGTACTTTCTGGAGTACAACGGTCTTCTCGAGGGCTGCCAGGCAGGCTTCAGGGTGGGGCGATGTACCAATGATCAACTTGTTGCACTGGAATCCTACATAAAAGATGCATTTGTCCATAACCAGTTCTGCCTTACAGTATTTTTTGATATTGAAAAAGCTTATGATACAGCCTGGCGCTATGGCATCCTCAGGGACCTTAAGTCATTTGGTGTCTCCGGCAACATGTTGAACACTCTTTGTAGTTATTTGGCTGAACGAACCTTTCGAGTGAGGGTTGGCAGTGCACTTTCCAATGTATATTTGCAGGAAAATGGTGTGCCGCAAGGTGGAGTTCTAAGCTGCACGTTGTTTATAGTTAAGATGAACTCTCTCCGAAAGGCATTGCCGCCGACCATTTCCTGTTCCATCTATGTGGACGATGTGCAAATATCTTTTAAATCCTATAACCTGTCAATATGCGAACGTCAAGTACAGCTCGGTGGTAAGAAACTTGCTGGCTGGGCGGACCTTAACGGGTTTAAACTAAACCCGGCCAAAAGTACTTGTGTTGTGTTTTCCCGCAAGCGCGGGATTAACGCGGACCCTGAGATTACACTTAACCGTGCACCTATTCCTGTTAAAAGGGAGCACAAGTTTTTAGGTGTCATATTTGATAACAAGCTCACGTTCATACCTCACGTCAAAGCACTTAAACATAAATGCCTCAAAACACTAAACATTCTCAAGGTCCTCTCCCACCAATCTTATGGAGCAGACAAAGAACTACTTCTCCAGGTATTTACCGGCTTAGTCGGGTCTCGATTAGACTACGGCAGTGTCGTGTATGGGTCGGCATCGAAAACAACCCTAAAAAGTCTTGATCCAGTACTCCACTTGGGTCTGCGCCTTGCGTCGGGTGCCTTCCGCACTAGCCCAACCCAGAGTCTATATGTTGAATGTAATAAGTGGTGCCTTGAGTACCAACGAACATATGTTGACTTTCTCTACGCTTTTAAAATTTCATCTTTGAATAACCATCCTTTTAAACCTGTTTTTAATGATACATCCACATCAGCACTGTTTGTAAATCGCCCGTCTGTTCCTTTGCCGTTCTCACTTAGAGTGAGACAGGAAGGTCTAAATTTCGACATCTCCTTTTTAGACATTCACACATCTTCTTTTACTGACGTGTTACCACCCTGGCAGCTTCAACCTGTGTGTTGTGACTTGTCCTTCGTGAAAATTGATAAAAGCAGGGTACCACAAACTGCTATTTTGCAGCACTTCTTGTCCCTGCAGTCTAAGTATGAATGTGCATAGTTTTACAGTGACGCATCAAAAACTGCCCTTACTGTGTCGTGTGCGGCGCACGGACCCGATTTTAGAGTCTCTAAGACCCTGAACGCGAAGACCAGCATTTTTACGGCGGAAGCCCATGGAGTTTTGCTTGTTTTAAATCATATAGTGCAACATGAAATACCCAAGTCTATCATTTTCACAGATTCACTGAGTGTTCTACATGCATTGTCATCCAACAAGTCTTCTAAAAACAATGTTCTTAATGTAGTGTATAAAACCATTATGTCAGCATATGCATTAAATCTCGACGTGATCATGTGTTGGGTTCCAGGCCACTCTCGGATTGCGGGAAATGAGACCGCTGATCAGATGGCCGCAGCTGCTGCACATACAAATACACCGGACATAGCGGCAGTACCCTACACTGACCTCAAGCCACACATCAGACAACACCTTCGCGAAACATGGCAAGCGCTCTGGAATCAACAGACAGACAACAAACTACACATAATAAACCCACTCTTGGGACCATACACGACTGACGCACACAACAGACACACTGAAGTTGCCCTTGCTAGGTTACGGATAGGCCACACTCATATAACACACTCCCACCTGCTCACAGGATCTCCAAGACCTCTGTGCAGCAGGTGTGGAGAGGCCCTAACCGTGATCCACATCCTTATACAATGTAAGGCACTCGACATTACACGACGCAAACACTTCCCACAACTACACACGCGACATATTCCACCACACCCGTCATACTTCTTAGGAGATGAAGCCATGTTTTCAATCAAACGCGTTTTCGAGTTTTTTACCGACGTAAAATTTTTACATCTCATTTCTTATCATGCATGTTGACAACCTGGCCCTTTACACCAGTCATCTTCATTACGTTGTGTTTTACTTTGTTTATTTTTACTGAATTGTTCTACTTTTACTTCCATGCCACTTTCATGTAATCAGTATTGTTTGGTGCTCTTTGCCCTTAGTCGGCCTTGCGCCATTAAACTCCAAACATCATCATCATTATCCGAGTGGAGCTCAGCCGAGCTTTAACGGCGGCGGCCCAGATCTCCGCAATCTAATCGAGAAAAGACGTCGTTTGTCTGAAATCCCCGCAGAACATCGTGGTGGTGAGCACTTACAAGACGGAGAATGGTGACCGGTATGATGCCGTGGTGAGGACCGACGTACGTGGCACGATCCAGAAGGCCAGTAACAACGAAGCAGCCCCACACGGCACTGTGAAGGAGCTCATACTAGATATCCGGATGGAGGACACACCTCAAGAAATATAAAAGAACGTTGTCCACGAATTCAACCCGACGGCGCTGCAGGCCAACCGCAATGGCAACAGCCGGTCGGTGGTGACTGCATTCGCAGGAAAGAAGGTGCCTCGATACATCAGATATGGCAACCTACTGATGGAGTGTACGTTGCAGAGAAAGCAGATAGATGTGTGCTACGCATGCGGACGACTTAGCCACCGCATGGACGTGTGCCCAGACAGTTAGAACACGATTAGCCGGGGTTGTGAACCCCCGGGCCGACGGCCGACCACACCAGTGACCCCAAGATTAGCCTGTGTGGAAGCAATCACCTCACGGCAGCCAAGGCCTGCAATGCAAGATTTAAGACCCCCTACGTCGTTCATCAACGCCGGTGGGAGAAGAAGCATTCCGATCAAGGAGACTACGAAAAAGGAAAAAGCCGAGACAAGAGAGGTCCTGCCGGTGGCCCCACTGTAGCAGCTCGTCGCGGCGCCGCGGAAGTACGCAGACGCCGGCGCGGAGCGGCGACGGCCGCCACCAGAGCCGCTCCCTGTCGCAATCTGGACTGCGAAGCTCCGCAGGCAGTCGTCAAGGCCACTCCCCGTCGGAGCCCGCACGAAACGGTGGCGGAGGCGGTGCTGCCAGCATCTGGGTCTGGGGTACGGCGGGCAGAGCGACGTCGAAGGCAAGGAGCGGTTCGAGACGGCGAGTCGGCGAGAATGGACCGGAGTCCAGGACCAGTTCGAGTCAGCGTGGCCTGTTCGAGATCAAGGGACGGACCCGGAGACCAGCGAGGGAACACCGGCAAGAAGGTGGGCTGGGCTAGCGGGTCTCCCGGGGCTGGAGTTCCCGACTCCGAATTCCGCCTCTTCCCGCTCCGCAATCAAGAGAGAGAGAGAGAGAAAAGACTGTATTGAGATAACAATGGTGGCGCCATTAGGAGCCAGAAGTAGTGGGGCCCTCTTCTCGGGCTCCTTATGCTGTTCGTGCATCCAGGCCCCTGTCGATCAGGTCTGGTCCTCCAGGGCGGGGCTGAGCAGCAGTCTCCCACCGTTCAGTGAGACGTTGTTGATCGGGGTGAGAGGAGGGGGACGGCGTGGGAAAAGTCGCACTCTCCAATTACGTGGCGGAGCGTGCCGAGTCGTTTGCATAAAGGGCATTCCTTGCCGTACCACACGGGGTAAATTTTGCTTTGAAGTACATGGTGTGGAAAGGACCCGGCTTGAATTTGCCGATAGATGCATTGTTCTTGTCTAGAAAGGGAGTGGTGAGGTGGGGGAAAACGTGCCCTACTCCCGGAGTATTTCGTGGTAGCTAGTGATGGGCTGTTGTGCAGTTTCCTAGACCCGGATGGTAGCTTCGCGGGCCTGCTGATGGGCGAACGCATTGCCCTCGACTTCGGAGTGCGCTGGGACCCATATAAGCTCGGTTCGGTTGTTTGGAGTGTCAGTCTTTCGGAGAATGCGGGTCGCTGTGACGGACACCCACCCTTTTCCGTAGTTCCTGTATGGGAGTCCGTAATGATGGTCTTGTCGCCGGGTTGAGTAAGTGCTATGGCTATAGCCACTTCCTCGATCGGGGGAGGGCAGATTGAGGGAAGCCCAGCAGATGGGTTTGTCAATTGTCGTGACGGCTATCGTTGCCGATGTAGAGCACATGGGGATGAGGCGTCTGTGTAGAGGATTCCGTCGTTTTTGTCCAGAAGTTTCGCCAGGGCTTTCACTCTGGCCTTTTGGCGCCTTTGGTTGCGATCGGAGTTTATGTTTTTGGGGATTGGTTTACTTTCTATGATGGTGGTCCAGATAGTGGGTATGGGTCCTCTGTCGTGGTGGTAGGCCACCTGCCATCCGATTTTGGCTAGTACGGCTCATCCCGCTGGGGGTCTGGCTGAGTCGGATTCGTTGGTTGGATAGATGGCCTCTCTTAGTTCCGGATGCTGTTGTGCTTGGCCTTGCCCAGGAGGTTTTCGCTGGAGGAGTGGACGGGGATGCCCGCAGCCAGTTTGGTAACTTTTCTTAATATTGGATCGAGTTGGTCGATATCTTTTTTGAAGAGTTGTAGGTATGGGGCAGAGTATACTATTCGATTTATTACAAAGGTTTGAACCAGCCGAAGTACATCTTCCTCCTTGAGTCCCTTTGACGATTGGTTACTCGATGAATCATGTGGATGATCTGATTCGATGTCGTTATGAGTTTAGCGATCACCGCCCCGGCCTTGCCGTTTTCTTGAATGAGTAAACCTAGGTCCCGCACTTGATTTATAGGTTTGATGTCGGTGCCGTCGACGGTGAGGGTTTTAGAAGGTCTTTCGCGCTTTTTTCTGCTTAGTGTTATAACGAAGAGTTCAAATTTTTGGGGAGAGCAGCTGAGACCACACGATTGTGCATATTCTTGGACCGTGTTGGCTGCGTGTTGGAGGGTCTCTTCCATCCATTCGTCTGATCCTGCCTTGGAGGTCTATATGGTGACTTCATCTGCGTAGACAGCGTGGTCTATTCCTTATATAGTGTCTAGGATGGCCGGAAGGAGGGCCAGGTTAAAGAGGATGGGCAACAGGACGCACTTTTGGGGGGTGCCCCTGTCGCCCAGCTGGATCGGCTGCGACGTTTCCTCTCCAATCTTGATGACTGCTGTGCAGTTCCTGAGGACGTCTTTGGTGTATTTTAATATTTTCTCACCGCTTCCCGCCTTGTTGAGGTTGCAGAGTATGCTGGCGTGAGTGACATTGTCAAAAGCCCCTTTAAGAATGAGGGCCAGGGTGGCTCTTGGCGTTTGGTTTTTCGCTCTCTTGATGACAAGTTCGTGAAGTTGGAGGACGTCGCGACTGCTGAGGTGTTCGCGGAAACCGTACATGCTTATCGCCATCTGTCCAGTTGAGTCCCAGTGTCGCTGGAGGCGTATGAGAACCCTTCCTTCTACGTAGGAGTTGAGTAAGATAGGTCGTAGGTTGTCGATGTATGGTGTTTTTCCCGGTTTGGGTATGAACCGAAACTCGGCTTCTTTCCACTCTTTTGGTAGTACCCCTTTTTCCCAGGCATTGTTGATGTGGTTTAGGAGCTCTAGGCGGCTCTTCTCGCTGGGGTTGTTGCGAAACCGGCAGGTGATGGTGTCTCTGCCGGCTGCGCTGCCTTGGTTGGATTCGTCAGTTACCGCACTGAGCTCTTGGTCTGAAAACAGGAGGTCAAGGTCCTTAGAAGTCAGGTCCTCAGAAGTCAGGGAGAGGCGTGTTGCTCCTTTCTATTTGTAGATACTTGTTTTTGAGGTCATGGATCAGTTGGTCACTACCCCCTGTAGTTTTTGAGCATGCGCGTGAAGTTGCAGCTGCTTGCACGTTTGCCATTTAGTGGTTCGTTCATATGACGGGGGAGGTTCCATGTTTTTCTGGATAATAGGGTTCCTTGTAAGCCGTCGCAGAGCTTCATCCAGTTCTCCCTGCAGAGTTGGGAGGCATATTCCATTGCCTCTCTGTTGAAGTTGTGGATGCGCCTGCGGAGCTTCTTATTGCGCCTTTGTCTCTTCAATCGTTTATTCAGCGCGTGTCAAGCCTACCTTATGTCTGCGAGTTTAGTGTCAACGTACGGCATTATGACAGTGTTGGCTATCTTTTGGGTATATTTGTCGACCAACTCGAGGTACTCCTTGGCCCATGCATGATATGCCCTTGGCACCCTTTCGGGTGTTGGCTCGGGATTCTCGTTGCCCGTAGTGTTTTCGCGGAGCCGGTCTCTGTCTGTTATTCGGGCTGGACCCACCTGTTCTGTGAAGCTTTGCCCCATTATCGTCAGGCTGATGATGTCATGATGATACCCGAGGTTTGTGCCGATGTTCTGCCATGTCACGCCAGGTGCTCTTTTAGCAGGAAGAGGTCCGGGGTGCTGTCCCTCGATGTACTCCTTCCCATGCGGGTTGGGGTTCCCAGTTCATTGAGGATTGTCATGCCATGTTATATTGCTTGAGTGAGTTGTTTGCCTCTCTTGGATTGATAGCTGTATCCCCATTGTGTGTGGGAGGCGTTAAAATCTCCTGCGATTATGAATGGTCTCGTCGTCGCCACTTGTCATGGAAGGTGTTCTCGAAATCGGGATATATTTTGATGGGCGGCAGTAGGCGTTGAAGACAAAATGGTGTTGCGCCTATGCTGCGGTTGTGTATTTCGACAAGAGCGTGTCCTCACCCACGTTGGGAAGTGACGTGTTTTGTCGCAGCAATATTGCTGTTGACTAAGAGTGCTGTATTCTTTTCTGTGGGGTCTGTGTGCGTAATGTACCCGGACAACTTGAATCAGCCATTATTTTCCAATGACGGAAGGTTTTGTGTCAAGGTTTTCGATGTGGAGGTGAAGCTCAACGAGTTTGTTTTTAATTCCTCTGCAGTTCCATTGGTAAATAAGAGTTGTACTCTTTATTTGTTTTGGTTAGTCTGGGTTGGGGGAGGCTCATTGGAGGAGGCGCTCACCTTGGCTGCGTTTTCCTGGGGCCATCGGGATTCTTTTCTCCTTGTCCAGCGTTGACCTTTGCCCTGCTGTGGACCTTCCGGCGCCTCTCGATGGTGCTTTCAGGCTGCTGGGGAGCTGGCAGGGGATATTTTGTTGTGGGGCTCTCTGGGAAGGGGATGTTAGCTGTGCCGTCGGGTCCACGCGCGGAGAAGGGTCATCCAGAGGTTCTTTCTGTTGTTCCCAGGCTGGCTGCTCCTCCTTGCCACCGCTGTCCTCTCCCTCCCGTGCTTTGCTGGTTACCTCTACTGTGGGAGGGGGAGGTTATTCTGTTGTTCCCGGGCTGGCTGCTCCTTAGTGCCAGCGCTGTCCTCTCCCTCTCAGGCATTCCTGGTTTCATCTACTGCGGGAGGTGGTGGTGGAGAAGGAGGTCTGGGCGGGCTGGGTGGGTTAGATGACCCTTCAGCTGAAGCGGTTTTCTCCGGATCCGTAGCGTTCATCATGGCCGCCCTGTCGTCTGCGTCCATAAATTGCTCCAGCTGGGGCCGCGCGGGTGATCGCTTATTCGCTCTGGCCGCGTATGACGTTGTGCACTCGGCATCGTCATCACCGAAGAAGCGGCACCCGCGGCACCAGGCCGTTCTGCAGCTCCTGCGGTAGTGCCCGGTGTTGTAGCACCGCAAGCACTATGCCGGCCGGCAGGCCATCTCGATGAGTATCGGGTATCCTTAAACTGTGGCCTGTTGGGGAACTCCTTCCAGTGCTGTTGGGCTTTTAGGAATCACATGGTAAACCCTGCTGGTTCCGGTCATGTGCGACGACCCCGGCTTTCGCCAGCCGTCACGAACCAAACGTTGCACTTTGCCGAAGCGTTCTCGCTGTCGCACGATCAGTTCGTCGTGAACTTTTGGAGGAAGCTAGTGCATTTTGACGGCGACGTCGCGTTGGTTTGGGTTTAAGAACAAGCAACGTTTGCCTTTCACCCTTATCTCCGTCCGGGCCGTCAGTGTTTCCATGTCGTGCTCCGAAGAAAAAGTCATAATTCAGTACTGAATTGGTCCCAGGCATTTGACCGTTCTAAGGTCGGTTAATTTCTCCAAGGCTGAAGCGATGTCTTCTACGTCATACTGTCGCGCTAAGGGGTCTCCATGGAGAAAAACGGAGTTTTCACTCAGTTTGCCGGTAGGAAGCGTGGGCAGAAGGGTATATAGGCAGCCGGGGCGGATGGTGCGGGCGGGTCGCGGGAAAGCCAGTGCGGCGAGGTGCTTCGGTCGCCTGCGAGGAGCCTTCTCTTGACATGACCGTCCCCGACGAGAGCTGGGTAGCAAAAGGACGGTGGCGAGGGAACAGAACTCAAGAAAATTATCGAGCGCCAGAACGCTCACATTCAGGAGCAGAATGCCCAAATCAGGGCACTTATGTCCATGATAGACAAGTTAGCGTGAAGACTAGGCTCGACCGAAGCGAGACCACGGGATGACCCGACGGTGTTGCCTAACGTCGCTGAAGGTCCGCTCAACTTTGCCGCGGAGGGGATCTCCCCGCGCCAATAGCCCGAAGAGAGCGATGCTGGTAGCGAGCAGCGCGAATCAGAAAATCACCCAGGAGACGATGGACGCTGAAGAGGCCCCGGTTATCAAGGCGGCCGTTGAAACACCGAAAGCGGAGGAGGAAACGTAATTACCCCTCAATGGGATATACTAACGGCCATGCTGGCAGCGTTAGGAAGGGTAGAAGATCGCCTCAACACGCTAAAAGTGAAGCACGCACGTCTAGCAACGAGCGGTGCTGCCATTAAGGTTCGCACCCGCTCTGCGTCCCCGAAGAAGGAACGCAACAGGGATGGTACAGAACCCAAGTAAGCACCGTCGCAATCTAGTGGACGGCAGCGAGTCCACCGGCATCTATCAGTGGAACTGTAGGGGCATCCGTCACAAGGAGATGGAGCTTATTTCGCACATCAGCGGACAGCAAGGTCCGCCTGCCATCATTGCACTGCAAGAAACGAACGGGAAGCCGCGACTCCCGGAATACATCACGTACACGGACCCCTTGGAAACGGGGACAGACGTTCTCGTCCGCAACAACGTGGCGGAAACCCAGTACGTCACGGCACAGAGCGGGTGCGAGCACACACTGGTAGAAGTCCACGCAACAAAAATTGGGGGCACAAGAAATATATTCGTGATGAGTGCGTACCGCAGGCCGTCGCTGAGGCCGTACGACTTCGACCGCAGCGTGCAGGAGGCGAAGAGGTTGGCGGGACCAGGCTGCTCCTAATCCTCGGTGATTTCAAAGCCCCACACACGCAATGGGGTAACAAATTTTTGTCCAAGAGAGGAAAAGCCCAGATGCGAAACATAGAAGACGAAGACCTGCTTCTAAATAACGAACTGGGAGTCACTACGAGAAGAGGCAGCAGCGTGGCCAGGGGCCCACGCCTGGCCTGTCGTGGCTGGTCGGGTCTGTCGACGCGTTTTGGAGATGCGAAGAGGTCGACCTGGGGTCGGACCACAGCATCATCAGCGTCACCGTCCACTGTCCATGTTACCGAGCCAAGCTGGACAAGGCGCGGATTACCGACTGGGACAAGATTAAAAAGTTCACCCGGGAAGACGAAAGAGCCACGGGCGAAGATGCCGGGCTAGAGTACAAGACACAGTCTTATGATGATTGGGCACGTAACTAAAAGCAGGCGCTTCAAAAGTTCACCCAGGAAATAGCGATCACGACGCAGACGCCGTTCGTCGATACCAGGCTGTCCAATGTGTGGGCGGCCCGTCACTAGCAAACTCGAAAGTAGAAGCGTCAGTGACGCACACAAAACTGGCGTGGTGCATTGCCTTGCTTAACAAGCAAATCTCCGAATACTCGGCTAAGTTATACAACGAAAATTAGCTCAGGATGTGCGCCGGCCCGCAATGTCAGCCGTCCGTGGGGAAGACGTGGAAGCTCCTGCGCCACCTCATCGACCCGACGAGCAGCAAAACGGCGACCAACCACATTCTCACCAAAGTGCTCAACTCGTACAATGGCGATGGACGCAGGCTACTCAAGGGCCTCACGGACAAATGCCTGCAGACCGAAAGGGCATACACCTGATCCCGGAGGAGTACGAAGGACCCGAGAACGAAGACCTTGACAGGTAATTTACAATGGCGGAACTGTGGGCTGCTATAGACGAGAGCAACAAGAGAAGCGCACCAGGCAAGGATGCTATAACTTACAAGTTGCTCGTCAACATGAGCAGCAATGCTGCGTTTGAGCTCCTTGGGACGTCAACGAAGCCTGGGAGAGCTCGCGGTTGCAGCGCGAGAGGAAGGAAGCAGATGTGCGATTCATCCCAAAGCCCACAAAGGCCCCCTTGATCGACAACATGCGTCCCATATTTCTTACGTCCTGCGTCGGAAAAGTCGTGGAGTGCATGGTGCTACGTCGGTTGCAGGGGTATCTCGAATACACGGGGAAATGCGCACGACGATGTGCGCTTTTCGAAAAATAATGAGTACCCAAGACGTAATGTTGCAGCTTATCGCGCTGGAGGTGAAAAAACCCACGAGGCATTGTCCGCGGGCGATCCTCGCTCTCGACCTGAAAGGTGCCTTCGACAACGTGACGCACGCAAGCATGCTGCCGAATTTGAAAAAGACAAAGTGCGGCCGGAGAACCTTCGGTTACGTGAAGAACTTTTTGACTAACAGAACAGCCACGGCACTGACAACGCCCTTTACGCCGACGACATCACAGTGTGGACGTGGAAAGCCGGCTCCCACGAGTGGATCGAGGATTCTTACAGCGTGCGGCCACGACCATGCACGAGTACGCAAAGTCGTGTGGGTTTAGCTGCACACCGCAGAAGTTGGAACATTTACTCATACAGCCGGGAAGACCCAAGAAGGCGCCCCAACAGGCCATAACGGTCAGAATCGATGGCATAGAGATCAAGCCGACGCAGCAGTGTAGGATATTTGGCCTGCTGCTGCAGAACAATGGCAAACCACACGCCGCTGTCGTTAAAATCAAAACCACCACGAACCAGACACTCGGCATGTTCCGCCGTGTGTTTAACAAAAACAGTGTCCTCAAAGAGGACGACGCC
This sequence comes from Haemaphysalis longicornis, assembly GCF_048455015.1. Lineage (NCBI taxonomy): Eukaryota > Metazoa > Arthropoda > Arachnida > Ixodida > Ixodidae > Haemaphysalis > Haemaphysalis longicornis. The sequence goes on from NW_027526385.1 coordinate 25,649,080, forward strand.
ATCCACCAGGTGCGGGCGTTTGTCGTGTCGAGGGTCACCTACTCGGTCCCGTATCTCCAGCTGACGAAGACGCAGAGAAACACCCCCGAAACGCTCATTCGCAAGGCAAGAAAGCAAGCTCTGGGCGTTCCCATATACTCGTCGACCCGATGACGGTAGGTCATGGGTGTCCGCAACACGATGAACGAGCTGGGGGTAGCTCACCTCTCTCATCAACGCGTCAGACTAATTAGCACAGAACACGGACGCGCCGTCGTGCGCAAGCTGGGATGGCGGCTTGAAGCGGTATCCATGACGGCGCCTCTACTCGGGAGGTGGAAGGAGGCAATCGAAACGAAGCCCCTACCCGAGAATATAACCCCGGGTAAGTATGACGGAAGGCGTGATACGCGGGCCAAGGCCCTATCCCTACAGCTGGAGGAGAATCCCCGGGCTCTATACGCGGACGCCTCGCTTAGAAAAGGCAGCGACCGGGCGGCGGCAGTCATTACGACACACCACCAACTAATCGTCACAGCGTCCCCGAGAGCGAGAGATCCCGTGACGGTAGAAGAGGTGGCTGTTGCTCTGGCGCTCGTTCAACTGGGCGTCGAGGCCCTGGCCACGGACTCCAAGACTGCGTACAGGAACTACCGTAGGGGACGTGTTTCCTCCGCGGAATTTGCGATTTTGAACAAGGGTGCACCGGTACGAGCCGTTGAGCAAATGTGGGTCCCGGCTCACTCGAGGGTAGCAGGCAACACCATTGCCGACTACCACGCCCAAAAAATGACGCTCCGGGCAGCCACCGAGTCGCGCAATGATGCGGACTCCCCGACCCAAATTACAAGCTACAAAGAGGTTACTTGAGTGTACAGAGAAGAACCGCACCGAATCGCAACCAACCGCACCGCACTCTAACCAGGCAACAGCAAACGATCCTGCGCAGAGTGCAGGTGGGGTCGCTCGCGCACCCCGCCCTGCTCCATCGCCTTTATCCTGACTTACGCGGCGCCACCTGTCCTTTCTGCAAGCACGCCGAAGGCACCCTGTCGCACGTCATGGCGGATGGCGCGTTCTTCAAAAGCCCACTTAACCCCACTCCGTCCGCTACACCCCCCTAGCCTACCTTCACTTCCCCACCACTCTCCTTGAGCGATTGGAGACCTTGCTGTCCAGCGCCGCCCTGCCGACCCAGCTAGCCCTGGCGGCCAGGGGCCAGGCGTTTTGGCGACATATGGGTCTCGTCCGTGAATAGGGCACCACCTCCGTCTGGTGCCTGTGGGCACCACCAAATCATTTGGGCTCAAAAAAGTTGTTTCATCACCATCTGGGGCGCGGGCCGGAGGCGATGGGTACAAGGCGTAGGCTTCGCAGGGCAGGGCCGCTCCACACCAAATGCTTTGCCTGGAGGCTGTTCAAGAGGAACGGGGCAAAAGGCCACGTGTAGTCTAATGGGGCCTGGTATTGATGTTCCCGGGTACTCGTCCCAGCCGCCGTGAGGGCGACCCCCAACCGGATGAAGTGGGAGCAAAACCTCGTCTTGGCAAGGCAACACGCCAGAGAGATCCTACCGCTCGGGGTTATGAGAGTGCGAGCTGTGTGCCGTATAGGTTATTTTACACTGACAAGGCGAACAGCGTTTGACCACGGTACAAAAGGAGCGGGATTTTGCAAACACGCGGGGTGTATACCGGCATCTCCAGCCTGCATTGCGGGTGGCTGTTTTGTTGGTGCTATGAGAGGCGAACACAGCATGAGTAAGTGCCCATTATGTGCTTAATTTGTAGCAGAAGTTAGTTGGACGTAACAGATTAACAAACGTCTCGTACAGCAGCCGGTGAGTCAGTGTAAATTGTACACTGTGGTGGAGGGGGGTTGATTATCAACGATGTGTATAAAAGAGCATCCCGCAGTGCGAGGAGTTGTTCCTGCGTTGATGGCCACTTCTCCGTTGTAAGGTAAGTGCAGGTCAGTGGATCGGGAGTTATAGTTGGACAAACGGAGGAGTATGAAGAAGGTGGTCTGAAGCACAGGAGGTGACAAACGTCAGCGTATGGGAATGGCTAGCTATGTCCATAGAAGGCGGAATTGGAGCACCAACCGCTCGGGGATGAATACGGGCAACACGTCGCGTATCTGTATTTGGTGGAGCTTCAATGGAGCCGTATAGTGGTGTCTTATAGTTTGGCTGATAATACTGTATTGGAAAATCAACATGCATTCAGGCGCAAGCCATAAGGGAAACCCAGCACTTCGAATTCGTAACAGACCTTGATAAGTGTATTCAATGTCCATTTCAAAAGGCCCAATATATATGGTTTCTCTCAAAGCTTCTGATCGCGTGCCTACTATAAACGCATATTTAAATTTCAAGAATTACACCTTACCCGCAGAACTATTCGTTGGATAAAAATTTTGACGAACGGGCCTCGATCTGTCAACATTCATCAGTGGGTATCTAGCAGCTGCAGTGTTATGTCCGGAGTTGAGTTGCACATGGCTCATTTTCGAATACCCTGCTATTTCTAATGATATTAGTGATATCATCATCAACCTCATCACCACCAGACTATCCACGCTCAATGCAGAGCAAAGGACTCTCCCACTATCTCTAATACCCCGGTCCTGTGCTAACTGCGAGCAGTTTATCCCCGCAAACTTGTTCATCTCATCTGCCCATTCAACTTTCTGCTGCCCCCTGCAATGCTTGCCGTCTCTAGAGGTCCACTCTGTTACCCTTAATCACCAACGGTTAGTTTGCCTTCGCATTACATGCCCTGCCCACGTGCATTTCTTCTTCATTTCTACTAATATGTCCTGCACGCGTTTTTCGCTGACCCACTCCGCTCTCATCTTGTCCCATAATGTTACACCTATCTTCTTCCGTTCCATTGCCAGCTGAGTCATTCTCAATTTAAGTTGGACCCCCTTAGTCAGCCTCCAAGTTTCTGCCCCGTAGGTGAGTACCGGTACGATGCAGCTATCATACAATTTTTTCTTCAGGGACATTAGTAGTCTGCCATTGATTACCTGAGAATGTCTGCCGTATACACTCCATTCCATTCTTTTTTTTAATATCTCTGCCTCATTGTTGGGATCCTGGGTCAAAACTTAGCCTAAGTAAATATATTCGCTACCACTTCTACTGCCTCGCTACCTATCTCAAAATGCTGTGCTTTCGCGAAGTTATTGATGAATAGTTTGGTTTTATGCATAATAATTTTCAGGCCCACGGTTCTACTCTGTTTGTCGAGTGCGAAAAGCAGGCTTTGCAATTCGTCCGCCGAGTTACTTAGCAAGGCAACGTCATCTGCAAATCGGAGGTTACGTAGGTATGCTCCATTAACCCTTACTCCCACCTGTTCCGAATACAACGTTCGGAATACTTCGTGTAAACATGTTGTGAATAATACTGGAGATATTGTGCCCTCTTGTCTGACGCCCTTTCTTGCCGGTATTTTACTGCACTCTTGATAGGACGATGGTAGCTGGGGACCCCTTTGTGGATATCCTCTAGTTTCTCATGTAAAGCTCGTCTAACCCTGGTTCCGTAATGCCTGAATGATTGCTGAGGTTTCCAACGTCAAATGCTTTCTCATAATCTATTAAGACTATATTTAGGGTTTCAGTATACTCAGCGCACTTCTCTATCCCCTGATTGATCGTGTGAATATGGTTCATTGTTCAATAGCCTTTACGTAACCCTGCTTGTTCTTTAGGTTGAATTAAATCTAAGGTTGCAGAAATTCTTTTAGTGATTACCTTCGTAAGTACCTTGTAGAAGACTGGCAGTAAGCTGATCGGCCTCTAAATTTTCAAGTCCTTCATGTCACCTTTCCTATGGATTAGGATGATGTTCGCTTTCTTCCAAGATTGCGGTACACTTGCGGTCATTAGGCATTGCGCATACAGGTTTTCCAGTTTTTCATGTACAAATTCTCCGCCATCCTTCAAGAGGTCTGCTGTTATATGATCATCACCAGGTGCTTTGCCCCTTTCATTTCTTTCAAAGCCTTCCTTACTTCTTCGGTCGTTACTGGTGGGATGTTTATATCCTCTGAAAAACTTTCCCGTTCGGCATTATCCTGGAGGTCCCGCCTTATGTACGGATCCCTATAGAACTTTTCGACTACTGTGACTACTTTTTCCCGATTTGTGATGACATTGCCTTGCTCGTCTTTAAGTGCATACATCTTATTTTTCCCTGCGCAGAGACGCCTCCTGACTAGTTTCAGGCTAGCTCCGTTCTTTACAGCGTATTAGATCCTCCCGATAATATACTTCCGTAGATCAGCTGTCTTACGCCTATTGACTACCTTCGAAAGCTCGGCTAGTTCTATTTTGTCAGCTGGGATGGAGATCGCCATGGTTTGCCGTTTCCTAATTAAATTTTTCGTCTCCTGGGAAAGTTGCCCAGTATTCCGCCTTGCCATCGTGCCTCCGACTTCAACTACACACTTCATGGTTATGCGTGTAAGGTTGTCGCTTTCTTCCTGCGTCGAAAACTCTGCTCCCTCGGTAAGAGCTAAATTTCGGTTCTTCAGCGCGATCCCGACTTCTTCTACTTTATGTCTACTTCTTATGTCTACTTCTTCTACTTCTACTTTATTCGGCTTCTTTTGTACTAGCTTGTTATGGTCCCTGCCCAAACCTAGCGTAATTCGAGATCTTACTATACGGTGGTCTCTACACCATACCCATCCAGCCCTTCCACATCCTTCACAACGCCACGGTTATCACATAATAGAAGTCTATTTCATTTTTATGCTCCGTATTCGCGCGCCTCCATGTCCACTTTTCCGTTTGCAGAAGAAGGTATTCATTATGCGTAGGTTATTTCATTCTGCGAACTAGACTATCAGGACTCCCCTCCTATTTTTACAGCCCAGAACATAGTTCCGAACTACAGCCTGATTCTTGCCTACTTTCGCATTGAAGTCCCCCATACCTACGGTATACTGTACATGGTATACTGCAAAAAATAGCAAATAGATATCATATCAAAACACAAGCACATGGCATTTTCTACCCTATTAGGTACTCCTTTAAATCAAAATTTTCAGGGAAGTTTTTGAACAAAACCAGTTCCGCATTTAATATCGGGGTTTTTCTTTACTTCTGATCGGAGCTAGTACACCAACATTGAATACATCTAACAAGGCCCCGAAAAAACTTACATTTCTTAAACACCGCCAATTTCAAGCTAACAGCAATACCAAACTGACGTGTACATTTCTTTAATAAGGCCGCCATTAGAAAAGGTTTATGTTATCTGGCATCTGCCTAAACGACAATATTTGGCGCCTTTAAATGCCTAATGGCACAGTTTAGTGAATAATATAGGTGCCTAAAACATTGATTTCTTGTGTAAAGTTTTTTCCCTAGTCATAATTTCGCCTCTCCATCTATCCCTCTCTCTTTACTCGGGAACTTATTTTCCGCCTAGTTATCTTCAACCCTCTCCTAATCACTGCATGGGGCACCTAGAGTAATCTTAGTCCCGGTGTTTTATGACGCCATGGACCCAGAGCCCCCAAACATAAGGTGTAGTAAACCGTGTCGTGGTGTTTATTACAGGTGCGGGGTGAGAAAGCACAAACGGCGGCCGTCGGAGTCATGGTAAAGCTCCGGCAAACGGGCGCCCTGTCTGTTTTCCAGGCAGGGAGCTGCGGGACCTCTCAAGCTATCAGGTTAGGGCTTGCGAATGAGGTACCCCTACCCTGCTTTTATACTATTGCATATGGTATTGCATATGACTCCCCGGTCCAAGCGTGATCGGTCCCTGAAAGGGGCCACACCAAAGTTTCTTTTTCTTATTTCCAATTATTCTCGCTCCCAAATCCTTATAATTTATCGAGCTTTCTTATTATGAAATATGTTGGTAAAATAAGGCCCATCACTTCCCAGTCTGTGTTTCTAATTTCTAAGTATCTTGAAAGCCTTGCCGACAAGTAGTACAAGGCCTAGAAACGGAAAACGGGAGAAGTCTTGAGTTATATACACAACTAGCAGTCCGCTATCCTCCTCGCAGAAACGCGCATGGTCGATGTTGACATGAAGATCCCGCCCCATCGCATCCTTAGTAGCTGCCAGGGCATGATCTCTGATCGGGATCTTATATGTGAAACCGAAGCCGATATACTCGTGGGGCTTCGTGATCAAGGGGTGACGTATGTGCGGCGAATTCCATACGCTGAAATGAACAAATAATACTAACCAAACCCATGATCTTGACTTTGAATGCTCAACACTTAATGAGTCGTTCAACGCAGACTTCATGAGATGTTCGGTCCGACCCTACGTGCTGAACCCGCGTCGCTACTTCAAGTGTCAGCGGTTTCAGCACAGCACAACCTCTTGTCGAGGTAAACTGACCTGCGCAAAATGTGCAGCGCAGGATCACCCAACTGACAATTGTGAATTCGAGAACTTCACGTGTGCGAACTGCCAGGAACCGGAAGCTGCCTATTGCAGCACCTGTGAAAGGTTTAGCCAGAAAAAAGAGATCATTTTCTTGAAAGTCAACGAGAACATCACCTTCGCAGTCGCAGAGGCGCGAAAGAGGTTATCCTCTTTCCCTCTGGGGAACTATGCCGACGCAGCTCGCCGGGTGGCGGAGAGACGTCTGGTTTCGGCGGGGACCTAGTGCCGCAAGTCGGACATGGTCCCTCTCCGCCCCCTCGGGTTGCGTCTCGGAGCTCGTCCCGCCAACGCACCGTTCTCTGAGCCAGCACCGGCTGTGGTGGCAACCACTGGCCCAAAGCACACGCGAGGGCACGGAGGAGATGGAGATGGAGGAACCCGGGGCAGTTCTCCCCCCCGCTGCACGGCCTGGGCCACTTGGGGCGCTCCAGACGCCCTCGGTGCTCGCGGCTCACACGTAGGGCACAGGAAACGGTGCGAAGTCCAGGGGGTCTGGTTCGTCGGGTACCCGCCAACATCAGATGATGAGATGGAGGTGTGTCTTTTCCTGTCGGCTTCACAGCGGAAGGAACGGGTCCCTTCATTCTAACCTTACGAGAGGTCGGAAAAACCACTCCTAGAGTTACAGACCCTAAAGATAATACAAAAACGACACACTCCAGTAGCTATGAAAACTTCATAAGAGAAAACGTATTCCAGTGAAACTGCAAAGCCCTTTTTAAAAGCTTGTTGGTGTCTATGAGTTACCGCATTCTGATCAGTGAAGTGTAATGTGTGTCCAAGACTCCTATTGTAATTCGAGGTACACAAATTTCTTGAATACTTACCCATATGGTACTTCGGTAGGACAGGGATGGTGGTGGCACATCCTCAGGCGGTGTGGCCATCATTGCCTAAAAATCTTTAGCGTGCCACACTTACCAACTACAGACCATCCTAGAGGCGGTGGCCATTCGAAATATATTCTTTATTAGGCTTATAAAACTATGCTCTCTGTACATCCCTCTTGACTTCCAGCTCTCGAGCTCCGATTTCGAGGGTGTGGTAGATCAGTTACCCGAACCTTTCATTCTGATGGGCTACCTGAATATGCGTAACCCTCTTTGGGATTCTGCTCGTACGAATAGCCGAGGCCATCTCATTGAGAAATTCTTAACATCATCGGGAGCATGTCTTTTCAACAAGAAACAGCATGTCTACTACAATGTAGGAAAAAACACTTATTCACACGTTGACTTGGCTATTAGATCTGCAGTTCTCTCTCAATTTCTTCAGCGGGGTGTGGGCACGGAACCTAATGGTATTGAACACTTGCCGCCTCACTAACATATATAGGTAGTGGCCCAAGCAGTTAATCTTCCCATAAGAGGTTCAAAGAAGCAAGAGCAAACTGGAATATATTTACTGAGACATCTAAACTACACCACACAGCCATAGCGCACTTACACGTAGACGAATCCGCCCAACTCATCACGGCGCACCTTCTCGACGCTTGCCAAAAGTCTATTCTCGAGGCCTTCAGTGCGTCGTGCAACCCAAGGAGTCCCTGGTGGAATGAGGAGAGTAGGCAAGCGCGAGAGGACCAGAGCAAAGCGTGGGATGTCCTTAATCGGTACGCCACATAAGATAATCTCGTTTATTTTGAACGGGCAAAGGCTTGGGACGGCAGCTGCAGGCAGCCATGTATGCAGTCCGGGCCAAGCTGGTGGGCGTCGGTCTACATCTGTCAGCGACAAAGACAGATGCCATGCTGGTACATCCGGACTCCGCCGCCCGCGGATGCACCCGGTGTATGACCATTGATGGCGAGGAGCTCCAGTGGAGGACCATGGTGCGCTACCTGGGGCTCACCCAGGATCGCCGGCCAAGCTTCCTGCAGGCAGCCAAGAAGCTCCGAGCCAGGGCGCAGCTGGCTACCACTGCAGTGCACAAGATGGTGGCCCGGGACAGTGGCTGCTCACCGCGAACGGCCCTCCAACTGTACAGTGCCTCAGCGGTGGGTCTCGTTATGTACGCGCTCCCACTGGTGAGCCTGCAGAAACCCACCTGGCGGAAGCTGGAAAGAGACCAGCGAACAAGGGTCCGCGCTTGCATCGACCTGCTCCAGAGCTGCCGCGTGAGAAGACGATGGCCGAGGTGGGTGCGTGGACCCTTGAAATGATGCCTCACCTGCGGCCACTTGGCCAGATTGACCGGATGTGGTGTGCCGAGCGGTGTGGTCTGCTGCTGCAGCGGCTGAGGTGCCACCACCTCTTGCGCATGAGGCGCAAGCTGGTGCTCTACGAGGAGGTGGTGGCCGCTGTGGACGCGGGTCCTGATGATCCCGCTTCTGTTCTGGCAGCTGTGGCGTGCGGCTGGACATTCCGGGGCTACACAGCAAGCCGTGGACGCTCCACTGCGCGCAACTGCAGCTGGCTCGGGGCGTCGTCTGGGGCGACCTACAGGGCCACGCCCTAGTGTACACGGATGGCTCGGTGCGGCAGCAGCAGGGGTCGGCCGCAACGGTCGCCGTGCTGGGAGAGGCCACCCGACAGGCGCGGCTGCTCTGTACCTTTTCATTGGCCACGGCTGAGCTGGTGGAGGTCGGAGTGCGCCTGCACCTGCTGCCCTTGGTCCAGCCCTTGCCGTAGCACTGTGCCTGCTGTGCGACTCCCGGATGGCTCTGGTGCGTCTTCGGGACGGAGACTCGCACTACCTGTTGGTGTGGGGCATCCGGGAGAAGGCGGCACAGATGGCGCACCGGGCACTCAACTGCGGCTGTAGTGGGTCCCCGCTCACATCGGTCTGGGTGGCAAAGAGCGGGCGGACGAGCGGGCTGCCGGGGAGCACTTGCTGCCTCCGCGGACATGGTAGCCCAGGCGGCCGCATACGACGCCCGCCTGCTCATCCAGCGACGCCTCCGGACCAGGCATCCAGACCCACGGCTTCGTGTCGGTGGGGGCCTGCCGCTTGTGCAAGCCTCGACGACTGCCTCGACGACTTCACTCGGCCATCTTGCACCTCCGTGTGGGGGACGCGTGGACGGCAGAGCTGAAGCACCAATTGGAGCGGGTGGCCAGTCCCGCCTGCACTCACTGCCGAGCGCTTGTGCAGTCCGTGCCGCACGTACTCTACTAGTGCCCCAAGTTTGCGGCAGGGCGGGCACGGCGGGCTGGTCGTGCTTCAAGGAGTGTGGCCATTTAAGAAGCTGCTCTGCAACCCGGGCAGTAATAAGGGACGGGGCCAACTGCTCGAAGCCCTGTGTACACACCTGGGGGCCTCGGGGCTGCACAGTGCACTCCACTACAACCTCGCCTATCTGCCCAGATTGTTGCGGAGTGCTGCTGCTGAAGCAGCTTCTCTACTTTTGTGTGCGTATGTGTGTGTGTGTCCCCTTTTATATAGGTGTTAAACATTGTCCAGCATAATTTCACGTGTTGTCTATCTCTGTAGTGTTTCTCTGTAATGCCGATTTCCTCAATGTTTAGCTCCTTTTTTTATTGTATGTTTTAAATTTATCACTGTCAACTTGCCCAGTGTGTTACATACAATATAATATCATCCTTCTGTGAACCCTGTCCTATTTTTATGCATTCTTTCCTCCCTATCTCTCAGCTACACCAGCAGGCGCTACGGTGTCCACCCCCAATGCAAGAACAATTTACGCCTGTTGGTGGATCTTCCTTTTCCAATGAACAATACATACATACATACATACATACATACATACATGCATACATACATACATACATACATACATACATACATACATACATACATACATACATACATACATACATACATACATACATACATACGCTGCTGTTAAAACTGTGCGGTCCTAACTTTTGAGCAGAAGCCTACACTTGTTACGCAATGCGCGTATTGCACATGTGTCATATTGTTTAGGTATTCAGACTACCATATACCAGTTGATGTGTCCGCCACCATATCACAGGTGGCCTGCATACGTTTCTGGTTGCCGCATGTATTAGGGTTACACATTCAGTCTCCAAAAAAACATTGCTGCAGCTTGCAATACTGGCGCAACAAGCAAGGCCAGAGAAAGAGCAAAGCTTACGCCTCTATTCTTCGAATTGCTGGCTTTGGCATCTCACATGTTTCCGAACTTATATTGAACGTTCTCTATGACTGGGAGGCCCAGAGAGAAGGCATCACATATTCATCGCAGGCAATCACATATCTTGAAAAGTGTACTGCGTTCGTACACGCTTAAACGGGCGGCAACCGCCTTCGCGAACTCGGCGTCTGAAGCGCGAACTCTCAGCCTGTGCTGCGCATTTCAGGCAAGAACGCATGTGAGCTGGTAATTAAACGACCACATAAGAGATTATAGCACAAAGGCTGGAAAGAGAGAGAGAGATAAGTTTATTAAAAGAAGGTGCGCCTAGTCCGGGGCTCCGGGTATAAAGCTGAGGGCATGTCTGCCCGTTAGTTCTTAATGTTAGTTCTTAATGTTAGTTCTTAATTCTTAAAGGGACCGATACATGATATGTTTGGGTCCCTTATTCAAGAGAAGGTCGCTGACCAATATTTCATTGCAACAACTGTCTTTAAAAATAAGGGTTTAGTGGTTGAGGTCATTCAGTAAGAAATGTTAGTTCTTAATGCCACCAACGTTGAAAATAAAATAAAGGATTTCAACTGGGGCCCTCTGACTTGCTTCGGGCGTGCAAGGTCATGTGAACTATTGGCTGAAAAATTTCAGCAGATTTATTAGTGTTCAGAAAGGGGTGGTTTTGCATGCTTAACGGTGATAAAACCCCCATAGCAAGCTCAGATGACGGCTGGCTGGACTGCCTAGGAACCGCATACACGCGGCATGGTCGGGTATTACGAAGCCAATAAATTCAGTAGGGAAATAAGCTCATAAAATCCCATATTTTCTACCAATGCTAGAAATTTGGCAAATTACAAACTTTAACTAAGCATTGCAGCACCTTCATTTTTGGGCCAGAAGAGAAACATTCGACTTTACCCATTTTGTGCTATTACAAACATTTCTTAAAAGATGCAAACCTGCGCACGCAAAGAAAATTTGTTTTTGGTTGAAAGAACATCAAAGTGTATTTCTTTCTGATTACTTAACGCATCAGAAATCATCTGCGGATTCTTGTTGTCATTGAGCCGCTTATGCATCATAAAACGCGAGATATGATGCGGTTGAGTCGGCCAGCCACTCCTCCCACTTTGCGAAGGTGATGTGAGGTATGGGCGGGAGAGCGGAATCCTGGGTGCATGCGGAAAGTGTGTGATACATGACAGTGTATTCGATGCAGTGGGGTCAATGTAGGGTACTGTTCATTTTTCGGAATTTGTGCATCATGCAAGGAGTGGGAAGCGTACGGGTCTGTATTTGTCGGAGTGTAGCTTACCGCCGTTAGTGTGCCGCAAGCTGCCGGAAATAGCTGTCCGAAAAGGTGTGCCTCCCGAAGAGCTGCGCTTATATCAATGTAGCGGCTGCCTGAGACGGGCATTGCTCTCGGATGACCATTCCCTCGTGCCCGGCTGTTGAGTTCGCGGGCGAGAGCATTAGCGCACTTATTTTCAGGGATACATTCATGCCCAAGGACCCAGAGCAGCCTCAATCGTGTTGAGCTATCCTGCATTGCTTTTTCTATTATCTTTGCCGTAGCTGTGTTCATCTGGTTCTGAATGAGCTGGCGGCACGCCGCTTGTGAGTCGCTGATGATTATTGCGTAGTCTTTCTGTGTGCAGCTTTTAATGGTTCTTGCTATTGCTCTATATTCAAGGACAGCTGATTTTTGTAGTTTGTTTTCGGTGGCTGTTGTGACAAGCTTCAATTGCCTGTTGACAACTGTTATGACTCCTGCTCCTTTGGAGAAAATGGCATCCGTCTACAGTTTGCCAGTACCAAGATCTGTTTTTTCAATAGTTTTCAGGAGGGCCTCAGCGCGCAGCGCTCTTTGGTGCTTGTGCCTTGTGGTGCTTATGTTAGTTGGTAGGGGGACCATTTTCATCCTTGCTCTGGTGTTTGGAGTGAGCTGCATCTTGCGCTGATGTTCTTCTCTCACTTCCTACCAGACACTTCTCAAAATTTCGATGTCCTGTTTGGAATCTCGGAGTCACTGAAGCTGGTTGATCTCGTATGCAGTGATCACTTCATCGAGCGTGTTCGTGGTGCCCTTGTCTTCTAACGCTTGCGTTTGCGTTTGGGCAGGAACACCTAGCACTACTTTGGGTGCTTTGCATAGAACGATTTCTAGTTCTTAGATCTGTTTTACTTGGATTTTGATACGGTACATGGTATAGTAATATGGAATGAATTAGCGCCTCTTTCATTCGCAGTACGTCCTCTTCACTAAGACCCATGTATCTGTTGGTGATCCTAGCCAGCATGTTATTAACTTGGTTGCACTGATTTACGATTTCGCCTGTTGTTACGTTAGCTTTGCCATTGTTCTGAATGGTCAGTCCCGGAACCTTACTGTGAGGTCTTTGGGCGACAAGCATGCAGTTTATGTAGATTTTCAGTTGTTCCTGAGCCTGATTTTTGTTATGCTTGGTGACAACTAGGAATTCTGATTTTTCCAATGAACAGGTCATTCCTCCATTTCAAGCATAGGCCTGGATTACATTCGCTGCTTTTTCCAATTGTTTTTATATATCCCGGTGAGCCTGTATTCATCCATACCTTCATGTCATCCGCGTATATCGCATGTTTCGCACCTACTATGCTATTGAGAATTTTGGCAAGAACCATCATCGTTATGTTGAATAGGAGCGGCGAAAATATCAAATCCTGAGGCGTGCCTCTGTTTGCAGCCCTTCTTTTTTCCGATTCCAGGGAGCCGAGTGTTAGTGTCATGCAGAGATCTCTTAGAAAGCTCCTCATGTATTTGTAAGTTTTTGCTCCACCTTCTGTTGATTGTAAGTTTGTCAGGATGAGATCATGCGATACGTTATCGAAAGGTTTGGACACCTCGATCGCAAGGATAGCTCGTATTTTGGCTGTACTGGGGTCGTCTATTATGCCCTCCCTCAGTTGTAGAATACAGTCTTGGGCTGAAATTCTGTTTCTGTAGCCGATGAGATTTGGGAGCAATACGATAAGTTTATACGATACGCCATCCGGTCCCGGCGTACTGTTCTGCTTCATTTTGTCAAGAGCTGCTTTGATTTCTTTTATGTTAATGGGTCCGTTAAGGTATTCGAGACTGTTTGGAGGCCCATCGTAGTCTTTGTACCTGGGGTTGCCCGTTTTGGGGAGATACCAATCCGAGGAATTTGAGACTGTTTGGAGGCCCATCGCAGGATTTTTACAAAGGGTTGTCCGTTTTTGGGAGATACCAATCCGCTAGCTCCTTAAGAGATTGTTTTGTGCTTTTTTCTGGCTGGCGAGAAGACGCGTTATGTCTTTTGCTTTGTCGGTCTTAGTTTGTTTGGGCTGTATCAGACTCCTGAGCGACGCCCAGGTATGTTTGGTGTTCAGTCTGTCATTAAGACTGTCACGCAGGCTGTACCAGTGGTTTCGTTTGAGAGTTTTTGCATACTCTTCGGCTTCCTTCAAAAGTTTGGCTATTTTCGCTTTTAGCTTGGTGTTGCGTTTCTGCTTTTCCCAACGTTTCACTAGACCTCTTATTGCGTCCCATAACTGAACAAAGTGCGCATTGATATCTGGGGCTCTTTCGTCGGTGTACACACTTGAGGTGTTCTTTATCATTCGGTTCACGAGTTGCCTGAGCCATGCATCCATGTCGTCAGGCTCTTCCCTTGATTGTTTTCTGAATTCAATCCAGTTCGGGATTCGGACTTGTCTTCGTTCTTTCCTAAGGCCGTCAATGTCTATTTATTTTGCTAGAATTGCATGTTCTGTTAAGCGTCTCCCTGGTGTTTGTCCATAGGCATGTTCACTTCCGTTTATAAAGCCTAAGGTCCGGATTTAAAATACCGTTCTACGGAGTAGCCCTCTCTTGTGAAGTCATTTACATTGTTCAGTATGGTGTAGCCGGAGTTACAATATTGCGTGTCCAGTTTGCGACCTTTTGCAGACGTTTTATTTTAACCCCATGCAGGATGTGGTGCATTTAGATCTCTGGGGATTAGGCTAGTAACTCCATTTTCTGTGGCGTAGTTGAAGACAATTTTTAAAGGTGGCCCCATATGCCCTCGGAGGGCTGTAAACGTTCGTTATCCAGAGCGTTGCCTGTCTTTTATTTAGTGGCAGAATGTTGACAAGAATCACAACAGTGATTTCTTTGGTCTTGGTGCATAGCTCCCGCACAAGCTGCATATAGGTTAAACGCACTTATGCTCGAGCTACGCACCAAGATCAAAGAAGGCACTATTGCCTTTCACGTCTGCTCACTCTAAGTTAGTTAAACGCAGTGTCACCATGGCAGCTTTGAAAAATGCCTTGCACAGGTTTCGCCACCATCACATCAGTGACAGCTTTCATACGCAGGTGGGGCGTTTGCCCTTGGCTGGGTAACCTGAACCCGTCCTCCAAAGCGTAGGCAACAACATTTGGCGCGAACTGCGGACTTTCTTCGTGTACACAGGAACCTGAAAGGGACAATAATAAGACTGCTAAGATGCCTTATACTTTATATTCATGGTATCACCTAGAGGCTGAAGAAGGTTGTGGCAAGAGCAGGTGTGCGCCTGGTTTTTTCGGCTCCCAACAAACTCAGCAAGATGTGTGAGCGAGTTATTGATGGTTCGCCTTCCGGTAGAGATTGTGACATAAACCACGTGCCACCGTTTACCAAGTGCAGGGCCGGCGTGGTTTACTCAATTCTGTTGAAATGTGGCTGCGAGTATGTAGGCCAAACTGGGTGGTGCCTGAACGTTCGGCTTATGGAGCACGCGTCCAGTTTCAAAGCAAAATCCGGTGGCTAGCTCCCGCCGCACGTGTTGTCCTGCAAGTGCACTCCTGAATTTGAGCAGTGTAATGTGATAAAGCACTACGGAAATCAGCGCACGCGTGAGCTGCTGGAAGCATGTACGATTTATAAGAGTGGCACTGATTGCGTAAATACCGCTTCTGTTGCTCTGTCTCCAAAGGAGATAACGTTTATTGAAGACTATG
Source organism: Haemaphysalis longicornis (assembly GCF_048455015.1). Lineage (NCBI taxonomy): Eukaryota > Metazoa > Arthropoda > Arachnida > Ixodida > Ixodidae > Haemaphysalis > Haemaphysalis longicornis. The sequence continues at coordinate 25,664,537 of NW_027526385.1, forward strand.
CAAAAATGGTCGAACTAGTAATACGATAACGCAAAGATGCAGTTTCTTGTCTATACTTTTAACGTTTTTTTGTAATCTTTGATATTTCTGTATCCTTTCCGCCATTATCTTGGTGTAACTTTGTCGTTTATATAGCTGAGCTGTAAATAAATGCTTTGGTGGTAGTCAGTGCTATGTGTGAAGACTCCTTTTTTCTGTCCTGTCTTGAGCACTGTTTTTGTTTGAAGTCTGAGCCAACAAGCCCAAACACTTCCATTGCTCTAGGGAATCAAGGTACTGCGTCACGAGGCCCCTTTTCTTCCTGAAGCCACTGCCGTTCCACTGCCAGATTAGGATGCTTTGCTGTTTGGGTGCGGGCGGGTGTTTCTCATTGTTGCTTTCGGCTAAGACGCTGGGTGGGTAACTGGTCATCTCCGATTGAGCTTGCGCTGTTGGCTGTTGTGTAGGGTGCATGCGCTCGGATATGTTTTTTGACGGCCCATCTATTTGACTGGTGCTGTTTTCTAGTCCGCTCAGTTTTACTTGCCATGAATCGAGAGTTGTCTGCATTGTGGTCTTTTGCAGTGCACCGCTCTAGGCCTAAACGAGTGGCTAGTTTGCGCTCGTACTCCTCCGTAGTTGCATGTAGTGCAGTGACGGTGTTTCTGAGCTGCTCCAGTCTGCCCACCAGTTGCTGAATTTCTGACTCCAGTAGTTTCTTATTCCTTAACTGTTTAGCTGTGGATTCCCGTTCATCGTGGTGGTATTTTTCTTGTGTGGTTTGGACGTCCATTTGTGCCTGTTCTTCAGGAGCGCCCACAGTTTTGGCTATTGTTGGTTGAAAGGCTTTTACAACTAGAGCCTGTTTGCACGCTTTTGTATGCCATATTGGACTACTCTGCTCAGGTACGCTTGTATGTGTGGGTGTGTCATGTGTGGAATGTTTGAATGAGCGTGAGGATGGGGTAGCAGCTGGCCGAATCACCTGTTCTTCCGGGACGTCGCCTGCTCGGCCGTCTTCGTCATTCTGGCCTTGGCTGGTAGATGTCTGTTGCAGGCATGCCCCGGCGCGGTTGCATTCGCAGGCGTAGCTCTGACGTCTCCGGCTCGAGGTGCGTCCCCGATGGCGGCCCTGGCCGTCGCTTAGGCTCCTTCTCCGATTACAGTTCCGGTTCCTTTCCCTGATCTGGCTCTGGCTCCTCTTCTGGTTGCTACTCTGGCTTTGCCCCCTCTTGCTCAGGCTGTCGCTCCGATCTGGACTGCGGCTGTCGTTGCGGCTCTCGGGCAGCGATGCGCTTATAGTGACGCGTCTGGATGTATCTTCGTGTAGTTGCTCTCTGATGCGTATTTTCTTCCTGCACGCGGTTTTAGTGGCTTCCCGGTCAGCGTCCCAGCGGTTCGGACACATTGGGTCATTGGCGGGGTGGTTTTCTTCACAGGTGACACACGCTGTCTTGCATGGGTGGTCTTGATCTTCTGTTTGGAGCTCGGTTCCGCATTTATGGCCGCGGATGGTGTTTACCTGAGGGCAGGTGTCTGCTCTGTGCCCTATAGCCACGCATCTTGTGCGAAAGCGGGCTTTAGGATGATGGGGCTTGAAGCGGTACCGCGCGTTGTAATAAAGAGCCATAGGTGGTACGTAGGCGCCTTTGAAAGTAATGATTGCCGTTTCTGAGCGTCCCATCACGCGGACGCTTATGATGCTCGCGTTTGAGGCTCGGAGGTACTTCTGCGGTGTTTCCGACGTGGTGCCTGGTTCGATTCCGTGTATCACCCCCTTTCACGAATTTCAGGTGACTTGTTGTACGCTGCAACCTTCCTTGGTTGTCCTGCTATGTATATGGTCTTGAGCGCCGCTATCTCGTTGGCCGCAGTTTCTTTTTATGTGATGAGCACTAAAATATTGTGCGCAGGCAAGAAGTCCAAATCAGTTGCGTCTGCTTTACTCTGCGTGAGCTCCGCTATATTGTTTACCGCGAGCAGAAGGGCCGCTGCCCTGTAGCGGGCTAAGATTAGTCCTCCTGAGGTCGTATGATCGCCGTGTAGCGTCTGTCCTGCTTCGATCAAGATCGAGCTGGCCGACACCGGGCGATCCTCACGAAGCGCGCTCACGTGCGTTTGGTAATTTTATCGAGCATCTTGTCCAAGCGCCTCACATTGCACACGCCCACCGGCAAGCCTAACAGACGCCGAGTGCTCCTCACGAGCAGCACGCTCACATGCACCGGGGCTTTCTTCGGGGTATTTTGTCTGATAACGCTATATGGCGGACCTAACAGCCTAAAGAACTCGGCTGTTAAAAATTTGTTCTGCCGCACATGTGGGGGCTTGTAGAATATGGCGCGTATTTGGGAAGGTTTAGCCAACACTCATCAAGCATGCATTGTCGTCGAACATACCTTCGAAAGCCTGCTAAGAATTCTTAAAGAAGACTCGAAACTTATCCAGCGCAATTTGGCCACAAATATGGGCCTTGGCTTTACTTCCAATGTTGAACAATGTTGATCGTGAAGTCCTCTCGTGGAGCCGCCAAAAACATGAACAGGGTGCCCTCGAGCCGCTGTACGAACATCGTGACAGTTGGTGGGTGGGAAATTGAGTCCAGAGAGCAACACTTTCGTCGAAGGACGGCGTAATTTTACTGCACTCTCGCCTTTCATCTCAAGATGCCAGCCTTATTTAAAATAATCGGTAACTCAAGACAGGTAAACTGTAATCAAATAACCAAACATTCACTTCCAAGTATTATTTATTCCCTGCGGTAAGACAAGTATAGCGCACATTCTTGCGAGTGATCGGAAGGAGGCACAGTGATATGGCGTAATTTGTGGTAATGATAAACTGGTAGCTCCCATACAGGAAGCTGGAATTTATCTGAATGGTATGCAGGCTACTATTGCACTCCCGCAAAGCCACTTAAATTAAAAATGAAAGCCGCAATGTGCCTAATTGAGCAAATTTCCCAGTGCTGAGTTACGCTTGTTTTACTCCTCCAGGTATAGACGTGACAGTAAGATATTCGATTTCGGCATTTAGAATAAGTTCCCCTACGCGCAGTTGGAGATAACAACTGCCGCATGCAAACACATTCACACTGAGGGATAAAGTATATATCACAACGTCCTTCGTGAATCTGTCTTAGTGTCCTCCAGCCCATCCAGGAGTGGTGGCCTATTTCTCATAAACTAGCTGTTTCATCTCCGTGATGCTTCCGTTCGGAATTAGCGTTCCGGAAAGCGTGGAACTTTTTGATGAGAATAGTGAAAGCCTGTAATTAATTTTATTTCAAATAAAGATTTTACGCAGACGTTCTCGCCAACTATTCTGTTGAAATAAGCATTAGGTTTTTTTGTAGAATAATTCGTAAGTTAATATAATACGAAGATGCTGAATACCTTAGCAGATGAAAGATCGACCCAGACAAAACATGCCATTGAACCTGTAATACCAATGATATGAAAGGTCCGCCGAGACACACGATGCAATCAAAACTGAATATCATAACAGATCAGAAATCTACTGAGAAGAACGAGCTACTTTTCGATTTTTTTGCGGTTGGCGCTTTAGCCACTAAATCGCTCCGCCAGGGCTTCAATTCCCGCAAGTCTATTTCACTCGGAATCCGGTGAACTCAGACATTCTGAAATATTGTCACGTCCGGGACAAGTTTATATGCAGAGCGTTGGCTCTTGAGGCGGAGGGGAAACTGGTGTGCCGATTGTCCAAACCGTCGAGAGGTTCCAGCTTCTTTCTTATCTTCCTCGAACGTACCCGTTCTTCTTCTTCTTAAGCTACATTCCACATGCGTGACACTTCCCCGGTCGCAGACGAAGCCCTCTGGGCGAGTCACTGTGCAGTACGGGAGTTGTAGCGTTTCAAGCGCGCCACGTGCACAAACTGTGTTTTCTTGCATGGTCGTCCACTTGTGGCTACACGTGATACGAGGTAAGTAACTTCACTCACGCGTTTCAGGACAATGAGGGGGCCAACGTAATGGGGAAGGAGTTTTTTGCAGAGTCCACGTTTACGGTGGGGGGTCCACAGCCACACGAAGTCACCAGGGGCGTAAGCGAGATCGGAGTAGCGGCCGTGATACCGCTGCCTTGAGCGTTCTTGAGAAGCCAATCTGCGTAAACGCGCAAGGCGGCGTGCTTCTTCTGCAAGACAAAGTGTCTTAGCCACTGAAGGCTCGTCGTGTTCTTCGAAAGGGAAGATGGTGTCGAGGCAGCTGTGAGGGTTGCGGGCATAGAGAAGGAAGAAAGGGCTGTAGCCGGGAATTTCGTGCTTTGCAGTGTTATAAGCGTACGTAAGAAAGGGCAAGAGGTCATCCCAATTTTTGTAGTCGGAGGCAACGTACATGGCGAGCATATTTGTTTGGTATGGTATGGGCTAGATGACAAAACTGCACTTGACAGAGGCGAAGGATCTTTTCAACGATGTCGGCAGTTAACTGACGGCCACGGTCACTTATGATGACGCGAGGGGGTCCATGGCGAAGTAGAATACGTCTAAGCAGGAATTCGTAGATTTCCGCTGCGGTAGCAGATGATAGTGCGGCGGTCTCGGAGTAGCGGGAGATATAGTCTACGCACACAACAATTCAGCGGTTTCCTTTCCATGAGCGCGGGACGGGCCTAGCAAATCGATGCCAATCTTTTCGAAGGGAGAAGTTGGCGGATGCAGCGGCTGAAGTTTCCCTACCGGAATGGTTGTGGGAAGCTTGTGCTGCTGATATTGTGTGCAAGTCGCCAGATAATGTTGTGTTGTTTTATGCATATTCGGCCAATAAAAACGTTGTTTGGTGCGATGCAGTATTCGCGCCAGTCCCATGTGGCCAGATGTGCGGTCGTCGTGTGTGAAATTGAGAACACTGTTTCGAAGGCTTTGCGGTACCACGAGCATAAGGCGGCAACCAACACCAGAGTAATTCCTTGCCTACAGTAGGCCGTCGCGCACGCAAAAACGGCTAGCTCGCCTTTCGTTACGAGCAGACTCGAATAAGGACTGTAGACTCTTGTCTCGGCGCTGTTGAATCTTGAAGGTTCCGACCTCAGGGACTGGGGCTGAGAGCGAAGAAAGATAGTTGTCAAAATGGTCATCGTCGCAGGGAGTGGTTTCCAGCGGCAGTCGAGAAAGGCAATCGGATTCAGCATGCTTACGGCCGCTGTTGTATGACACTTGAAATTATACTCTTACAAACGCAGGACCCAACGTGCAAGTCGGCCGCAAGGATCACGAAGGTTTATGAGCCAGCATAGCGAGTGGTGGTCTGTCACGATAGTAAATGGGTGGCCATAGAGGTAGGATCTAAATCTTTGTGTGGCGAACACGACAGCGAGGCACTCCTGTTCGGTCACTGTGTATTTCTTTTCTGACTTGCTTAGTGCTCGACTAGCGTAAGCAATAATGTGTTCACTGTGATCATGACGTTGAACCAGTGCGGCCCCCATTCCAACACCGCTGCCGTCGGTATGAACTTCGGTAGGAGCCGAGGGGTCAAAGTGCCGAAGTATAGGTTCTGACGTCAAAAGAAGCTTCAGCTGACGGAAAGCGGTGTCACATTTAGACGTCCACGTACAGGGAACGTTTTTCTGAAGTAGCGAAGTCAAAGGGTTGCTGTGTCAGCGAATTCAGGTATCATCATCATCATCATCACCAGCCTGTCTACGCCCACTGCAGGGCAAAGGCCTCTCCCATTATTCTCCAATTACCTCGGTCCTGTGCCAACTGTGACCAATTTATCCCCGCAAACTTCTTCATCTCATCTGCCCATCTAACTTTCTGCCGCCCCCTGCAACGCTTGCCTTCTCTAGGGATCCACTCTGTTACCCTTAATGACCAGCGGTTATCTTGCCTTCGCATTACATGTCCTGCCCACGTCCATTTCTTCATCTTAATTTCTACTAATATGTCTAACACCAGTTTGCTCCCTGACCCACTCCGCTCTCTTCCTCTCCCTTAATGTTACACCTATCATTTTCCGCTCCATTGCCCGCTGAGTCGTTCTCAATTTAAGTTGAACCCTCTTAGTGAGCCTCCAAGTTTCTGCCCCGTAGGTGAGTACCGGTAGGATGCAGCTGTCATACACTTTCTTCTTCAGCGACAATGGTAGGCTGCTATTCATTATCTGAGAATGTCTGCCATATGCACCCCACCCCATTCTGATCCTTATAATTATCTCTGCCTCATGGTTTGGATCTGGGGTCACAACTTGGCCTAAGTATATATATTCGCTTACCACTTCCACTGCCTCGCCATCTATCTCAAACTGCTGTGCTGTCCCGAGGTTATTGATCATTACTTTAGTTTTCTGCATATTAATTTTCAGTCCCACGGTTCTACTCTGTTCGCCCAGTGCGGAAAGCATGCTTTGCAATTCGTCCCCCGAGTTACTTAGCAAGGCAACGTCATCAGCAAATCTGAGGTTACTGAGGTATTCTGCATTAACCCTTACTCCCACCTGTTCCCAATCCAACGTTCTAAATGCTTCTTGTAAGCATGCTGTGAATAACATTGGATAGATTGTGTCTCCTTGTCTGACACCCTTCCTTATAGGTATTTTACTGCTCTCCCTATGGAGGATGATGGTAGCTGTAGACCCATTATAGATATCCTCTAGTATTTTACATAATGCTCATCTGCCCCCTGGTTCCGTAATGCCTGAATGACTGCTAGGGTTTCGACCGAGTCAAATGCTTTCTCATAATCTATGAAGGCTATATATAGGTGTTCAGTATACTCAGCGCACTTCTCTATCACCTGATTGATCGTGTGAATATTGTGACGTGGCAACGAAGGAGATGTATTCAGATAGTGTAATTACAAAAATAGACGGGATAGCGAAGGCAGACAAGGCAGCCGCGATGTCCCAGGAACATCTGTTAGCGTCCACCAGACAGATCTATCAAGATCACATGGGCACCCGCCCACTCTGCCGTCCCGGGCAACGAAACCGCCCACCTGTTGGCCCGAGAGTTATCCCGCCGGCCCCGGGAAGCGAGCAAGAGAGGCCAACCCCGCTGATCACGTATCACGAAATAACGCAGCACTACAAGTTGGGACGTATCATCTACCCAGCACGGCATAAACACCTAACGAAAGAGGAGGAACGGCAGCTCCGTGCACTCCAGACGAATACTTTCCCCCATCCCACTAAATGCCACATCTTGCACCCCACCGTATATTCCCCGCTATGCCGCTACTGCGGAGCCCCCGGGACGCTCTTTCATATGGTAGGGGGCTGCGCGCACGCCCCACTACATTCGCGAAATCCCTCCATTCCTTCTCGCGAGCTTTGGGAGAGAGCTCTGACCAGCTCCGACCTCAATGACCAGCGCCTGCTGGTGTTGAGGGCTGTTGAGGCGGGGAAAGCTCAAGGGGTCTTGGACTGAGGACTCCTCCCCATTGCTTTTTGCATTAAACACGTTTACCCTCTGAACGCGCACCAACATCAGCGAGCGTCGTCTTCTTCTCATCCCAGAGGGCGCATACCCGCAGAGCGGGGTTGGGCACTGGTTCCGTTTATAGTAAGGAGCCAAGGAACGGAGCCCGTGACATGACCCCCGGCGGTAGAAGCAACGTCCCGGTGCTGAAGACGGTAGAAGGTGTGGGCTGAGCTTAATCACGGACGAAGTAGGGCTTCAGGCGGGACACATGCACAAGTTGAGACGCTGGGTGCACAGTTGACGGTGGGGGCGTGACTGGAATGATTTCGTACGTCACAGGAGTAACCAAGTGAATGACGCGGTAGGGGCCCGTGAAGCGGGACAGTAGTTTTTCAGATAGCCCAACATGACGTGAAGGCGTCCAAAGGCGGACCAGGGAGTCAGGTGGGAAGCACACGTCACGGTGTGTCTCGTCGTAGCAGCGCTTCCGACTTGCATGTGACGCTGTAATCTTGGCGCGGGCGATCTGGCGCGCCACATCAGCCTGGGCAATGAGATCACGTGCATACTCAGTTCGTGGAGTGGTCGAGTCAGGCAACATGGTGTCCAATGGCAGGGCAGGGTCGCGGCCGTAAAGGAGGAAGAAAGGAGAGAAGCCGGCAGTGTCGAGGCGTGACGAATTGTAGGCGAAAGTAACGTAAGGGAGAGGAACGTCCTAGTCACTGTGGTCAGTGGACACGTACATAGCGAGCATATCCGTGAGCGTCTTGTTAAATCGTTCAGCGAGCCCATTGGTCTGTGGATGATAGGCCGTGGTGAGGTTGTGCTTAATGCGGCAGGACCGAAGAAGGTCGTCGACGACCTGAGATAGGAAGCACCGACCACGGTCCGTGATCAGCTGGCGAGGAGCACCGTGTTGCAGAATGACGGCGTGTAGTAGAAAATCGGCGACGTCCGTGGCACAGCTGGTAGGAATGGCACGTGTGATGGCGTAACGCGTGGTGTAATCGGTGGCAACGGCAATCCACCTGTTACCAGAGCGGGATAAGGGGAAAGGACCGAGAAGATCCAATCCAACCTGGCAAAACGGTTCAGGAGAAACATCAATTGATTGAAGAGTGCCTGCTGGAAGTGACCGAGGCGTCTTGCGGCGTTGGCAAACATCACAAGCCGTGACGTACCTTCGCACGGACCGGTAAAGGCCGGGCCAGTAAAAGCGTCGCCGCACCCGGTCGTACGTCCGAGTGACGCCCAGATGGCCAGCAGTCGGCACGTCGTGAAGCTGGTGGAGTATGTCGGGACGGAGATGCTGAGGTACTGCAAGAAGGGCGTCAGGGCCATCCGCACGGAAGTTGCGGCGGAACAGGACGCCATTACGCAGTGTAAAGGCGTGCAGACATGGGTCGGACGGCTCTGAGCTAAGACGGTCTATAACCTGCCGAAGCGATGGGTCGCGTCGTTGGTGGGCGGCTATGTCGTGCAAGTCGGAGAGGGCAAATACGCAGGGGTCATCATCGTTCCACGTTTGATCAGGCGGATCAACAGGATGACGAGACAAGCAGTCGGCGTCCTGGTGCATGCGACCACACCTGTAGATTACCGAATAGTCATACTCCTGAAGTCTTAACGCCCAGCGGCCGAGTCGTCCGGACGGATCTTTGAGCGAAGAAAGCCAACATAGGGCATGATGGTCGGTAATGACCGCGAAAGATTTGCCGTACAAATATGGGCGAAACTCTGACTGCCCAGACGAGTGCGAGGCATTCACGTTCCGTAATGGAATAGTTACGTTCAGCGGGGGACAGAAGTCGGCTGGCGTAGGCTATCACCCAGTCGTGACCAGTCTGTTTCTGAACCAATACTGCCCCTATCCCGTGGCCACTCGCGTCCGTGCGTACTTCTGTTGGAGCCAACGGATCGAAATGGGCTAAAACTGGGCAACGAGTCAGGCGGTCAACGAGAGTGGCAAACGCTGCGCTTTGCGCGGTGCCCCAGGAGAATGAGGTATCGGCCTTAAGGAGATCCGTCAATGGCTGGGCGATCTCAGCAAAACTCTCGATAAAGCGACGAAAGTAGGAGCATAGTCCTACAAAGCTGCGAACATCCTTTGCCGAACGCGGGATGGGAAATTCTTGGACGGCGCGTACCTTATCGGGATCAGGTCGGACACCAGCAGCATCGACTACGTGGCCGAGGATCTTGAGTTGCCGGCCACCGAAACGGCATTTTGATGAATTGAGCTGGAGACCGGCGCGACGAAAAACTTCTAGGATGTCTGCAAGACGAAGGAGATGAGTTTCAAATGTTGGGGAAAAAACGATGACGTCGTCCAAGTAGCAGATGCAGGTCAACCACTTGAAGCCACGTAAGAGGAAGTCGATCATTCTTTCGAAGGTAGCCGGCGCGTTGCACAGACCAAAGGGCATTACCTTGAATTGGTACAGCCCGTCGGGCGTCACAAAGGCGGTCTTTTCGCGGTCCTGGGCATCAACAGCAATTTGCCAATACCCAGACCGAAGGTCAATAGAAGAAAAGTACGATGCACCATGGAGCCAATCAAGGGCGTCATCAATCCGAGGAAGCGGATAAACGTCCTTTTTGGTGACTTTGTTCAAGTGCCGGTAATCAATGCAGAAGCGCCAGGACCCATCCTTCTTTTTCACTAAGACGACTGGTGACGCCCATAGACTGGAAGATGGCTCAATTACATTCTTTTTCAACATCTTATCGACTTCATCTTGAATGATTTTGCGTTCGCCGTGAGAGACCCGATATGGTCGCCGATGAATGGGGGTCGCATCCGCGGTGTTGATGCGGTGAGTTATCGTCGATGTCTGTCCCAAAGGGCGATCGTCCAAATCAAAAATGTCTCTGTACGATGAAAGCAGGCGATGTAACTCGCGAGCTTGCGATGAAGGAAGGTCCGACGCTATCATTTTTGCGATGTCACCAGAGGTAGAGCAACGATCCTTGGAATCATTCGGCGCAACCATGAAGGCGTCAGTGGACACGGCAGAAATTTGGCATTCCTCCAGAGGAAAAAGCGTGGCCAGCGACATCCACTCGGGGAGAACTTGGGGCAAAGAACCAAAATTAAGGAAAGGCAGGCTGATTTGGTTGTTGGCGAGGGTGACGACAGTGTAAGGAAGAGCCACGTGGTGTCGGAGGAGGACGTCGGTTATAGGGGACACGACGTAGTCGCCGTCCGGAAGTGGCGGGCATGGTGACAAAGGGACGTAGGACATTGTGTCAGGAAGCAAGCGGACATCTCCTGTGGAGCAGAGGCGGTTGGGGAGCTTAGTGTCGGTGACAGGACCGGTCGGCACGTCCAGACGACGAATACCCGTGGCACAGTCAGTAAGCGCGGCGTTGTCGGTTAGAAAGTCAAGGCCGAGAATGATTTCATGGGGGCATGCGTCGAATACGGTGAACACTACAGGAATGTGGTGGTCACCAACACCAACCCGAGCGGTGCACAGTCCTTCGACGGTGGGCGTACGGCCGTCGGCCATTCTGACAACAGTAGATGGGGCAGGCGTCAGGACCTTACGAAGGCGGCGGCGAAGGTTGGAGCTCATTACGGAGATACTGGCACCGGTGTCTATTAGAGCGCTCACACGAACACCATCAACATTAACGTCAAGCAAATTGCGTCTCGTCGTCTTTGTAAACAGAGGATTTTCAGGCCGGGTCGGACATGCAGCATCACCCCGCACCCACCTTCGCTACCCCGCACCTCCACCACAAGATGTGACGTGGCAACGAAGGAGATGTATTCAGATAGTGTAATTGCAAAAATAGACGGGATAGCGAAGGCAGACAAGGCAGCCGCGATGTCCTAGGAACTCAACGCGCACCAACATCAGCGAGCGTCGTCTTCTTCTCATCCCAGAGGGCGCATACCCGCAGAGCGGGGTTGGACACTGGTTCCGTTTATAGTAAGGAGCCAAGGAACGGAGCCCGTGACATGATGGTCCATTGTTGAATAACCTTTACGGAACCCTGCTTGTTCTTTAGGTTGACTGAAATCTAAGGTTGCAGAGATTCGGTTAGCGATTACCTTGGTAAATACCTTGTAGACGACTGACAGTAAGCTGATCGGCCTGTAACTTTTCAAGTCCTTCATGTCGCCTTTCTTATGGATTAGGATGATGTTAGCGTTCTTCAAAGATTCCGGTACCATTGCGGTCATTAGGCATTGCGTATACAGGTTTGCCTGTTTTTCAAGTACAATTTCTCCGCCATCCTTCAAGAGATCTGCTGTTATCTGATCCTCACCAGGTGCTTAGCCCCCTTTCATTTCTTTCAAAGCCTTCCTTACTTCTTGGGTTGTTACTGGTGGGATATCTATCTCCTCTGAACTACTGTCTCGTTCGGCATTATCCTGTATGTCCCGGCTAGTGTACAGATCCCTATAGAACTCCTCGGCCACTGTGACTATTTTATCCCTATTTGTGATGACATTGCCTTGCTTATCCTTAAGTGCATACATCTGATTTTTCCCCACGCCAAGTAGTCTATTCACTGCTTTCAGGCTACCTCCGTTCTTTACAGCGTATTCGATCCTCTCCATATTATACTTCCGTATGTCAGCTGTCTTACGCTTATTGATTAACTTCGAGAGCTCGGCTAGTTCTATTCTGTCAGCTGCGGTGGAGATTCTCATGGTTTGCCGTTTCCTGATTAGATCTTTCGTCTCCTGATGCAGCGATGCATCAGGATGCAGATGCAGCGATGGCGTAGAGGTAGAACACCCACCTCGTGTTCAGAAGGACCGTAGTTCGAATCCTGGTGCCGGACAATTCCCACCGGATTAAAAAAAAATCCGCGTATTGATGGAATTGCACAAAGGGGCTTGGGGTGCAGCCTGACCCCGGCGACCATTGCCGGTAATGCACTCCCTCACCAGAGCAGTATTAGCCACCCTGGTGTAGTAACGGCCACAACCTCCCATGAACACGCCAATTAACCCAGGAATTCAGGTATAACACGGCGAAAATAAGAACAAAGGCCTAGAAAACTTCGAAGCTCCTTGACAGAACGTGGCTTGTGAAAATCGCTTACTGCTTGGATTTTCCGTGGGTCAGGCCTGACGCCGTCTTACCGACTAAAAGGCCCAGCACAAGCGTTTGGCGGTCTTTGAATCGGCACTTCTTAGAATTTAGGACTACGCCAGCTTTTTCCAAACACTCAAAGACGGTGGCTAAGCGACTGTTGTACTCCCTAAAGGTTCGTCCAAAAATAACGACATCGTCTAAGTAGCACATGCATATTTCCCACTTGAGCCCGCGCAGAATCGTATCCATGAAGCGGTCAAGGGTGGCCGGGGCATTGCAGAGCCCACAGGGCATTACGTTACTTTCAAATAGTCCATCGGGTGTCACAAAAGCAGTTTTTTCTTTATCCTTAGGGTCCATGGGAATTTGCCAATAGCCTGATCTAAGTCAATGGAGGAAAAGTAAGATACTGAATGGAGGCAGTCTGTGGCGTCGTCTATGCGGGGCAGCACATAAACATCTTTCTTGGTTATAGCGTTGAGACGTCGATAATCTACGCAAAATCGCCATGAACCGTCCTTTTTTTCACAAGAATGACAGGTGCTGCCCAGGAACTGCATGATTCTTGAACGACGCCATTTCTCAGCATTTCCTGGACTTGGTCGTTGATTACTCGTCGCTCGGAAGGCGAAACGCGGTAAGGTTTTTGGCGAATTGGGCGTGCTCCTCCAGTATGTATTGAGTGGTCAGTCCGAGCAGCAGGAATTACAGGACACTGTTCCAGCTGAGAAAAATCAAAAACACCCGCGAGCTCCCAGAGAACATCGACTAGGGCGCGGCGTTCATCCGGTTCAAGTGACTTATTAATCATGTCGAGAAGCTTGGAGGAGTCCATGAGTCCATTGGGTGAGTGTGAACGGATGGACCCGACTCTTCAGTTAAAACGGCTATCGAAGTGGATGATGTATACTCAGTTCCATGGGCAACGTTGAGACCACGAGGTAACATTACTGGTTCGCTGGAATAGTTGACTGTCCACAACTGGGACTGGCCCTGGACAACTGAAACGGCGGCACGGGGAACTAGGACATTCTTCTTGGCACAATTCTGGGTTGTAGGCTCCACTACAGCGTCGAAATCACGGATTGGGGAGCCCGGCCATGCAACTCTTACAAATAGGGCACACCGCGCGGGAATCATTGTGTCCTCTAAAACGCTAATTGCGCTCTGATGGCAAGCTGTGTCTTGAAGAAGTGCAGATAGAACAGCCCCATCAATAAAAATTTCTCCATTCTTACAGTCAACTTTGGCACCACACTGCTTCAAAAAATCAATACCAAGTATCACGTCGTGGGTTGAGCGTGGGAGCACTGTGAACTCCGCCGTGAAGTACTGACCTCCGAAGCAAAGATTCACAGAGCATACTCCAAGAGGTCGCAGCGACTCACCACCTACACCGCGAAATGTAGCCACCTTGTCCCAACTAAACATCACCTTACGACCAATACTATTTTTAAAATCAGTACTCATCACAGAAACTGTAGCCCTGGTATGAACTAAAGCCATTGTTCTAACACCGTAAACCACACTTTCAACTTTGTTTTTCAGCATGAGAACGGGCGAAGGTAAATCCATCGTAGATAGTCCGGTCGGAGGTATAGTAGACGTGGTTTGCCCAGCGACCTCACCTCCATTGGTCGCGCCATCTAGTTTCCCGGCGGCGGTGACCTACGCCGAGGCGAAGGTGAACGTCGCTGGTGAAGGATAGGCGGCGTAACTCTGCGGTCTGAAGCCGGTGAATCGTTGCGTTCCGGTGAATGGTGACCTGTCGGCGGTTGTCCCCCGGAAAATGAGCTCCTCGGCCAGTGGTCATCGTAGCGGGAATCCCCAGCCTAAGAGCGGTAGAACACGCGTGGGGGCTCGTACCTTGTTCCTTGTCGTCCACGACGGCAGTAGCGGAATATGTGGCCTGCCACGCCACATTTCTGACAAACAGGCGGTTCGCGCTCACGGCCAGTGGTGTATTCGTCATACGCGTCATGGAAACGTGGAGGATAATGGGGTCGTTGGGGACGGCGACGAGAATTCTCGGGACCGTACCTGGCTGACTCGTGGTCAAGAACACGTCGAGAACTTTCTCTCCCAGTGACGAAGTTGCCGGCGTTAGAAGGCTGGAGAGTGTTAGCCTGCAGCTCTTGGATGAAGTAGTCTTCACGTGTATGCCCACGGTCGACATTGTCTTGGTATGCCTGGTGTCGCGCCAGTTCTTCGCGCATGATGCGGCGGATAGTGTCAGCCAAATCAAGCGGAAGGTTATCGTCAACACTTGCGACGGTGGTGACGTTGGTCAAGCGGCCGAACTTGGGTGTAATGCGGCCAGTTTTCAATGCCTCAAAGGTACGACATTGCTGGATTACGTCCGCCGCGGACTCTAGTTTTTCCCGGCTTATAAGCAATTGGTAGACGTCTTCGGCTATTCCTTTTAAAAGATGGCGAACTTTGTCTTCCTCCGACATCTGTGGGTTGATGATTCGACATAGCTTTAGTACTTCCTCGATGTATGTGCTACACGACTCGCCGGTAACTTGAGCCCGCTGAAGCAGTGTCTGCTCTGCTTTCTTCTTCTTGGCGGCGGAGTCACCCAAACGGGCTAATATCTCTTCCACAAATCGGCCCCAAGTCGTAAGATTCTCTTCCTGGTTTTCAAACCACGTGAGCGCTGTTTCATTCAAGGCAAACACAACGTTCGAGAGCTGAGCAGAGGCGTCCCAGCGGTTGTTCCAGCGGTTGTCCCAGAGGCGTCCCAGTGGTGACAATATCACCAATACCAAGTTTCGGTCTTGTATTCCCCTGTTATACAACTAGAGCCTTGATATTTATAGTTTTTGCTTTGGGTGTGCAAACCCAGACCTGCATTCTGAAAACGCTGGAGAAAGCGTAAAAACAGTCCAATAAACAGTTTTCTGTTAACTTTTATTCTACAGATTTTTCGGAGAGCTATCAATTTGTTGACGATATGCTTTCTTATGAAGAGCACGGAAAATGTGGAGTTTTCTACAGCCATGAAAGCACAGGTACGTGTATAAGTCTGCAAAAGCTTGTGGTACTGCAGAATGATAAGTCTGCAGGCAGCGCTACAGAGAGGAGATTTGTGTCTTACCACACGTATGCCTACTAAGACTACGGCATGCTATACATAGTGATGATGAAGTGTTTTTATGACACAGCTGATCTAAGTCGCCTATTTTGCTGCATCGCAACTTTCACATTGATGTAAGCGCACTCAGTATCCTAAGCGCGGTCTGACTCGGCTGTCCAGCAGAGTGAAAAGAGCCTGCCGACTGTTTTTTTGTTCTACCCGGCTAGATAAGAGCCATGATCTGACATCACTATTATATTGAAAAGTACACTTACTCCGTCGTACTGCACCAAAATTATGAGTTTTGCAAGCAATGCGTGACAAGAGCGAATATCTTGCTCACCTGAAAGTGATCGCAGCCGATGCCCAATGTCTGATATGTTCAAACTGTGGTAAAGACTACCGCACGAGGGAAACGTTCTGAGATAACACCAGGCATAGAAGCATCTCGCAAAAACTACTGCAATCTTGGGTATGCTCATCATGCACTGATTGTAAATCGCGGTTGTCAGAGGACATGGGACAATTTTGCCGTCTGATCCTCGAGAAGAGAATCCGGGAGAGCCTATTTTAGCTGATGTAATGGTTCGCTTGAAAAAAATTAACCGTTTTTTAAATGACTTAGGAACGAAGAAAGAACAGCAGTCACCTATGCGAGGGAATAGTGATTCTGAGATTGAAAAACAAACAGAAGCTGTACAAAACATGAAAAAATGTTTGCGTTTCTCTCAAAGAACTATGATGCCTTTTTGCTCTCTTTTGCGGCACAGAAAACAGTGTAGAACAGAAAATCAAGCCGCTGAACCGCGAGGTTCAATTGGCGGCAACGGATCCCAATATGTTCAACTTGCAGCTAATGTATACAACTTGGAAGTGTACCCAAGAAAGAATTTCGAAGTTCATAGTGCCCAATTTACAGATAACAAAAACCTAAGTGCCACTTTGGCGTATCTTGCAAGCAAGCTTCAGCTTCCTGTTCTTAGTACATATGAAGAAGAAGCTGTGCATACATTTAAGAGCAAAGTCTAGGCAGTGCCTTCTATTCTTGTAAGGTTTGCTAACCGAAAGATCAGGTACTGTTGGTAAAAAAAGGAACTGGTAGAAAAGTAAAAAAATATATCGCTAAACAGAAATTTTACTTTGAGAGCTAAACAAATTCTCTGGCAACCAAAAAAAAACACTAAAGAACAAAACTACCGCTTCTGATAGGACCCGGGCGTTAGGGTTTATGCTAGAAAAATTGATGGTGCCCCACACACTCGACTTATCAATAAAGATGACCTAAACAAATAGTATAAATATGTGTGAGACATTTCAAACATCGTCTCATTGGTTGAACCAAAATGAGAATTGGCGAAAGAACAGTCTACTGACATATTGTTAGAATTATGGCATGTTGACATACGCACTCCCAAGAAAAACTTGGGCTCTCTACCTTACTGCCCAGTAGCGTTCCTCCGAAGTTAGAATTTCTAATGTTGCCTCAGGTCACATCAGAGACGATGAACGCGCGTTGTCGACAATACCTGATTTTCTGAGTTTTTTATGTAGGCAACACAGAAAACGAGGTGGTGTACTAGTGTTACTTAAAACGGATTAGTTTTGTGAAAGCACTGAACTTGTGGTCACTGAGGCAGAAATCTCTGCTGCGTCAATTGGTAAATGTAAGCAGGAAGTTGCGCTTTATGCCGTGTACAGATCTTCGAGTAACAGTGTCGCATTTTTTCTGGAGGAGCTATCACTCCTCTAGAAAAAACTCTAAATTGAGGAAAAATTATTACTTGCTGGGTACTTCAACGATAATCCTTCTTGTAAAGCTACCCTAGCAGCTAATGATTATCTCAGCCCCATAGGAAGTCATGTTTTTGAGAACGTTATCCAAAAGTACACAAGGGCAGAAATTCTTGACAGAAGATTAACAAAGGCGTGCATAGATCGCACTGTCACTAGTATGCCGATACATGATATGTTTGGGTCCCTTATTCAAGAGAAGGTCGCTGACCAATATTTCATTGCAACAACTGTCTTTAAAAATAAGGGTTTAGTGGTTGAGGTCATTCAGTAAGAAATGTTAGTTCTTAATGCCACCAACGTTGAAAATAAAATAAAGGATTTCAACTGGGGCCCTCTGACTTGCTTCGGGCGTGCAAGGTCATGTGAACTATTGGCTGAAAAATTTCAGCAGATTTATTAGTGTTCAGAAAGGGGTGGTTTTGCATGCTTAACGGTGATAAAACCCCCATAGCAAGCTCAGATGACGGCTGGCTGGACTGCCTAGGAACCGCATACACGCGGCATGGTCGGGTATTACGAAGCCAATAAATTCAGTAGGGAAATAAGCTCATAAAATCCCATATTTTCTACCAATGCTAGAAATTTGGCAAATTACAAACTTTAACTAAGCATTGCAGCACCTTCATTTTTGGGCCAGAAGAGAAACATTCGACTTTACCCATTTTGTGCTATTACAAACATTTCTTAAAAGATGCAAACCTGCGCACGCAAAGAAAATTTGTTTTTGGTTGAAAGAACATCAAAGTGTATTTCTTTCTGATTACTTAACGCATCAGAAATCATCTGCGGATTCTTGTTGTCATTGAGCCGCTTATGCATCATAAAACGCGAGATAGCCCGTTGTGGATACTCGTTCAAAAAGCCTTGCCTAGATAAAACGATGAAAACATAGTTGCCCGGCGCAGCGCATACATAGCGCGAAAATATTTTAGGAAGAAACAGCGTAAAGCCACACGTTAAACACCAGTGACGGCCGCGGATTGCTGGATCCTTTTTTAGATGCTACGTGCAGCCCCATTACACACTTGGAACAACGTACACACACAAGTGTGTATGCAGTATATAAATAGGTAACCGTTGGCAACACATAGGTCAAATCAAGAAGCAAGTGACGGATAGAGTATTGCCTCAGTGAAAGTAAATGTTTTACTTTCACACAAAGAAATGCTGAGGGAAAATGAAAGAAAGAATAAAATAATGGAAACAAACAACCAGAATCACGACAGTTAATTTTTGCTATTGCCATCCTAATAGTTACTATATAAAAAATATCAATAGGAAATAAAGAAACAAGAAGCAAAAGTAGAGCGTAGAACATTTTCAGCTGGGAAGAAATTGCGAGATATGATCTTGACAACGCAATACAAAGGCAGTGTCACCCTCCGAACTTGGGAACAACACCTTTCCATTAGCATGCCAAAAAAATCTCTAGCGGTTTGCCATTGCCCATTCGCGGGTGAAGCGATCAAGTTCCTGTTGAGGTTAGTCATGTTTTCAGTGATCGCTAATGAGGATTTCGCATTACCGGAGGCTTTGCTTGCTTCTATCCTTTTGTCCCATAGTGGCAGCCTCGCGAGGCGGACAATGATTCCTGGTATTTTGCCAACCTTGAAAGGAGCCCGTGAATAGCCTCCATGGCACCAGAAACCAATCGTGGTAGACCGATAGCTGTACCAACCCAGTTCAGCTTATTTACCAGGTTCTCGCCTTCAGTACACAGCGATTCCGTGAACCTAATGGAGTACTTTCTGCTGCGCCACTCGATGTCATTAAGGACGAAGACTTCACTTGTATGTCATCAGAGTCACACAGGTTAGTCTCCAGTTCAAGAACGCTCTCATTTAGGCTAGACATTTTGTTATCGTGGTGGGCTTGCTTACTCCGGTTTTCATCGTATTTTTCGACATCCTTTCGATTGACTGCTTTATCTCAGCTACCTCAGATGGCAAGGCAGCCAAAGGGTAATTGCGTTATAGATGTGTAGTGTATTCTCGAATGTAGTTAAGTTCGATCTTTCAGCGTTGAACCATTTGCGGCACGGTGAAGTATTTGGAGCGTTACCTGTGTATGTTATTGCCATAGGGAAGTAGTCGCTACCGTAACGGTTTGTTCTCACATCCCACTGAAGAGATCGGCACAGAACTGTGACCCGATCGATTTATCAAGGTGTGAGTAAGGATTGTGTGCTATAGTATGGTATGTAGGCAGTTTTCTATTATATAGAAATGCTCCTTATACCTCGTGCATCTGTTCGAGATCTCCCAAGCAGATTATGGGCGTTAAGGTCGCCAACTAGGGCGAACGGTTGGGGTAGCTCATTTATCAGAGCTTCAAAATTGGCCCTCGTTAGCTGATGTACCGGTGGCACGTACAGAGAGCATATTGTTATTATTGCACTGAAAAAAAACGTTCGTATACCACCAGCCCCTAGGACAGTCTATGATGGGATGGTA
Source organism: Haemaphysalis longicornis (assembly GCF_048455015.1). Lineage (NCBI taxonomy): Eukaryota > Metazoa > Arthropoda > Arachnida > Ixodida > Ixodidae > Haemaphysalis > Haemaphysalis longicornis. The sequence continues at coordinate 25,684,284 of NW_027526385.1, forward strand.
TGACCCGCCAGAGATTTTCGTTTGACGATGGCCACACCACCAGAAGAATATAACCAACTGTCTCTGTCTTTTCTGAATACCAAGTACCTATTAAGGAAATTCATGATTATTGCGGAGATAGGTTTATCTCAAGACTATTATACTTGGTTGATCAACATGCAGTACCGCATACACATCGTCTAGGTTTTTAATTAGGTGGCTACTGTTCCACTGTATTATGCATTCTTTTCTTATTATTTTGTGTTGTGAGCGACTGGAGTGTGCATGTGTGTGTGTTTCAAAAGCGTAAGGATAAAAACGAAATTTACTTTCTCTTCAGTTAATATGAGATCGGCTAAGTGGCTCGTGGAAGAATTTCTTGGAGCTCACTGTTTTTGGGCCGCCCTCTCGCTGCTTTCACAGCAAACGGAGGGCGGCGGAGCCCAAGTCCTCATCGAAGCATTTAGGAGTGGGCGAAGTGGTGTGACGCCCACCCCGAACGCTACCTGAAATTGTCACGGGCTTCCTGACAGGAGCCTGTGGTGCGGTGAACGTGTGTGCGGTTTCACTGCTCCCCTTGTCCATGTCCTCTCCATCTCGAGACAAACTGAGAGACAGTGAACGTAGACAAGAATACGCGAGAGCACTCCCCACCGAGACCGTCTTCACCATATTATTTGGAGCCTCCACAATAGGTGGAGAGTCACGGTTCTGTACTACCAATGGTTGTTGGGGAAGGACCACCTCAGCATAGCAGCTGTTAAAGAAGCAGGAGGTGGTCGCTCAACTGCTGGTGGAGACAGCGACGCGTCAGCAGGAGGGTGCACTGCGTCGCTGTTCTGACGAAATGCCACCCAACCCTCGACGTGCAGCATTTGCATAAGATGTTGCCAAAAACAGCCTGTGTTTTTGGCGCGCCTCAGCAACGGTGATGTATTCCGTGACTTTCATGTGAAGAAAAAGTTTTCAGCATTGAATTTCGGGGAGGTTGGCGAATAAGCAGCGTGAGGCCCACTGCAATTCGGACATTTCGTTGGGGTATTTGGACAATCATCGGAAGAATGTTCAGTCTATGCACATTTGCGATGATTTAGCTTTTCTCGGCACGATTGAGGTCCATGGCTATTATGTTGGCCTTTAAAGTATCGCCCGGAATTGGGATAAGGGACATATGGTCATAGATAACAGGTTAGGAACCCCACCTTAACTTTATCGATTGATTGGTTGATTCATTGGTTGTAGGTTTTAACGCGCCGACGCAACACAGGCGATGAGGCGCGCCGTAGTGGAGGGCTCCATAATAATTTTGACACAACTGGGGATCCTAAACGTGCGCCTAAATCTCAAGCACACGGGCGTTTTCGCTTTGCGCCTCCATCAGGAATGCGGCCACCATGGCCAAGAATCGAACCCCCGGCCTCGTGCTCAACAGCACAACGTCTAACCCCTCAGTCGACACGGCGAGTTACTTCGACCTTTTCAAGTGGGGTTGTGAAATCAAATGTTCGCACAACATGATTTGCTTGCATTCCTTCGTTTGCCCTACGGATTACAATTCATTTAAAAGAAGTTACTCCTTGAGGTTCAAGCGCCTCAAAAAGTTCCACCTCTGTCTGAGACTGTGACGTTTTCTGAGAGGACGCCTGGAAATAATTTGAGGGTTCTGTGCCCAGTCACAGTAACAGACAAGTCACAAAACATGGTCGTTTTAGGAGGTATTTGCTTAAATTTTTTTGTTACTTCAACGGGTAAGTCCCTAGATGAAAGATGTTTAGCATCATAGTCAGAACCAATTACAGACTCAATGCATTTGGCCAAAAGAATGGCTGACTTCTTTGCAACAGGGTATCAGCTGCGGAATTAACTACAAGATATATATGAAAATGTTCTGCCTTCTCTTTAACAAGTTCTTTGGTGCGACATCTTCGGGAGGCCGACCTTTTTATAGGGGAGATTTAAAAAGTAACATGCGATTTTAAAAAAGCAGGGGACAGGGTTCTTTCTTTTCTAACGTTATCCTGATAATCAGAGAGGTCCTGGAGCTCCCTGCCTGGCAAATGGACGGGGAGCCCATCCGTGGTAGCTTGAACACGGCTGCGATGGACGCGGTTTGTGGTTTCTAGACTTAAACTAGCCATGGTAGAAAATAGCTTAAGAGTGGAGCTCGTTGTACGCGTTGGCGCCAACTCCATCACCAAAATTACACAAGGTGACCTCGCACGGGGCACCTCGAGCAATCTTGGTGATGGTATTGGTGTCATTGCGGACCCCGAGCCCCGATACATAAGTTGTGATCAACCATGACGATATGTTTAAGGTGAAGGCTCCGACGGCCACCTCAAACGGTGGCCGTTGTAGCTCAGGTCAAGCTCCGGTGGATGGGATCCCTCTCTGTTTACCAGGCAGGGAGCTCCGGGACCTCTTCAGCTATCAGGGTAAGGCTGGCGAAGCAAGTACCCCCGTCTCTAAGCTTTTATACTATGTTATATGGTATTTTCTAACCCCCACCCCCAAAACGTTATCTTCCTGAAAAGAGGCCGCACCGAAGTATCTTTCCCCCTTTACCATCTTTAGCATTTCCTGAACCGGATCATTAGTCTCGATTTTTTGTCATTCAGTACCTCAGTCCATCCCATCCTCTTGCGTCTCAGTAAGTCTTCGTCACTGCAAAATATCTTGAAGCCATAAAAGGAAAATTGTATAAGTGTAAAAAGCAAAGCTTTGGTGAACTCCTCATCCAAGTAAATCACAAGCAGCAGTCCACAAAGCTTCTAGCTCATACTAGACTGCCCCGCATGGGGCACCTTGAATAATCTTGGTGACGGTGTTGGCGACACCGCGGACCCCGAGCTCCCATCCCAGGCGGCACAGAAAGTGTGCCCCAAGACCGGCCCGTCTATGGCCGCTTTCTGGCATGTCCGGCCAGCATCCAGGTTCTGGCAGCCACTGATCATGCGTTGAACGGCCAACATTCGGCAACCAGCGCTTCGGTATTTTTCCGTCCGCCCGTGTCCGGACGCACAACGGCACCTAACCGGCTGCCAGATATTCAGTTCTCTTACGGCTGCCGATGCTGAGAAAGAGAACGGCCGAAGTACGGCCCTAGGGCATCCGTTTTTTTTTTCGGGAAGCGGTAACAGGCCGAAGCACGGCTAGCGACCGGCCACAGAATATGCGTATTCTTGCGGCAGTTGGTGTTCGAAAGGAGACCGGCCGGAGCGCGGCTGCCGTGCATTCGTTGTTTCAACGGTGAACCGCGCGTCCGGCGGTAGAATATTCGTTTTCTTCGGGCAACCAGTGTTATGAAGGATACCGGCCGACGTACGGCCCCAGAATATACGTTTTTCATTCGGTTAGCTGTCCTCGGCCGAATTACGGCAAGCGAATGGCCACCGAATATATGGCAACCGGTGTTCAAGAGGAGACCGGCCTACGTAAGGTATCTGGTTATACGTCGTTTTTTCGGCAAACGGCATACAGCCGAACAACGGCACGCGCCTGGGCGCCGAGGATTCATGCAAAGGCGTGTTTGGAAGGAGACCGACTGGTTTTTTCCTGGGGGCAGAAAAAGCCGTTAGGGAGCCGAACGACGGGGACGCGTTTTTCATCCGCTCCGTGTTTCTACGTTTTAAATGAACGAACATCGTTTTTCAAACAGTAATGAGTGTTCTGGGTGAACGGGCAAGGTGCAAGGACTCACTGGACATTAGCAGGGAACGTTTTAGGCCATCGAAATGTCATTTATTGCCACAAGAAGACTGTGCCACACCGACGGGTGAGCTAAGCCTCGCCAGTCATCGCGCTACGACGCCTCTGCCGCCGGCTTCGTCGACGCTCGAGGCGTCGACGAGGATATTCGAGGATCAGCTCGAGGATATTCGCCCCCTCAAGAAATGGAGAGCATTGGAGACATCGACCCGGCAGAGATGTCCGATCCGAGATGAAGATGGTTCACCAGAATAACTGGCCTTCAGGGGCGTCGAGCAAGCGGCCACCACGCAGGAGCTAAAACGCCACCATGTTAAGGACTCCCCACCAAAGAAAGGCAAGTGCGAGCAAAAGCGCAAGTTATTCTGCGTACAATTAAACTGCGACAAGCAATGTTGCACTATGTTGTTGGTGATAATCGTAGAAGAGACTCGCTCGCGCATTGGTAGGATCAACTTCATGCCCTGCACTATGTTACTTCATGGGATTTTATGACTGCCTATTTAGAAAAAAAAACTATTTTAAATTTGCGATAAAAACAGAGCCTTGTAGCTGACGAAGCCTAGCTGGTAATTTAGTTCCGATGTTTGAAGGTGAGCTTAGCTACTCTTGGGATATGACTCATTTGGTTAAACATAATCGCCAGCATAGCAAACACGGATTTTGTCAGGATTTTCTTGCTCAACGCAGATTGTTGAGTTCACGCACGATTTGGTTCTTATAAGCTTACAGTGGTTGACTGTATATTCTTGGACTGCAAAAAAGGAAACGATGGTGTTCCATATCCCCTTCTGCGTAGTACATTTCGTCCTATGAACTGAATAAATCGGTTTTCGCATTATTATTACTAACTGCCCTATAACTTTGTTAAAAAGTACTGTGTAGTTTACCGGACTATAGCGAATGAACGTGATTCCGTATACCTGCAGCTTTATTCGAATTTAATAACATCCTGGTGTGCTGATTCAGAAAAGTTTTTGGATGTTAAACAGTGTGTTAACGTGGCACCTTTACAAGAAAACCTTCATTCCAATTCAATATGTATACCGTAAATTATGCTGCTGTGACAACGGCCGAGGAATACAAATACCTAGTAGTTTATTTAGGGAGTGGTTAGAGGTTAAATAGACAGGTTCACACCATAAACGTTACGGCTGCATATGCTTTTGTCTTTCTGAGACGAAATTTCACTGAACCTCCATCTAACTGAAAATAACAACCGTATTTCACTCATGTGCGCTCAATCTTGGAGTACGCATGTGTTTTCGTGGATCCCTACACCAAAGAGCTGGTTGATACGCTCGAAAACATACAGAATATGTCAGTGCGATTCGTATTAGGTAATTGTCACGCTCAACTTAGCATGAGAGAAATTAAAAGTAAACTGAAATGGCAGGACGTGAAAGATCACAGACGAAACCACAGGTTGAACTTTTTTCGTAATATCTATTATTCGAAAACTGAAGTAGAAGGGGAGAAGTATGTCCAAGCGCCATTCTACATATCGCAAAGTGGGACCGCTAGCTTAAAGCAAATTATTAACTTTCCTTCAAAGGTGACGCCTTGCGCGATTCATTTTATTTTACAACAATACTGCAGTGTAATTATCTTCCACCTATGATTGCATTAACTGTTTATATTGACGATTTTCAGCGCGCTTTGTAGAATTATTTTGTTATTTTGTCTCATAATTAATGCTTAGTGTTATGTATCTCCCTTCTGTAATGCATGCAAAGGCAAGCAGGCATCAAATAAATAAATAAATAAAACAATGAATAAATAAATGAATAAAAATAAATAAATAAATAATAAATAAAACAATGAATAAATAAATGAATAAAAATAAATAAATAGATAAATAATAATAAACTTCCAGAGGCGCAAGTTTGCCTCCGACGGGTTGAGAACCCTACGGATTCAACCTTGACCAATAAAATATTTATTGCCCTATTCGTTGCAGTATGCAAGGTTTCCTGTATGCATGCTACCATTGCTATGTTATTGGTTTGAAACAAATTATGTAACTCCCATTTTACGCGTTTCCTGGCGCGTGATCACAGAGGTATACAACTGCAGCCACCTGAAGCAGGGCGTCATTCGCAACGCGTCTAGAATTTTTTGAACGTAGTATGACATTAAAAGTAAATTAAGTTCTTTTGGACTATTACGTGGTGTGGACCTATACTCATGAAAACAACGTTAAAATAGATTGAAAATGAAAGTACCTGTTCGCTCCTTCTTAGGATCAGCCCTGCCCAAGATCATCAGAAAAGTTGATCGAGTAGAAATGTCTTTGCAAGAAAAATGGGCAAAAACTGGACATACTTTTTTTGTGAAGGAGTTATATTAAATGCTCCTGAGTGTTTTGTTGAGAACCAAAACGCTTCGTAAAGGCATTCACGCCGGTTTTATATACAGCAAAATTGGTCAAGCAACTGTTATAAAAATAGTTTTTGTGGTCATAGCATGAAAGTGTTCCGGAATATTGCCCTAAAAGAAATTGGCTAAAAGCGGCGCAATTTATCCTTCTGAAATTCAACCCACTAAAGTATGCGCCCTCTGCCGCGCCCCCCCCCCCCTCCTCTTTTCACGTTTATTACAGGTAAGCCGCCCCACAGAGGATATCAGGACCTGGACAATACATCTATTCAAGCTCTACAAAGAACTGAATATTTTCTGGGTTGGGCAGTAAAAGAGGCACAGCAATTAAAGGAACTACAATTTGTGAGCACTGTTTAATAAATGAATTTTGCTGTCAACTGAGGCTGGTAATTAAGCAAGGCTGCGCTGAAAGCTTGACGGCTGGTGTTTGCGCGCGAGCTCACTTTCATGTGGCTGCATTGGACCCAAAATGCTGGGTTTGAGCTGCTTCTGCACTGCGCGAATGAGTCATCTGCTTTCGCGACATGCATTGACCGGCCTCAGTACAGTTAACGTACTGTGCTTGAACTCCAATTCCCGTAGAACGGCCGTATTTCCGGTAGCTTTAGTCCGGCTGGAGTCCGACGACCGCATCTCGGCTGTAATCCGGCGGCCGTACTTCCGCCGTACACGGGTGGCTTTGGAATGGCCGGAGCCCTACGGCTGGAATCTGGCCGTATGACCGTAAGCCGGTCGACTGGCCGACGGACACTGGCCGTTGGACAGCCATGGGAGTACGGCCGTATACGGCCAAAAGGCCCACATTTGGACATGGGCCGAACATGGCTGCCGGAAAACGGCCGGACAGAAAATCACCGGCCAAAGTACACCGGCCTGTTTTAGGCCGAACAGTCCTGCGCTGCCTGGGATACTCTTGCTGTAATCTACCGTGGCTACGAGATGTAAGGTTAAGGGCAGAAACCACAAACGGTGGCCGTCGGAGCCCAGGTCAAGCTCCGGCGGATGGGCTCTATGTTTGTTTACCAGGACAGGAGCTCTGGGACCTCTCTCGGCATCAGGGTAAACCGAGCGAAGGAAGTACCCCCGTCCCCTGCTTTTTTCAATATCGCATGGCTTTTTCTTTATCCCCCCAATCCAATGATCGGCCCCCTAAAAGGGGCCACACCGAAGTACAAGCTAAAGGTAAACCAGAACATTTCCACAAATTTCTTGTCATTCACTCTGCAGAAACCACTCCTGTTGCAAAGAAGTTGGTCATTCTGTTGGCAAAGTGCATTGAGTCTGTTGTTGGTTCAGACCGTGATGCTAATAAACTCGCATCAGGTGATGTACTGGTCCAAGTAAAAAGGAAAAATCAGAGTGAGAACCTACTGAAACAGACGACGTTGGCCAACTTGACTGTCACTGTGACACCACACCCGACCCTCAACTCCTCGCAAGGAGTCATATCAGAGAAAGAACTAGAGTCTGAGACGGAAGCAGATCTTCTTGAGGCGCTCCAACCTCAACATGTAACTGCAGTAAAACGAATCGTAATTCGGAGAGCAAACCAAGAAATCCTTTCAAAGCATCTAATCCTAACGTTTGATCGCACAACGCCTCCAGAAAAGGTCAAAGTGGGTTTTCTTAGCTGCAACGTACGACCGTATGTCCAAATCCGAGGCGCTGCTTTAAGTGCAACGATACGGCCATGAAACCCAATCATGCAGAGGGAAGTTGACATGTGCCAACTGTGCTGAGACAGGTCACTCCTCAGAAACTTGTGAAAGCACCACTCAGAAGTGCCCGAATTGCAGCGGACCGCACGCTGCTTATTCGGGTGCGTGTACATCATTCAGGGCCGGAAAGGAAATAATTCACATAAAAGTAAATGAAAACATCACCTATCCAGAAGCGCGCCAAAAGCACAAGCTGCTTTCGGCCACATCGTACGCAGACGCCGCCCGCCGGGGGTTGGGGCGGCGTTTGGTCAGCACGGCACCACAGTGCAGCCTTCTTTCTGAGGTGTTGCTGTCCGAACCCCCAGCTGAGCAGCCACCTGCTGCCTCTACAACACCCGTAGAGGTTGCAGGGGCGCCGTCTCTTGCCGGACTGCCTTAGGTAGTCCAGAGTAGTCAGGAATCGCCCCGTCTGGCGACTCCAGTGAATGTGGCGAGTGCGAACGCCGCTGGGAGCTCTGCCGCTCTCACTGTGTCCTCTCCACCGCCCCTAGGGACGCCTGAGGGCACGGAGGAGATGGACACGGTAGGGCCCACAGAAGCGCCCATCCTAGCCCCGCCGCGTGTCCCGCCCGCGGCGCTTGCGGCTGGAACCAAAGGCACCCGTAAAGGTGCCAAGTCCAGGGGGCCCGGTCTGCCGGACACCCCCAAACATCTGATGAGGAAATGGACGTCGGACCGTTCCTGTCTGCATCGCTTCGCAAGGAATAGGCTGCGGTGTCCAAACCAACAGAAAAGCCAAAGAAACCCGCTCCAAGAATACAAGCTCCGATAGACAAAACATGAACCCACACACACATTCCAGTAGCTCTTAAAGGTACATAATGGGAACAGAAAATATCATCCAGTGGAACTGTAGAGGCCTCCTTAACAATCTTGATGATGTCTACGAAATATTGCATTCCAATCAGCCAGTTGTGATGTGTCTACAAGAAACACATTTAAACTCCAAACACACAAATGTCTTGTATAGTTACATGGTATTTAGGAAGGACAGGGCTGGTGGTGGTACATCTTCAGGTGGTGTGGCCATCATTACCCGAAAATCATTGGCATGCCACCCTATCCAATTACAGACGGTCCTTGAGGATATTGCCATTAGAACCATAATTTTCAATAGGCTAATAACAGAGTGCTCCATCTACATCCCTCCTGATTTCCAGCTTTCAAGCTCCGATTTCGAGGGCCTTGTAGATCAGCTACCAGAACCTTTCATTCTTATAGGTGACCTGAATGCACACAACACTCTTTGCGGCGCTCACCGCACAGATGCCCGAGGTCGCCTAATCTAAAAATTTCTAATATCTTCAGGAGTATGCCTACTTAACAAAAACAAGCCTACAAACCACAATATAGCACACAACACTTATCCACACCTCGACTTGGCCATTGGCTCTGCAGTACTCTTTTCATCACTTGAGGGGGATATTGGCAATAACCCATAGGGTAGTGACCACTTCCCTACCTCACTAACATACGTAGATAAAGGCCCTAGCAGTTCCCCTTCCCATTGCAAGTTTATAGAAGCAAGAGCAAACTGGAACATATTCACAGAGACATCTCAACTACACTACGAAGACATAACACACTTACTTGTAGACAAGGCAACCCAGCTTGTCACGGAGCACATTCTCGCCGCCGCCAAAAAGTCAATACCCCAGGCTTCTGGGGCCCCGCGCAACCCGAGAAGGCCCTGGTGGAATGACGACTGCAAGCGTGCGCGGGAGGCCCAAAACAAAGGCGTGGGGCATCCTCCGTAAACACCCCACAAGTTTTAACCTTATATTTTTCAAAAGAGCGAAGGCATTAGGTAAGCGTGTGCGCCGTGAGGCAAAAAGGGAGAGCTGGCGCGCCTTTCTCACATCCATAAATTCATACACGGACACCCACAAGGTATGGAGCCGAATACGTAAACTAAAAGGACAACACACACATAGCCTGCCCCTGGTTAGCACGACAGGGGACACTCTGGAAGATCAGGCTAACACACTTGCACAACACTTCCAACACGTGTCTAGTTCTGCGCACTATACAAACACTTTTATGCAACACAAAACATCTGCCGAAAAGAAGCCTATACGCGACAAGAACATGTCAAAGTCTGCATACAACTGTGAATTTACACTCCATGAGCTGAAGATTGCTCTTGCCACTTGTAAACCTTCTGCTCCAGGTGCAGACAACATTACATACACTATGATTCAACACCTACACGCAGACACCCTTGAGACACTCCTGCACCTATACAACCAAATATGGCTATCGGGGCACCTTCCAAGGGTTTGGAGGGAGGCCATAGTTGTGGCTTTTCGGAAAAAAGGGAAGGACCCTTCTTCTCCCGCAAGCTATAGACCTATTGCCCTGACAAGCTGCCTGTGCAAGCTCTTCGAGAAGATGATTAACCGGAGGCTCATGTACTTTTTTGAGTACAATGGTCTTCTCGAGAGATGCCAGGCAGGCTTCCGGGCCGGGCGATCCACAAACGATGAATTAGTTGCACTGGAATCTTACATTAAAGATGCCTTTATACACAAACAGTACTGCATGGCCGTATTTTTTGACATCGACAAAGGTTATGATACGGCATGGCATTATGGCATTCTTGCAGACCTAAAATCCTGTGGTGTAACAGGTAACATGCTGAACACTCTTTCCAGTTACCTGTCTGAACGAACATTTGGTGTCAGAGTCGGTACGGCACTCTCAAAAGTTCACGTGCAGGAGAATGGCGTGCCTCAAGGTGGCGTATTGAGCTGCACCTTGTTTATAGTTAAGATGAACTCTCTCCGAAAGGCACTGCCGCCAACCATATCCTACTTGATGTGTGTAGATGACGTTCAAATATCTTTCAAATCATGTAACATATCCATTTGTGAACGTCAGGTCCAGCTTGGGGTAAACAAACTTTTCCGCTGGGCAGATAAAAATGGATTTAAACTTAATTCTTCTAAAAGTACCTGCGTTGTATTCTCAAAAGGTAGGGCATCCTGCCCGATCTCGACATAAAAATCTTTGGTGACTCGATTCCAGTAAAAAGAGAACACAACTTTTTGGGTGTGGTGTTTGACGAGAAACTAACATTCATCCCTCACATAAAACGACTCATACAAAAATGCCTCAAAACAATGAATATTTTGAAAGTCTTATCTCACCAATCATACGGTGCAGACAAACAACTCCTGCTTCGAATTTATGCCGCGTTGGTGGGGTCACGGTTGGACTACGGAAGCTTTGTGTATAGGTCAGCCACAAAAACACCACTTAAAATGCTCGACCCAGTGCTTCACTTGGGGCTTCGCCTGTCTTGTGGGGGATTCCGTACCAGTCCTGTCCACAGTCTTTATGCAGAGTGCGACAAATGGTGCCTGGCGTACCAGCGAACTTATGTTGACCTCCTATATGCCTCCAAAATCACATCAATAAATAACCATCCCTTTAAACCGGTTTTTAATGATACGTCTACAAATAAACTCTTTTTAAACCGCCCATCAATTTCCGTTCCCTTCTCGCAGAGAGTGAGAAACGAGGTGGCTATTCATGAGGTCTCCTTAGACACATTCACATCATCTCACACTGATCTTGTAGCACCATGGCATCTTCGTCCTGGAGCATGTGACTTGTCTTACGTACAATACAATAAGAACAGGACACCAAGAAGTGGGATTTTGCAGCCTTTTTTGCATCCGCAGAATGAATACAGGGCTGCAGAGTTTTTCAGTGATGCATCGAAAACGTTCACTGCAGTGTCTTGTGCTGCGCATGGTCCCAATTTCGAAGTATGTAGAAAAATGAATGTTAATACAAGTATTTTTACGGCAGAAGTATATGGCATATTTCTGGTTGTAAGTTACATAGTTGAACATCATATTCCTACATCCGTCATTTATAGAGATTCGCTGAGCGTCGTCCGTGCATTATAATCCGAAAGTCATGAAAAAACCATGTCATTAATCTTGTCTTCAAAACAATTATGGTAGCTTATTCCTCAAACCTTGGGGTGACAATGTGTTGGGTGCCAGGCCACTGTGGCATTGGTGGTAATGAAGTGGCAGATGAAATGGCCGCCAATGCTGCACTCCGAAACACAGTAGGCATGGCAACACTACCTTACACAGACCTCAAGCCACATATTAGGCAACAACTCCGTAAAACTTGGCAAGCAGACTGGAGCGAAGAGACAGACAACAAACTACACGTAATAAAGTCACACTTGGGACAATACACTACTGATTCACACAACAGGCACATTGAAGTTGCCTTAGCTAGGTTACGAATAGGCCATACGCATGTAACGCACTCGCACCTGATCACGGGATCTCCAAGACCCCTGTGTGGCAGGTGTGGGGAGGGCCTATCCGTAGTCCACATACTCATACAATGCAAGGCACTTGACACAACACGACACAAACACTTCAGAGAACTCTACAGACAACATATTCTCCTACACCCATCGTTGTTTCTGGGTGACGATGCCATAGTTTCTGTGAAACGCGTGTTTAAGTCTTTGTCAGATGTTAAGTTTTTAAACCTCATCTCGCATCATGCATAATCAAATCTGGCCCTATACACCAGCCATCACCATTATCTTTGTTGATCTTACTATGTCCAGTTTACACGTTTTATACCTACCTTTTGTGGGAATCACTTCTTTTCATTAAATAACTTCTCTCGCGCTCTTTGCCCTCGTCGGCCTTGCGCAATAAACACCAATCATCATCATCATCATCATACTAGACTGGCTGATCTAGACATCAGGGTCACACCCCATCAGAGCCTTAAGAGCTCGCAGGGTGTGATATCCGAGCCAGATCTTCTCAACAAAACGGTTGCGGATCTTCTTGCCGGCATGAAAGATGGCGTCACTGCCATAAGACGCATCACCATCCGCCGAGACGACAAGGAGATTCCCACCAAGCACATCATCTCGACCTTTGACCGCACAGTTCTCTCCCAACATATCAATGCAGGTTTTATGCGGTGCTCAGTACGTACCTACATCCCGAACAGGCCGCGCTGTTTTAAGTGCCAGCGGTTCGGGTACGGTACGAACTCTTGCCGTGGCCGACCGAAGTGTGCCAATCGCACGGCGCATATTCATCCGAGCGACAAGAGCCCCTATGACACCCTCACTTGTGTGAACTGCGGGGAGGCCGCATGCAGCGTACTCCCGCAAATGTGAAAAATTGTAAATGAAAAAAAGGTACTAAAACATTAAGGTTACCGAGAACATCACCTTCCCAGAGGCACAGAAAAGGTTCGCTTCTTTCCCTTCGGGAGGTACGCCACCGCAGCTAGCTGGGCGGTGGAGCGGCGTCTGGTCTCCAAAGGAGCCCAGTTCAGTGAGTCTGACCTGGTCCCTCCCTCGCCCCACGCTGGGTTGCCTTACGCAGCCCGACCCGTCACAACACCGCTTGCTGAGGCAGCAGCGGTTGTGGTGCAAACCACTTCTTTCGAGACCGGTGCCGCTCCCTCCACTGCTTCCCCGTCCTGCAGTGCGTTGGAGGGTGCCAAGGGGATGGACGGGGGGTCCCCGCATCGGCTCCCACCGCCACCGCACCGCCCGTGCCACCTCTGGCGTCCGTGACGCCCGTGGCCATTGCGGCTCAAACGAACTTCCCCCGAAGAGGGGCCAAGTCCAGGAAGCCCGGTCCGTCGGGCACCCCTCTGACATCTGACGAAGAGATTGACGCCTGGCCGTTCCTGCCTGCAACGCATCGCAAGGACTGGCCTCCGACTTCCAAGCCTACAGAAAGGCCCAAAAAGCCCAATCCTATATTCGCAGCCCCGAAAAATCACCCATAAACATACAGACTCCACTAGCTCTTACACTAAATAATGGGAAAAGAAAACATATTTCAATGGAACTGTAGAGGCCTTCTTGAAAATCGTGACGATGTGTACGAGATGCTGCACTCCAACTAGCCAAGTGTCATGTGTCTACAAAAAACACATTTAAAGTCCAAACCTACAAATTTTTTGAATAGTTAATTGGCATTTAGAAAGGACAGGGATGGGGGTGGTACATCTACCGGAGGTGTGGCCATCATTGCCTGAGAGTCATTGGCGTGTCTCACTATCCAGTTATAGACCGTCCTTGAGGTGTTGCCATCCGTACCATAATTTTCAATAGGGTAACAACACTATGCTCCGTTTACATCCCTCCTGATTTCCACCTCTCGAGCTCGGATTTCGAGGGCCTTGTAGATCAGCTACCCACACCTTTCATTCTTTCTGGCGACCTCAACGCACATAACTCTCTTCGGGTCTCTGCTCGCACGAATGCCCGAGGTCGCCTTACCGAAAAACATCTAAAATCTCCGGGAGCATGCCGATTCAATAAGAACCACCCTACATACCATGATATAAGACACAACACTTATTCACACCTCGACTTGGCTATAGGCTCTGCAGTACTCTTTCAATCTCTTGAATGGGATTTTGGCACTAACCCATATGGTAGTGACCACTTCCAAGCTACATTAGGATACATAGGTTAAGGGCCGAAGAGTTAACCTTCCCATAAGGACAATGGTGTGCCGCAAGGCTGAGTTTTGAGTTGCACTTCGTTTATTGTAAAAATGAAGTCACCCAGAAAGGCATTGCCACCATCATTTTCCTTCCCAATCTATGTAGACGACGTACAATTATCCTCCAAGTCTTGTAACCTGTATATCTGCGAGCGCTAAGTCCAGCTTGGTGTTAAGAAGCTAGCCGGCTGGCCAGATAGCAACGGTTTTTAATTTAATCCAGGCAAGCACGTGTGTTTTGTTTTCCAAGAGGCGTGGCCTCCGGCCGGATCGAGACATTGAACTCAATGGTGTCTTGATTCCTGTCAAAAAGGAAGACAAGTTTTTAGGTATAATCTTTCACGAAAAGCTCACATTCAAGCCACACATAAAACAACTACAAAATAAATGCTTAAACACAAAGACTATCCTGAAGGTTCTCTCGCACATTTATTTTAGTGCTGACAAACAACTTCTTTTACGTGTTTTTACTAGCCTGACAGGTTCACGATTGGACTATAGAAGTGTTGTTTATTGATCAGCAAGTAAAACATCTCTCAAAATGCCAGACCCAGTGCTTTATCTGGGGCTCAGCCTGGGATGTGGCGCCTTCGCACTAGCCCGGTCGAACGCCTCTATGTGGAGTCTAATAAGTGGACCCTACCACGTCAGTGCGCATACACAAATCTCTTTTATGCTTTTAAAATTGCATCCATGCCTCACCATCCGTTTAAATCAGTTTTTATGATACATCCATGACTGAACTTCCTCTAAATCGGCCAACGTTCTCTGCGCCCTTCTTTTACAGATTTAGAGAGGAAGAGTCAGAGCTTCCTGTCTCCTTTTTAGACACCATCCAGACTTCTGTAACAGATTTTATAGCACCATGGCTTCTCTGCCCTGCATCATGCGACACATGTTTCACACATATATATAAAAACCGAGCTCCCACGTGTACAATTTTGCAGCTCTTCGTGTATTTGAGGCAGAAGTATCAGTGTTTTAAATTTTATTAGGACGCCTTTAAAACTGCCGCCTCTGTGTCCCGCACGGCACATCGGCCCGTCCTTAATGTCACTAGAACTCTGAATAGTAATACTAGTACGTTTACGGCAAAGGCTTATGGTGGACTTCTTGTTAATCATATACTTCAAAGGCACATCCGACAATCCATTATCTATACAGATTCCTTTAGTGTTGTGAGGGCATTGTCGTCAACACAATCTTCGAGAAATCACGATGTAAATTTTTTCGTCAAGGGTATTCTGTCTGTGTATGTCCAGAAATCTGAACTGGTCATTTGCTGGGTCCCTCGACACTGTGGTATAGCCGGTAACGAAGTCGCGGATCGCATGGCTGCTGCTACTACAGTAATGAATACAAAAGACATAACCACATTACCCTTCCGCGACGTGAAGCCACACATCAGACAACAACTTCACAAAACATGGCAACCACTGTCGAGAGAACACACAGACAAGTTACACGTAATAAAACCAGAATTGAGACTATACACCACCGACACACGCAATAGATGCACTGAAATCGCCTGGGCAAGATTACGCATAGGGTACACACATGCAACGCAGTCGCACGTGCTCACTGGATCTCCTAGACTTCTGTGCAGCAGGTGCGGAGAAGCCCTATTTGGGATCCACCTCCTCATACAATGTAAGGCACTTGACACAACACGCCGCAAACACTTCCCACGACTACACACACGACATATTCTACCACACCCGTCATACTTCTTAGGAGACGAGCCCATGTTTTCAAGCAAACGTGTTTTTCAGTTTCTTAACGACGTAAATTTTTACACCTCATTTCTTATCATGCATCATGACAACCTGGCCCTTTACAGCAGTTATCTTTACTAAGTTGTGTTTTAATTTGTTTATTTTTACTGAAATGTTCTACTTTTATTTTTATGTCGCTCTCATGAAATAACTTTTGTTTGGCGCTCTTTGCTGTTGGTTGGCCTTGCACCATTAATATCCAAAGATCATCATCATCATTACACAAGGTTCCCCATGCGTGGCGTATAAAACCTGGGTCCTCCCGGTTATCAATTCCTCGTTTATACGATTGTGTCATTACAATATGACTGAAGTTGTTGATAATTTCCGTTTTCACTTTGACTCAGGTTGTTTTGGAGAAAGGTTTGCGTTTTAGCAGTCGTTCTCCTAATATGAAATGGGATTTTCTTTTTATTTCCTACATCCCTTAAATAGGCATTTTCAGTTCCACAGGTTATAAAAGGTCTTTATGATAACTTGTGTAGTGTTTCAAGTACAAATAAGGCGTTTTTCAAATGTTTTCTCCCCCGCAGGGGGCATCTGCTAAAGCAGATGTTTGCGTGTACTGTGCGACACCACGGACCCCGAGCACCCACGTTTAGCCGTGCGTGGCAGCGCCGTGACCGGGGAAAAGAGGGTCCTGGTGGTTGAGCCGACGCCGAGTGCTTGGACCTTTAAGGCCCCTTGGCGGAGGCAACACACCACTTTGGCCTCCGCTTCCCGTAGACGGCACCTCCGGTCTGACCCGCCCGGGGGGAATCGGCAGTCGCCTTTTCCTGTCCTTCCCTTCACCTTTCGCTTTCCTGTCTCCTTTCTAACAACTTTCCTGTCGTCTCATTCTTTCTCAGTTTCCCTTTTTCCTGGCGCCTAGGGTTAACCTTGTGTGGCGGACGACCCTGAGTTCAGCCATATTAGGTTATAGTCGTGGTGTACAGCTGGCGTGGGCAGGACTGGCTCGCGAGTTCCTGTCCCGTCCCCTTTTTGGGCTCCGTGGTGGGCGGCTGGCACCATGGCCGAATAGATTTTTCATTTTATGGCTTCTTTTTTTCGCACAACTGATCCCTCTCGTAAAAGAGGGGGCACCGACGTAACTGCTAAGTTTTTCACGAAGAACGTTACGAACTTCCCACGCTTCCACGTGGTTCACAGCAACGATGAAGAGAAAACTGCCCGACTTGTCTCACCATTTCTTGTCGCAAAAACCCTAACTGCCACCATTGGCGAAGGCTACAAAGTAAAAAAACTAGCTAATGGAGACCTCCTACTCGAACTGCTCTACAAACACCAGTGTGACAAACTGCCAGGACTAACATCTTTTGGTGAGATCCCTATAGCTATAAGCGAACACAGGTCACTCAACACGGTCCGCGGAGTCATATCCGATGACGACCTGAAGTACGTGTCTGAGGAGGAACTTCTCGAAGGTCTGAAAGAACAGAACGTCACAAATGTGTATAGAATCAAAATCAGAAGAGAAAACAAAGAAATCCAGACTAAACACATGGTCCTTACCTTCGCATCCAGCATACTTCCAGAATCCGTAGAGGTAGGATACACAAAAATGAAACTGAGACCGTATATTCCAAATCCTCGCCGATGCTACAAGTGCCAACGATACGGTCACGGCTCGCTAAGCTGCCGGGGCCAAGACACCTGCGCCAAATGTGCCTCCAATGAACACCTTACTGAGAACTGTGAATCCGAACAACAACTCTGTGTGAACTGCAAGGGCAACCACGCAGCATACTCTCGTGTTTGCCCAGCGTGGAAAAAAGAAAAAGAGATCATCACGCTGAAAGTGACTGAAAACCTTACATTTCGTGAAGCACGGAGGCGACTGACACCAGCGCATACCCGATCCTACTCCGTTGTGGTGCAACAGGGCGCGGCATCACAGCTGTCTTCGGCGCCTGCTGAAGCCACACAGAGTGAGGCTGAAGCAAGGCCCCCCGCGCCCCCGGTGGAAGCAGCTAGTGCTGCTCCACGACCCCCAAAGCGGGCGGCACGGACCTCTGCTTTGGCAGTCCCGAAGACCTCTGCCCACACGGCTAGGTCCAACACTTCAACACCCGTGCATTCTGCACGAACCTCCAGCGTCTCGGAGGAGACAATGGACACAACTGAGGGAGGTTCTCGGCCGTCTACTTCGGTGGTGCGGCGGAACTCCCTTGAAAATGGAAAGAAAGGCAAAAACCGTATCACGGGACCGAAAACGTAGTTTTCACCTGATACAAAAATAACATGGCATTCCTAGTCCACTGGAATTGTAGAGGACTTTTAAATAATTTAAATGACGTGAAAGAAATATTCGCGACTCATTCACCTGCAGTCTTGTGCGTTCAGGAAACAAACTTGGGTCCTAAACATAAGAACATACTGAAAGGATACCAGGTCTTTCGTTGTGACCGAGAGCAGGCGAATAGGCTCTCTGGTGGTGTCGCCATAATTGTGCAAAATGGTATTGCAGCTAAAGAACATAAACTGAAAACTAGACTAGAAGCAGTAGCAGCCACCATGCTTGTATTCAAAACAATCACAGTCTGCTGTGTGTACTTGGAACCACAACTCACGGTAAGACTGCTTGATTTAGAAGACTTAGTAAATCAGTTACCAGAACCGTTCCTAATAGTAGGTGATTTTAATGCCCACTCATCCTTTTGGGGAAGTGAAAAAACTGATGTAAGAGGCCAGATTTTAGAAGATTTGATTTTGACCAATAATGTCTGCTTACTAAATACTGGTAAGCCTACATACTGCTCCCCAAGCTCAGGAAAGATGAGCTGCTTAGATTTATCCTTTAGTTCACCATCTGTTTTTAGCGATTTTAAATGGGATATCATAAACAACCCATATGGGAGCGATCATCTACCTGTACTCATTAGCGTAACATCTTCACCAACTATTATCCTGACGAAACCACGTAGGTGGAAACTTCAGTTTGCCGACTGGGGACTTTTTGCTTCGGAAGCAAATTTAGACCAAGTTTTTTCAGACACTCTTAGTATTGACGAATTGAATGAAGTGTTTACATCCCGCATTGTTAATGCTGCACGCATAGCTATCCCACAGTCCACGGGAGTGGTGAGGCAGAACCACAAAGTATGGTGGACTCAAGAATGTAAGGAGGCAAAAAAGCAGCAAAATAAAGCATGGGGAGTCTTTAGAAGGTACCCAACCCAGGAAAATTTAATAAATTTTAAAAAGGTAAGAGCTAAAGCAAGGTACATTCGCCGAAAAGCTGAGAGAGCCTCATGGCAAAATTATGTCTCGTCCATAAACAGCTCCGTAACATCAAAGAAGGTATGGGAGCAAATTCATAAGCTAAACGGGACGTACTCCCCCTACACATTTCCCCTTTTAACAGCACCAGATGTGCAAACAAGCATAGAAGAACAGGCAGATATACTGGGTGAACACTTTGCCAAAGTATCAAGTTCCGCACACTACACACAAGCTTTCTTAAAGTATAAAAACACAGCTGAGAAACAACGACTGCCAACATTTGGTGGCACAAACGAAACGTACAACAGTTTAATTACACTCCAAGAATTAAAGAGAGCTCTTTTGGCTGGTAAGCAGACCGCCCCCGGGCCAGATGATATACATTACGAAATGCTCGCTCATCTGTCTGGTCCTGCTGTAGAAACACTCCTAAAGTTTTTTAACAAAATTTGGGTATCGGGAAAAATGCCGGGAGCTCGGAAAAAAGCTTTTATTGTAGCATTCTTAAAACCCGGAAAGCCGCCAACCTCCCCTAGTAGTTATAGACCAATAGCCCTTACGAGCTGTCTGGCCAAAACGTTTGAACTAGTTGTAAATACCAGGTTAAATTTTGTCCTACAATCAAATGAACTTATAGACATTCACCAGTGCGGCTTCAAAAAAGCATGCTCAACAACTGACCATCTTGTCCGCCTTGAAAATGCCGTACGAGAAGCATTTATACACAAACAACACTGTCTTGCTGTCTTTTTTGATCTCGAGAAGGCCTATGACACTACATGGAGGTTTGGAATAATGCGGGATTAAGTAGAATTAGGCATACGTGGAAGAATGCTGAACTGCCTGAATGATTTCTTGACAAATCGTTCATTTCAAGTGCGCCTGGGCTCAACCCTGTCGAGGAATTTCGTACAGGAGAACGGGGTCCCTCAGGGCTGTATTCTTAGCACAACATTGTTTGTCGTCAAAATGAACTCCATATCAAAAATAATTCCAAGGTCGATTATGTATTCTGTTTATGTTGATGACCTTCAAATAGCTTGCACATCGTCCAATGTAACGACATGCGAGAGACAAGTGCAGTTGACCATAAATAAACTGACAACATGGGCAGACAGAAATGGTTTCCAGTTTTCACCACACAAAACAGTCGCCATTCTTTTCTCACTCAAACGAGGCCTGCAGACAGACCCCACCCTACACCTAAAAGAAATAAATTTGCCCATACAAAATGAACACAAATTTCTCGGCGTAACATTTGACAAAAAACTCACTTTCCTGCCTCACATCAATATCTTGAAAAAGAAAGCATCCGGGGCTCTAAATATACTTAAAGTTCTGTCTCGTAAACACTGGGGTTCCGACAGGTCATGCCTCCTACAGGTTTATCGCTCCGTTGTACGCTCTTGCTTAGACTATGGTTGCATTGTGTATGGCTCAGCAAGGCAGTCCTACTTAAAACGACTGGATCCCGTACATAATTTAGGTTTACGACTCTCGTCTGGTGCATATAGGACATCACCCATTAGCAGTCTTTATGTTGAAACCAATGAACCGCCACTTACATACAGAAGACTCATGCTCACGTGCTCATACATCCTAAAGATCCGTTCTCTACCGAAACATCTGTGCTATCCCATAGTCACGAAATGCCCATCTAGGACACTGTTTAATAACAAACCCCAAGCTATTAGACCGTTGCTCCTTCGGTTTGAAGAGAAATGCCAAGAACTTGGTATGCTGGACACATTACCTGGGACTGCCCATAGAACAAAACAACTACCACCTTGGTATACATTCCCTGCTGTGTGCGATTTTACACTGACACACTTTCAAAAAAAGAAAACACCGCGTGAACACATATTACAGGAGTTTTTGGCATTAAACGAAAAATACAAAGGCTACACCTCATTTTACACAGACGGTTCCAAAACAGCATGCTATGCTGGGAGTGCAATAATACAAGGTAAATGGGAGAAGGTGATCAGACTACCTCAGTGCGCCTCGGTTTTCACAGCGGAGTCTTATGCAATTGCTGTTGCTGTGGAAAGAATAAGGAAGGAAAGCATTCCGAAAAGTGTTATATACACAGACTCGCTCAGCGCGATCACAGCCCTACATTACAAAAATGCAGGTCAACCCATAATAGGAGACATAATACACAATTTAGTGACAGCAAAAACACAGGGACAGGAAATTAAGTTGTGCTGGGTTCCTAGCCATGTTGGGATCAATGGTAATGAGAGAGCCGATGCATGTGCTGCGCAGGCTGGTAGTAAAACAGTAACACAAGTACATATTCCTCATAGCGACTGTATGAAATTTATACGGAATAAACTCAGAGAAACATGGCAGTCCTCATGGGATAACGAAACAGACAACAAACTTCACATAGTTAAACCCACTATAGCAGAGTGGGAATCAAGCAAACATGAGGAGCGCTACACAGAAGTCATTTTATGTCGTCTCCGCATCGGACATACACACCTGACACATAACTTCCTTCTAATGAAAGAAGATAAACCGAGATGTGAGGAATGCGACCAAGAGCTAACAGTAAACCACATGTTACTCTCATGTACGAAATTTGAGGTCCTGAGAAAAAAGCATTTTAGGCTGTTCTACGACGAACACATTCCATTTCACCCCAGTCTACTTTTAGGAGAAAACGCACTTGTTAAAATTTCCTCCGTTTTTAGTTTTATCAAGGAAGCAGGGATTCTAAGCAAGCTGTAAAGCTGTAACGTGATGTAACCGTTATTATCCACAAAATACACAAAACCTTCTGTTTGGCGCATGATAGCCTAAGTTGCTTATGTGCCATAAAACACAACACAACACAACTCAAATGTTTTCTCCTTTTTGACTCGTGTCGTTCACGTCTACATTCCTACCACCCACATTTCTTTCACAATTCAAGCGCTTGCTTGTCACATTCCCCGTTTCCTTCAGGCGGTTGTCACTGTTCGCAGCCAACTGTTTTTCGATGCTTGCCTGTCTAGTCCCTTTCTCCCCATAAGGCCGGAGGTACTGCAGTGAAGACAAGTTGCCATTCTCCATTTGAATTTCTCATCTTTTGTGTCGTCGTTTTGGAAGCTGCGTATAGTCCCGTAGCCTGCTTCGTTCGTTTTTTAACGTTGACAACGTAAAATGGTTCGTGTATTTCTTACCGAGGTCTTCGATTTCGAGCGCGCGTTTGCATCCATCACTGATGGCGCTCAATTTCGTGCCAACACGCATGGCAGGAAACTGATTATACACAATGACTTTTACGAAACTCCCTGCACGGGGCACCTTCAGTAACCTTGGTGACGGTATTGCCGACACTGCGGACTCCCAGCCCCCATACAAAAGTGGTGCCCAACCGTGACGATGTGTTTTAAGGCGAAGGATAGAAACCACAAACGCTGGCTGTGGAAGCCCAGGTCAAGCTTCGGCAGATGGGCTCCCTGTCCGTTTACCAGGCAGGGAGCTCCAGGTCCTCTTCAGCTATCAGGGTAAAGCTGACGAAGAAATTACCCCCGTCCCCTGCTTCTTCCATGCCATGTAGATAATTCAAACCTGACAACTAACCTCAATTATTGGTTATCGATGCAGTTGACAAAACAAACCCTGTTTCTTCCAAGTTCGTATTCCTGATCACTAAATTCCTGCAAGGCATCGATGCTGGCAGGTTCGATGCTAAGAAATTTTGAACCGGTGAAGTCTTAGTCAATGTCAAGATGCTGGAACAAGCCACTAACAACCTGACCCAAACCTGCATGGCAGATCTGGCCATCAGTGTCACACCCCATTGTAGCCTGAACAGCTCTCAGGGTGCAATTTTTGGACAGATTTATTGAATGAGACCGAAGCTCACCTGTTGGAAGGCCTGAAATATCAGTGTGCAACTGCAGTGAGGCGTATCACCATCAGACGACATAAGGAGAAAATCCCCACAAAGCATATAATCTTGACTTTCAACCGCTCCACACGTTTTGAATCCTTTAAAGCAGGCTTCATCTCATGCTACGTCCGAGCGTACATCTGGAATCCGCGTCGCTGCTATAATTGCCAGCGGTTCGGGCACGGAACAAACCATTGTCGGGGCCAACCAACCTGTGGCAACGGCACACAACACCATCTCACTGATGACTGTATGTCTATACAATTTCTCTGTGCCAATTTCCAAGCACCACAGGCCGCATATTCGCGAACCTGCCAGCGGTTCATACTTGAGATAACACTCGACAATTGAGAAACTTGAGAATATTATCAACATCAAGGTAACGGTAGAAACAATTGAGAATGAAACTTGAGAAAATAATCAACATCAAGGTCATGGAAAACATCACCTTCCCAATGGCGCGAAAGAGTTTTGCCTCTTTCCCCCTGGGGAGGTACGCCGGCGGTAGGCGTCTTGTTTCGGGAGGTAGGCGTCTTGTTTCGACGGGAAACCAGTACCATGAGTCGGACCTGGAACCGCCTCCGCCCCCATCAGGTTGCCTCTGGCGACCGCTCACGCACCCACACCCTTGTTGAGTCAACAGCGGCTGTGGTGGCAACCATGCCAGTTCGGCATACGGCTGCATCCCCCGCTTCCTCTCCACCGGCCCAAACCAGACGCGAGGGAACGGAGGCGGAGGCACCTGTGGCAGTTCCCACCCCCGCCGCACCGCCTCTGCCACCTGGGCCGCTTCTCACGCCCTCGGCGGTCGCAGCTCCAACGAAGGGCACCGGGAAGGGTGCGAAGTCCAAGTCTAGGGGGCCCAGTTCGCTGGGCAAGCCCTTGACTTCAGATGACGACATAGACGTCGAGCCGTTCCGGCCTGCACCATAGCGCCATGAACAAGCACCGGCGTCCTGGTCAGTAGAAAAAATCAAAAAACCCCTTCCGAAAGTTCAATCCAGGAAGTCGACAGATAAATACGCACTTACTCCAGTAACTATAAACTTCAATAATGGGAAGAGAAAATATGCAATGGAACTGCAGAGGCTAGGCCTTCTTATAAAGCGTAATGATGTCTATGAGTTATTGCGTTTCAATCAGCCAAGTGTGATGTTTCTCTAAGAAACCCATTTAAACTCAAAGCGCACAAATTTATTGAATAGTTACATGGTATTTAGGAAGGACAGATATCGTGGTGGCACATCCTAAGGTGGTGTGGCCATCATTGCCCAACAATCCTTGGCGTGCCACACTGTCCAACTACAGATCATCCTGGAGGCTGTGGTTGTTCGAACCATAACCTTTAATAGGTTGATAAAACTATGCTTTCTTTACATCCCTCCTGACTTCCAGCTCTCGAGCTTAGATTTCGAGGGCCTTGAAGATGAGTTAGCTTAACCTTATATTCTTATAGGCGACCTTAATCTGCACAATTGTCTTTGGGGCTATTCACGTACAGATGCCTGAGGTCGCCTGACAGAGGAATTGTTAATAACTTCGGGAGCATTTCTGTTCAACAAAAAGAGCCTACATACCATAACTTAAAACACAATACATACTCAAATGTTGACTTGATATTGGTTCTGCAATTCTCTTTTTGTCTCAAGTGGGCTGTGGGACCGGACTCATATGGTAGTGACCACTTCCCCACCTCACTAACATAACATGGGTAAAGGCCCAAGCAGTCCATCTTCCCAGAACCGGTACAAATAACCAAGAGCCAACTGGAAGACATTTACAGAGGCATCCAAAATACACTACACAACCATAAGACACCTACCCGTAGATGAAGCCGCTCAGCATCCTCGTTGCCACCAGAAACTTCATTCCCCACGCCTCTAGAACCCTCCGCAATTAGAGGAGGCCATGGTGGAATGAGGACTGTGGGCGGGCGCGAGAGGCCCACAACAAGGCGTGGGGTATTTTTTGTCGGTACTCCACGCCAGGAAACCTTTTATTGTTCAAAAGGACAAAGACGATAAAAAAACGGGTGGGCTGTGAGGTAAAACAAAATAGTTGGCGCTCATTCACAACATCAATAAACTTACACATAGGCACACGCAAGGTATGATCACGAATACGGAAGCTCAAAGGACAAGGACAACACACCCTGCCTCTGGTCAGCACAACAGGGGACACGCTCGAAGACCAGGATGATACACGTGCACAACACTTCCAACGCGTGGCCAGTTCAGCACACTACACAAACACTTCCACGAAACACAAACTCGTCCTGAAAAGAAGTCGTTACGTGACAATGACAGATTAGCAACTTCATATAACTCTGAGTTCAGACTTCAGGAGCTGAGGGGTGCTCTAAGAACCTGTAAACCCTCAGCTCAAGGTCCAGTTAACATCACATATACAATGATACAGCACTTACATGCAGACAGTCTTGTTAAAATCCTTCACCTTTAACGAGAATTGGCTTTCGGGGCACATTCCAAAGTCTTGGAGGGAGGCCATAGATGTAGCATTCTTGAAAGAGGGGAAGGACCCTTCTACTCCCGCAAGCTATCGACCCATCGCCCTCACAAGCTGCCTGCGCAAGCTCCTCGAGAAGATGATCAACAGAAGACTCATGTACTTTTTGGAGTACAATAGTCTTCTCGAGAGCGTCCAGGCAGGCTTCAGAGCGGGGCGATCCACGAACGACCAACTCGTGGCATTTGAAGCATATATCAAGGATGCCTTCATACACAAACAGTTCTGTATTACGGTGTTTTTTCATATAGAGCAGGCCAATAACACCGCTTGCCGTTAAGCACATGCTTAGTGACCCCACGTCATTCAGTGTCTTGGGTATGATGTTAAATACCCTTATTAGTTACTTGTTGGAGAAAACCTTCCGCGGGAGAGTCGGTAGTGCACTCTAAAGGGTTCAAGTGCAAGAAAATGGCGTGCCACAGGGTGGAGTGTTGAGCTGCACCCTGTTCATAATTAAGATGAACTCTCTTGGAAAGGCATTGTCCCCTACAATCTCTGATTCCATGTATGTAGATAACTTCCTGTTATCCTTTAAATCATGTAATAGGTCAATCTGCGAACGTCAAGCACAGCTTGGTGCCAAGAAACTTGCCGGATGGGCAGACAAGAATGTTTTTAAACTGAATCCTCGAAGAAGTTCTTGCGTTGTGTTCTCCATCTGGACCCAAACATTACTCTGAATGGCATGTCGCTTCCGGTGAACAAGCAGAACATGTTTTTAGGTGTTGTGCTTGACCAAAACACACATTCATTCCTCACATCAAGCAGCTAAAGCATAAATGTGTCAAACAATGAATATCCTTAAGGTACTCTCACACCAATCGTACTGCTCCGACAAAGAACTCCTGGTACACCTGTATACTGCTTTGGTTGGGTCTCGTTTGGACTACGGCAGTGTGGTGTATGGGTCGGCGACAAAAACAGTATTAAGTATGCTTGATTGAGTGCTACACCTGGGGCTTCGCCTTGCGTCGGGTGCTTTCCGCACTAGCCCGGTACAAAGTTTGTATGCAGATTGTAACAAGCAGTGGCTCGAGGACCAACGAACCTACATGGACTTCCTCTATGCTTTAAAAATTTCATCGCTGAATAACCATCCTTTTACCTTTTTAATGATGCACCCACATCTCCATAGTTTGTAAATCGGCTGTCGGTTTCTTTGTCGTTCTCAGTTGTGGTAAAACGGGAAGCTTCGGGTTCCAACGTCTGGTTTTAAACATTTACACATGTTCTTTTACGGACATTTTACCCCCCAGGAAGCTTCAAATAGTATGTTTTGACTTGTACTTTATGAAAATTGATTAATCCAGTTTACCACAACCTTCTATTTACGAGCGCTTTTTGTCCCTGCAATATAAGTATCAATGGGCAGAGTTTTATACATACGCATCGAAAACTGCCCTTACTGTGTCGTGTATGGCGCACGGACCCGTAGTTAGGGTCCCTAAGACCCTGAACTCGAAAACCAGCATTTCTACGGCGGAAGTCCATGAAGGTTTGCCTGTTTTAAATCAGATAGTCCAACATGAAATACTATAGTCTATCATTTTCACAGATTCGCTGAGTGTTGCACATGCATTATCATCCAACCAGTTTTCTAAAAACCACGTTCTTAATGTAGCTTATAAAACCATTATGGCAGCGTATGCTATAAATCTTGAGGTGATTATGTGTTGGGCTCTAGGCCACTCTGGGATCTTGACAAATGAGACCGCGGATCAGATGGCCGCTGCTGCTGCACTTACAAATACACCGGACATAGCAATAGTGCCCTACACTGACCTCAAGCCACACATCAGAAAACATCTTCGCGAAACATGGTAAGCACTCTGGAATCAACAGACAGACAACAAACTACACATATTAAAGCCACTCTTGGGACCATACACATCTGACACACACAACAGACACACTGAAGTTGCACTTGCTAGGTGACGGATAGCCACACTCATGTAACACACCCCCACCTGCTCACAGGATCGCCAAAACCCCTGCGAAGCGGGTGTGGAGAGGCCCCATCCATAATCCATGTACTACTGTAATGCAAAGCACTCGACACAACACCACGCAAACACTTCACCCAACTTTAGCGACAAAACATCCCCTTACATACAGCGTTTTTCCTGTCTGATGATCCTACGTTTTCTGGGAAGCGCATTTTTAAATATTTAGCAGAAGTGAAATTCTTACACTTAATTTCGTACTACGCATGATCACAACCTGGCCTTATACATTAGCCATCCTCACTGTGTTTATTGATTGTACTTTTGTTCTTGCTGACTGATTTTAGTGTGTACGTTCTCACCTCACATATTAACATCCCAATAACACCCCATCACCAATAACATCTAACCATCATCATCAATTTTGCAAAACTATGATGATAAAGGCATATCATCCCCTAAACACACTTCCCGTGGTCGGAACGGAACTTGGGTCACTCGCGGTATAAATGCTGATGTCTCTTTGAGCCATTGAGAAACGGCTTCACGTTTTAGCCACCTGTACCTTAGGAAAGGGCACTTAATTTTTCGTTTTCACCACACAGATGTCGCGAAAATCTACAATACGTAAACTGAAAATGGATACAATGCATTCAAGTATCAGGTAACCAGGCGGCTCGCGCAACCAGTATAATAAAGAACTGCAGTTGTGGTGTAGCGACTTGCACGCGAACCCCTTTCCGGCTTTCTGCCCATCGCGGCCGGCGTTGCACAATGCACCTCGCTCGCGCAACGAGAGCCATACGGAAGGCGCCAGTGACCGGAGGGTTGTTTGTCGTAGGGTGGAGGCGTTGACCTTTTTCCTCTGCCGTACCTAAGAATCAGTTCTTACTCCCTAATAGCGCCACCTAATGGCGAGGTATGGTGGGTTGTCGCATGACGAGAGGACGGTCTTGGGGATGCGGTAGGGCGCGGATGTTTCGGCGCACTGGTCCTTACCTGGGGAAGGGGCCACAAAGAGACGCGTCCGAGGGAGCTCGGAGACTGCACCCGCGCTCGCACGCGCGGCGCCCCACTGCTCCGGTATTCAATCGGTGAGTCCAACCATCTCGATCTCTAGCGTTGTTTAATGCCTCGCTCCCAATGTTGCCGTTATGGCCCACGATCAGTCTGTATGCACTGTAATTGATTTGCACATTGCAATAATTGCTGCCTTCGGTGTTTTGCCCTTGTCGCCCCTGCCTTTTTCTGTCTCCGCAAACAACAAACCCGTCCGCAGCAGCCACTCGCAAGGCATGTTTACTGAGCGCAGATGGCTACGGGGTAGGAAATAAGTAGTGTGTGAAATGTAGAATTGCACATTTGGCGCCCCAAAGTGAGGCCTTGTTTGCGAAGACGAGCAGGAGGCACGGCAGCATCCTTTGTTCTGGCGTCGGACGACCCGAGCATAGACAGCAAACTTCAGGCCTGACTGATTGGAGCGAGTTATTAGCAGAGGCTTACTTCCGTGAGAGTAAGGCGTAATATTTATTGCTGCGGCTTTTTAATTTGTAAAGCGTAGAGTTGGGCAGCAATCCTGTATATGGGAGGACGTTGCTGCCAGTTAACACGTGGGCTCCCAATTTTCTTTGGGACGTTGTTGTTTATGGAAACGAGGGTTTCGGAGTTTGCATCCACGTGAGGCCAGGGAGCCCGCGCCGTTGTGTCAGCTCGAAGTGAGTGTCTACGGATTCCCCGCAGGGGCGCCTTGTCTATTTAGGGTGACGGTAGTGGCAACACCGCGGACCCCGTGCCCATGTGGGTTGGAGCCACCCGCGCCCTTGGCTGTGCGTGGCTTTGCCGTGTCCGAGGAAAAGGGCATCCTGGTGGTTGAGCCAAAGCCAGGGTTGTTTTGGGCCTTTATGGCCCCCTGGCAGACGCAACACACCAATTCGGCCCCGCTTCCCATAGATAGTGCCCCCAGTCTGCCCCTACTTGGGAGGAATCAACCGATCACCTTTTTCTATGTTTTTCTCTATTCCTTTGCTTTCCTATTGTCTTTCCTTACCCTGTCCTGTCATCCCCTCTCCTCTTTATTTCTCCGTTTTTTTCTCCAGGCGGAGAGGGTTAACCCGTTGTGAAGGCTTCACCCGAGATCCAGAGCATAGGGTTATAGTGACGAGGTACAGTCAACGTGTGCTTCAAAGCCACGTTCCCTTGTTGGGCTCGGTGGTGGGCGACTGGCCTTGCCACCGAATTGATTCCATGTTCTATGGCTATTTTCTCAACTCCCACAAAACACCCTGATCGACCTCGTAAAAGGGGTCGCACCGAAGCACTCCGCACGCAACCATCTCAGTCAGCTTTCAGTAAATACCTAGTTGTACACTCGACTGACGAAAAACCTATCACCGACCTGTCAGTCTTCTTTATTGCAAAATGTATTGAAAACATTGTTGGGAAAGACTACAATGCCAAAAAGATGCCCTGTGAAGACCGCCTTGTTGAAGTTATGCGAAAAAACCAAACGAGAACCTCCTGAAGCAAGAAAAAATTGCCAACTTGACTGTCACAGTTATGCCACACCGCACGCTAAACACTGTCCAAGGTGTTGTCTCTGACAAGAACTTCTCAGAGACCGATGGCCATCTCATTGAGGGACTGCATGCCCAAGGTGTTGTTGGTGTGCGTAGAATTATTATGAGAAGAGATAGAGCAGAGATCAAGACCCGACAAATCATTCTAACATTTGCTAGCTCTACACTGCCCGAGAGAGTGAAAGCAGCTTTTCTTAGCTGTCGTGTACGCGCCTACATTTTTAACCTGAGGCGATGCTTTAAATTTCAACACTACGGTCATGGAACTCTAGCTTGCCGTGGCAAGCTGACCTGTGAGAAATGTGGCGAAAATGATCACTCTTCTGATGACTGCAAAAACACACTCATGAAATGTCCAAACTGCAGTGGCTCACACGCTGCATACTGACGATCTTGTCCATCATTCAAGAAAAAAAGAGATCATTCAGATCAAAGAAACCGAAAATATCAGTTTCCCTGAAGCACGCCAAAAGCACAAGATGTTTTTGGGTGCATCTTATGGAGACGCCGCCCGCTGGGGGTTGGGGCGATGTTTGGTTAGTACTGCGACCCAATGGAGCTTAGCTGATGTGTCGCTGTCATTAACCCCCTCCGAGCAACCACCAGCTCCTGCCTCTACAACAGAGGCCCTGGTGGTTCGTCCTCGTGCTGGGCTGCTGTCCACAGCCGAGCACCCACCACTACTTCTGCGGAGCTCGTGGAAAATGTGGTGATGGGCGCTGTTGGGACTAGTCCGGCCTCTTCCAGTACAGCTCCATTGGCCGCACAATACCCGAGAGCATTGAGAGCATGAACTCAGGGGGCCCCGCACGTACTCATTCCCTTCCCTTCCCGCAGGTTCCAGCCAAGAAGCCTGCGGCCACCTCAGAAATCAATCCACGAGATTGATGTCGGGAGGACACAATTGCGGTGCCGCCTGAATTGTCAGACGAGGACATGGACACCTCGGCATCTCAACCTGCACAGCAGGCGCAAAATGGGCGCCGCAGCACTTTTGGACATGGAAAAAAACCACCTCCTCGTAGCACAGGCCCTAAACAAGACTCACTGATATGAACCAAAATAGGCAACTTCCCAACTATATCTTTATTACCTTGAATCCATAATTCCTGTTGAAAGCATAGTTTAATGGAACTGTAGGGGTCTCATAAGAAACCTACATGGTGCATATGAACTTTTATATAAACATCAATCCAGTATTGTTTGCCTCCAAGAGACACACCTGTATCCCAAGCAAAATAACTTTGTTAACCAATACACTGTCTTCAGAAAAGATAGAGATGCCTTTGCTCGTTCATCTGGCGTGGTTGCCACTGTGACGCGAAAATACATTCCATCCCAGTCCATTAGACTACTCACCAGCCTTGAGGCAGTTGCTTTCTGCGTGATCCTCTTTGGTCGGCTGATTACAGTATGTTCCTTACACATTCCCCCGGATCATCAATTGTCTACCTCAGAATTTGAGTCGTTGGTGGATGAGCTTCTTGAAACATTTATCTTAGTTGGAGACCTAAATGCACGCCACAAACTCTGGGGTTCTGGGAGGACTGACGCTCGTGGCCGCTTGATTGAACATTTCCTAGTATCATCTGGTGCGTGTTTGTTCAGCAAAAAAACAGCCTACATATTATAGCATCACACACAACACCTACTCACACATAGACTTGACAATCGGTTCGGCTGTTCTTTTTCCGCTCGTTGAGTGGCAGGTGGAGAAAACCCACTTGGAAGTGACCATTTCCCAGTATTCCTGAGATGCCTAGACATAGACCCCTACACTCCCATCTCAACTAAAAGGTTTAAAGATACCGCTGCAGACTGTGAAAAATTTAGGCATAAATCTCAAGTTACACACACTTCCATAGAACACTTGGGTATTGATGAAGCTTGTAGCTTTATCACCGCACATATTCTTGACGCTGCAGAGAACTTCGTTCCCCAGCCTTCTGGTAACACAAGTAACCTAAGGCGGCCCTCGTGGAGTGAAGAGTGTTGACAAGCACGCCAGGCACAGAACAAGGCATGGGGAATTCTTCGCAGGTACCCAACTGCGGACAACCTTGTAGCGGTCAAGCGCACCAAAGCCATGGGAAGGCGCATTCGCTATCAGGCCAAAAGCAATAGCTGGAGGTCTTTCTTATATTCTGTAGATTCTTTCACCCATACAAGAAAAGTTTGGAACAGGATAAGAAAACTAAATGGACAAAGCACACTTAGCTAGGCCTTAGCTTAGCTTAGATGACACCACTGGTGGCACCATAGAGGACAAGGCAAATGCGTCGGCACAACACTTCGAACATGTCTCAAGCTCTTCACATTACACAAGCACATTCATGCACCACAAAACGTCAGCTGAGCGGACGTCCATACGTGACTACAAGCAATCAAATAACTCCTATAACTCTTCATTCTCCCGTCACGAGCTCATGAGTGTGTTGGCTGGTTACAAATATTCGGCGCCAGGTGCACATACCATTACGTACAGCATAATCAAACACCTTCATACAGACACAATCAATGCTCTATTTTTATTTAACAGAATATGGCTTGCTGGGAACTTTCCAAGGGCATGAAAAGAGGCTATCACGTTGCCACGGCTGAAACACGGAAAGGATGCCTCCTGTGTTTCAAGCTAATATCGAATTGCCCTGACCTACGGCTTGTTCAAGCTGTTAGAAAAAATGATCAACAGAAGGTTACTAAACTTCCTCGAATACAATGGTATTCTTGACAGATGCCAGGCAGGTTTTCGGTCGGGCAGATCAACAACAGACCAACTTCTCGCTTTTGAATCCTATGCAAAAATGGCTTTGTTAACAAACAGTTTTTATGCCCATATTTTTTAATCTAGAAAAAGCAAATGACACTGCCTGGCACTACGGCATCCTGCGGGACCTAAAATCGTTTGGTATTTGTGGGATTATGCTTAACACCCTTGAAAGCTATCTGTCTGAACGAACATTCAAAGTGAGGGTCGGGGCTGCAGTACCCGCACTGTATAGCAAGAAAATGGTGTTCCTCAGGGTGGAGTACGTCGTTGCACACTTTTTATACCTAAGATGAACACGCTTCCAAAAGCTCTACCCCGGACCATTTTTTACTCTATTTATGTGGATGACTTTCACATGAGTTTCCGCTCCTGTAACCTGTCTATCTGTAAGCAGCACTTACAACTTGCCACAAACAGGCTTGGAAAATGGGCCGATGAAAATTGCTTTATGGTAAATCCTCGAAAGAGCACATGTGTCTTATTTTCAAAGAAGCGTGGTATTCACCCTGAGCGCGCAGTCACCTTATTGGAGTAGCTGTGTCTGTGTAGAGGGAACACAAGTTTTTATGGACTGTGCTAGATGAAAAGCTGTCATTTATTTCACATATAACCTACTCAAAATAAAATGCGTAAAGGCAATGAATATCCTAAAAGTCCCGCCACTCGTACGGCGCACATAAGATGAGCCTGCTGCGTCTCTACAACAGTTTAGTGAAGTCATGGTTGCATTATGGGAGTGTAGTATACGGGTCAGGTTCGAAAACCGGTTTAAAAATGCTTGACCCTGTTCTGCACCTTGGGATTCGCCTTTCGTCGGGAGTCTTCCGAACGAGTCCTGCGCAAAGCCTATATGTGGAATGCGACCAGTGGTGCCTGGAAGACCAGCGTTTATACACATACGTATTGTATGCCATGAAGACAGCATCCGTAAAAATCACCCTTCTTCGTTTATTGTCAATGACACCTCTGCCATGCACTCGTTTCTCAGTCGGCCCTCTATATGCCTTTTTCGTTGAGAGTGAAAGTGCAAGCTGAGGGGCTTGGGATTTCTTTTAGCGAGACTTACATAACTTGGATCACAGACCTTGTTGCATCTTGGGAAATGTCCCCGGTTTCTTGTGATTTATCTTTTAGAGTTATTAACAAAAGCACCGCATCACGCATCAAGAGAACTCATCTTGCAGCACTTGCTACACCTACGACACAAATATCCTTACACAACATTTTACACAGATGCCTCCAAGTCCGCCCATTCTGTGTCATGCGCTGCCCATGGCCCAATGTTTGCTATCACAAAGACCGTGAACAAAAATACCGGTATTTTTACAGCTGAGGCACATGGCATTTTAACCACTGTGGAACGCATTACAGAAACTAGAATACACAGTTCCATCATTTTTACAGACTCCCTGAGTGTAGTACTAGCTCTTCTTTCAGGAAACCCAACGATAAACTTCAGTTTAAACCGTCTTATAAAATCCATGATGTATGCTTACTCTCTAAAATTGAATTTATTTAGAAGTGTGCTGGGTACCTGGTCACTGCGGAATTTCAGGCAATAAAACTTCTGACAAGAATTCCACTGTGGCGGCTCTCCGCAGTGTTGTAGATATCCCACATGTTCCCTACCTAGACATGAAACCACTAGTTCGGAGTATGCTTCGGAGGCGCTGGCAGGTACAGTGGGGCACACAAATCGAAAACAAACGGCACATTATAAAACCACACATAGGGAAATACAACACAGAGAAACAAAACAGGTTCACAGAAATATCAATATGCAGATTAAGAATAGGTCACACACACGCTACACACTCATCCCTTTTAAACGGAACTCATCACCATCTTGTGAGAAATGCGGACGAAGACTTACAGTCCTCCATGTATAGATTGAATGCTTGGCATACCATGACGCAAGGAAACGACACTTCCCAGAACTATACACCTACACGATACCCTTACACCCATCCTTGTTTTTATCTGATCAACCCCCGATTAGAAGTGAACGCCTTTTAGCCTATCTCGCTGACATTGGATTTTTAGCACTCATCTCATACCATGTGTGACATCAGGGCCACCCAATGCAAATAGTGAGGGTGGTTTTGAGCGTTTTCATAACGTGCCAGGGACGTCACCGCCATCCCTGCTATGTTATGGCGCTCCCAGCACACACATAAACATCCTCACTGTTACCTCTCATCTTATTCATCTTCGCTTCTTAGAATAAGGGCCCTTTACACCCATATATACACTATTTTTATCAAGGCCATCACAATAATTGCCATGGCAATTTAAAAACAAATGTGACAAAAAAACATTGTCTTGGCGCTCTTTGGCCTCAGACGCCGTTGCGCAATAAAATACACATACTAGTAGTAGTAGTACAGTGTGTACGGAAGCTGCAATTTGGGTCGGAGTTTTCTTTTATGTTAAGTGCGAATGCACTTCTTAAGCGAGCCTGAAGCGTCCGCCGCCGTCCGCATAGCAACAGCTGCGGGTGCGCGCGCTCCTCGTCTTCTTTGGCAACGGGGGGGAGATGGGCGCGCGCTGCCTGGCCGCTGACATGGCACATACCCACGTGGGGGATTGGCCAGGAATTTCCTCGTCTTCCTTGGCAACGGGGGGAGATGGGCGCGCGCTGCCTGGCAGCTGACATGGCACATACCCACGTGGGGGATTGGCGAAGAATCTGGCGTGAGAAGGGCTAATGCACCCGCTTAAAGGAGTACTGACACGAAATTTCAAAGCTGAGATCCGCTCTAGCAATCAAGTACAACGACAACACAAATAGGTGTCTGTGAATAAATGCATCTTTCTTTGTTTGTAGTTGTGTGTGTGTGTGTGATCTCTCTTTCGCGAACATTACCGAACCGCGCAAATTCAACTCGTGCATTCGCACTTT
This sequence comes from Haemaphysalis longicornis, assembly GCF_048455015.1. Classification (NCBI taxonomy): domain Eukaryota; kingdom Metazoa; phylum Arthropoda; class Arachnida; order Ixodida; family Ixodidae; genus Haemaphysalis; species Haemaphysalis longicornis. The sequence continues at coordinate 25,720,201 of NW_027526385.1, forward strand.
CACATTCTTCCCCTCGGGAAATGCGGGGAATTTTTTTTTTGTTGACTCCGAGAGTCGAGGCTAGGGGAGCCCTTTGGCCGGCCCACGTGTGTGTGCAAAAGGCCAGCTGGTAATGCAGCCTGGCACGGGTGCTCTGACACCGCTGATTGCCATAGGCGGCGTTCGCTCATAAGCTGCTTGTGTTGCAGCGACCGTGTAGGACCCTTAACAAAGCATATGTCTCCTCACGGCTGCACATACGGGCACGTTCGGGGTTTCTTTCGTTTGGTCTGTTTCATTTTTTTCTGTTTTTGGATGAGGGTCGCTTTCCGAAGTGAATGACCCGAAGGCTTTCACAGAGAGTCCTCCCGGAGAAGGCGCGACCTTGGGGACAAGGCGAGGGGCACGGCGCGCTCCCTCTTTTTTGTTGGTCGCCTCGCACGAGAGAAAGGAATCTCTCCCGCCTCAGGAAAGACTTGCTATCACCGTCGCTGTTCGCAAAACTCGTTTCGGCAGCGTAGCTGTTTTTGTTGTCGCGCCACGCCAGCGACGGGACTGAAGGGGTGGTCATCCCTCCCTGTTTTCCACTAACGGGGAGAATCACGCGGGACAAACTTTGGGCCCGCTAATTGTAACGTCGCAGGAGCCCTCTTGTTCGGCTCGAGAGACCAAGCTCTGTTCACGTGAACTAAGCGTCCGTGTATTAAAACGTAATTCAGTATTTTTACGCAAGCGGTGTTCATGTGTGTGAACATAGGGCTGTCGTCGGGAGCAAATACTGTTTCCGCGTTCAGGCGTATAAATGAAGTGTTACCGATGCGAGCCAATAGTGCTTTCGTATTTTTGCAGTTAAGCATCGCGCCGGGCGGTCGATGCGATCTTGTGTGTTCCTTGTGCCCTGTACCGTATCGGGTCAGAAAGGAGACTAGCGCTGTTGATATTTTCAGAGCGGTTGTATTGCTGAGAAACTTAGCAGCTGAACCATCAGATTGTCTCAGGTTATTGATGCAATCAAGTTTATACTCTCCCTACCGTGCACGCTGCAGGGTTAGGACAATTCGTCGTGCTTTGTTGACGCTAACAAGCAGGTAGTTATGCCGAAGCCATGGCAATTGTGATATTCGACATCGAACCAAGTGATCAATGGGATCAGAGGGTTACTCCAGCCTGTTTTGTCCGCCCTATACATTGTGTGGTTTGGACAATTTATTGGCCTTTGTTGACATTAGCAGAGCGATGGCAATGCTGACAACTTGGCAATTGTCATTAGGACCGCGCTACAAAGGCTGTGTGATCGGAGAGAGAGATAGAGAGAGATGACTTTATTTGATGCCCGAGATGGGTTCTGAAGGGTGGACGACTTGGACGGTCTCCCTCCCTCATCCGCCAGCCAGGTTTCCTTGGATCCTCGCGGTGGCTTCGGCCATCCGGACTACTGTCAGTGCGATCGGAGAGTTATTTTTCTGTCCTACACTGAAGGTGCAGGGAGTTTCTCTGTGCAGCTGAGCCACCCAGGCTTGGACCACATGACGGAGCGTGTTTATGCTGCTGACTACCGTTCTGTACGACGGGTCGTCTGCAGCTGGCGAGCCTGCTACAAGCGCCTCGGTGCAGAATGACGCCGCCAGCCTGGCCAAGGGACTCGGAAGTCTATGGCCACTTTGCGGCCACGGGCCATCGCGGATGTACCACCACTTAGGCAACACTTGCTTGGGCGGGCCTGTGCGATTCTTCCCGGATTCACCGGCCTACAGACATCTGGTGGTGATGACCGGGCCTGCTGGTACACTACTACCAGCGGTGGCATTTGACGAGCGGAAGACAGCGTAGCCCACACGATGCAGTGACTAACGATCTAATCGACAAGGGAACTTTCCGTCGCCTCTAGTCCTGTAGTCAGCTCTCGCCGGCGTACGCAAGAAATTTAGGAGGGAGGGATGTGGGCGTCGTGATTTGCACGCGAACCCTTTTCTGTCTAGCTTCCCATCGCGGCCGGCGTTCCACAATGCGCCTCGCTCGCGCGACGAGAACCATACGAGAGGTCGCCAGCGACCGGAGGGTTATTTGTCGCGACGGTGGAGGCATTGACCCTTTTCCCCTGTGCCTTACCCGAGAACCAGTTCTTCCTCCCTACTAGCGCCACCTAATGGCGAGGTATGGTGGGTTGTCGCATGACGAAAGGACGGTCTTGGAGATGCGGTAGCGCGCGAACATTTTGGCACACTGGTCCTGGCCTGGGGAAAACCCCACAAAGAGACGCGTCCGGGCGAGCTCGCAGACTACACCCGCGCCCGCACGCGTGGCTCCCCGCTGCTCCCGTATTCAATCGGTGAGTCGAACCAGCTCGATTTCTAGCGTTGTTTCAAGCCTCGCTCCAAATGTTACCGTTATTCATTCATTCATTCATTCATTCATTCATTCATTCAGTCATTCAAGTTTTATTGCTTGTCCAATACACCATACAGGCTTTTACATACGTACACAAGTCAGATAGTAAACTGTGATAAAGTGAAAATTAAAAACATCACCAATTTAATGTAGCTACAAGCAAGTGCCGATATCGCGAGCACAGATTTATCAGTGAAATAACCGTTCATAGAAGGCAGAACTGCAAGTCATGGCATTAAAAACAGATTTGTTAAGGTACGAGTAAAAACACTTTGAGGCATGAAGAAATCAATATCCGGTGACATACGATTGCACAGAATTTGCAGGCATTCAGTACAATGGCGCGTGAATCGCTGAGGGACATGTAAATTGGCCTACGATCAGTCTGTATGCAGTGTATTTGATTTGCACATTGCAATAAATTCTGCCGTTGGGGTTTTGCCCTTGTCCCCGTGCCTTTGTCTGCCTACACAAACAATGACCCGTCGAGCAGCCGGCGCTCGCAAGGCATGTTTGCTGATCCTGGATGGCTTCGGGGTGGGAAATAACTAGTGTGTGGATTGTAGAATCCCAAAAAGTTTAAAAGAAATGAGTGCCATTACAAGAAAAGCTTCACCTAAATAACAAAGTCCTAGTTGGGCACACAAACCACCTCCTTTTAGTAACGACAAGCACATTTTACGAAGCAATATTGAGATTCCCCAGAGGAAGCTTGTAGCATTGGGAGCATATTTAATTTTCTTGAACAGAACGACTGCCGCACATAAGTCAGCTGAATGGTGCAGCTCTGCCATGTATTCTTATTCAGATTCCTCACTTACACTTCGCTCGTTATTTGTAGTTCACGGTGCACAACCCTTCGCCTAACCAATACCGTGAATACAAGCGTAAGCCTTGCGTAAGTATTAATATTTTTGCGGTTGGACGTCGAAAGAGGACACTATTTCCGCTCTTGAGGATAATCTGGCTTATGCCTGTTTTCTAACGACACCCTATAAATGCACAACGGTTGTTCCACCAAGCTATTATTTCAGCACTTTAAGTAGCTCGCTCGAAGTCGATAAGCGTCACCCTTTCCGGTCAAATACAACTCTCGCGGCTGAAATTTCGCCTGCCTAGCACAATCCAAAATTCGTTTACCTGTACATGGCGTCGACCAAAATGGAATTCCCACTTTTGGGGCCTGCAGCGACTACCCTTGCACCAATGAAACTAGCACGTGGGGCTTTGTTGGGTCACAAGGATGGACTAGGAAGCGTGGTAGTGAGTTTAACTGAAGGCGGACGTATTTTACACGAAGGAAACGTCTAAGTGCACTACCAACCAAATGACGCAAGAGTCAAGCAGAAAAAAGTCCCATCCAAAAGCCCTAAATTAAACAAACGACCACACGCAGCTCGATGCAACGGTGGCATAGAGATGCAGCGGTCACGTAGAGGTAGAGCATCCACCTCGCATGCAGAAAGACCGTGGTTCGAATCCTGGTGCTGCAGAATTTTCACCGGATCAAACAAAAATTCGTCTGTTGGAACAATTGCAGAAGGAGGTTTGGGGTGTGGCCTCATCCCGGCGACCATCGCTGGTAATGCACTCCTTCCCAGGGGCAAGATTCGCCGCCCTGGTGCAGTACTGGCCTAAACCTCCCATGAATGCACCAATTACCCACGGCGGTCAGTCTCCAGTGGCTGCGAAGCAACTGACCACGGCGGCGGTCAGACCTGTGACGCGAGCAGAGGGCGCTAAGAATCGCTGGATTCAGGCAGGCCGCCAATAAACTCTGGACCTGTTGTGATGTTAAAAGGCTTCGGAGACTCAAGAAATAGACTCGGACACACAGGGGAAAGGCTAGAGCACTGGGCTTCGTAATTATGCGTGTAAGAACATTTATGACAGACAATGAAGAGGGCGAAAGGCACACCACGAACTGACACACAGGATGGTTGAAATATTCGGGTCGCGGCAGTAAGGTGGATAACTAAAATACGGAGGAGCTCAACTTAATTCAGTGAAGCCAATGAAAGGTTCTTCCGTTCTTGCAGATCGAAAGACTTGCTGGAACTAGAGAATCAGACGACAGTCAGCTCTTGATGGCCCGATGGAGGCATCGGCGTTGTAACGTCAGACCATACTTCAGGGAAGTTGCGGATGCAGAGAGCTGCGGCATTATGATTCCTCGGTCCGTTGTAGAGGATGTGGACATGGTTCCTGGTTGTCCGGTCAACATGCGCAGGACACCGTTGTTCTGGCCATGCGGTCGACAGGCCGCAGAACCTAACTTCTTTTTCTCTAACGGCGAGTTCGGTGGGCCACTATATTCCTGATAATCTTCCTTCTCTTCTCTTCCCCGGTACCCTGATGATGACCCACGACCAGCATCTCCTTCGTTGTACCGAACCCTCTAAGGGATGGCCACAAAACTGATTTTCCACCCTGTCACATAACAATACTCTCCCTCAAAGAAAGCTGCTGGGGCACGGCCTCACACACCTTCAAAGTTGCATGTCTAGACCGCTGTGGTAGCCACAGTCGCCCGGTGCAGGTATGCCAGCGTAGCTCCGTGCCATCGTTGTGGGGACGTCATCGCTGCCACTTGTCCGAGACCTGGGTCTTCTGTGGCTTCCCTGTGGTTGCCTCCACAGCAGGATGTGGTGTTTGGCCTTGGGACGATATCAGAGCAGTAGGCATACGGGAGGAGTCCTAAGAGTCTCCATGCGAAGACCAAAAGAGCGTCCATGGAAGATCGCAGATGCTGGACGCAGGAACCCGAACGTGAGCGCTAGGGTGACAGTAAACAGTTTGGCGGTGCGACTTGGAGGTTTTGTCTGACGCACGTTGGCCTGCTCCATTCCAGGCTTGCTTGTCGCTGTGGAACGCCTGGCCACGTACACTACGCTCGCTCATCAGAGTCCGTCCGCGCCTGGCGCTGCTTGCTCCTACTGTGTTGTTGGACACGCGCTCATCTCGCTCGTATTGGGATAAATTTCGCGCACAAATTTTGTTATATGAAGTACACTAATCATCAGTGCACTTTTGGCTTGCCTTACCAGGCTTTCTTGGTGTTGGTGGCGACGGCTGCTTCCTTCGCCATCCGCGTTACCGAGTGAGCCAACAAAGCAGTGAAGGCCGAACAGAAACGGGAAAGGCCATCTGGCGAAAGGGTGAGAGGGAGGGCAGTACGCGCGGCTATGGCGCCATGTCTTTAACAGCCTAAACGTCACACTTTTGCCATGCGCCGCCGCAGGAGCGTCCTTCCTTTCTCGCTTTCCCTAGGCGCTGGTCCGTTCTCCGCTCATCCTAATCAAGTGACATCTCGTGGGAGGTTCAAAAATGATTTGCTACACGATCGCTGTTCCTCCCTGCGTGGCTAATGCGATCCACGTGACATTTTCGCGAGAGGTTAAACCAAATTTGCAACAACATGCTTGCCGCACCGGCAATGCACTTCGAAATACCAGCTGAATACCGCGAGGCGCTCCATGTTCGCGAATAACGGGATCACTTCTTGAGAAGCAGCACCTATACGCCGTAACCAGAACACTGAAGTGCGAGGTGCGCACAAATTTTGTTATAGGAAGTACAGTAATCAGCAGTGCACTTTTCTCTCACGCTGGTCCCGGCGTTCTTAAACTGGCTGCTGTACATCAGCTTCGCGCGGCGTTCCTTATTCGCCGCCATCCCACGTTACTTTGTCTGGTTAGTATACTTTGTATATTATACCTGGTTAGTATACTTCTTGGCAGCTAATCTGAATACTTTTCTTTTGATCTTCGTCTCACATTCTTTCTGAACGGCTCCTCAACACAATAACGTTCGGGGATTACTTCCTGAAAACGACCACCAACGGCCAGAAGCATGTATACATGAATGGCTCAGTAATTTTATATACTTCAGCTGTACCGTAAGAGTGCCAGCTTGTTTGACCACAATCTGTTACCCTGTTATTCTCAACACGTACACAACGGCTACCGAACGTGCAGTTATTCAGAGGCTTTTGAAGATGTGATTGAGGTTGTTACTCCCCAAAAGCAGTCCGTTTTATCGCTTCTTAGATGTGCCGATCTAGTGCAGGAGAGGTAAAAAAATTCCACCAGGCCGTGACGAAGGGTCATGATATTATGCTCAAGTGCCTGACAAATAACTCTGGGATCTTGTAACAAATTGGCCGATTGAGCTGCCTAGAAAAAGGGCATTTGCGAACAAACCATCTAGGGTTAACTATGACTTGGATATGATGCAAAGACACTTCGTTGCCTTGCACGCCTGACTAACTTGAAATGGAGAAAAAGAATGACTACAAGTCCCTGGGTCCACGCCCAGCATCCGCTCCTCAGGAGATATTTTCATTGTCAACTTTTCAATCCCAGCCAAATTTATTTCGTCGGATAACGTTGGCTGCCGTAATATTTAACGCCGAGTCCTCTGTTGGCTTTGCGAGCTGAGCTCCCTGTGACGCCAGGACTGCCAAGGAGAAAGTACGACAGTGTAATTTTATGGAACATCACCACGAGTGGTCCATTTAAACATTAGGCTATGCACAGTGTTAACCACTCTAGCACATTGATCCCTACTTTTGTTTTGCCAGAAGGAGCTTTTCTCCTATTCTGCAACGCACTTTCTTATATGAACCTCTATAGTGCATGAATAAGAGACTATGATGGCACGCGGGTCTCCTCTTCAACTGGCACCTCATCGAGCCATAGTTTTTAGACCACAACTCCACTTCCGCCGTTCTGCATAACAAACCATACTATCTGGCTTCATCATCTCTAAAAGTTTTTTTTTTCCTTTCTCTTGCTTAACGTACCCCACCTCCCCCGAAAACACAGCAAATATCTCTAGCGCAAAGCGTCTTCTTGACACAGCACTAGATGTGACATGGTGCTGAAATGCTGTATTCCGCCATAACAAACGACCACTTCACTCTATTTCACATTTTGCCAAAACGTCGTTACTACTTGTCGCATAGGTCTCACAGAAGTGTTGCCACGTGTTCTTTTTAGTTTCAGGTGAACAGCTTAGAGGACCTTGGTGTGAGGTCCGTAGTTCTGACCCGAACTCAACCTCCAGTTCATGCCAAACAACGTACAAAAAGTGCCTCCGAGAAACACGTTCTGAAACTGTGAGAAGGCCACTTAGGGCTACGTGCACCCAATACGCTCCCTAGGATTCAGCTGAAGCAAAATAAGCCCATGCTTTCTCAGCGATGCACCGAAGCCAGCACAGCCTATCTTTTCCTTGTTGTAGGCTGGAAAACATGTAATTGTGAGCATTTGGAATGAATAAATGAATAAAAGTTTCTATTTAGTAATTAGCTGGCGTCTGTGTAACTTAGAAGAAGATGAATAATGTGATGTGTTTGTGTTAGCATGAAACGTATTTCAATTGATCGGCCTGTTCTTTCGGCCCGAGCAAAAAAAAGATTACTAAGAACCTTGACTTGACGAATTGTGACGTGTATGGTTCAGTTTCCGGTTCAGTAGGTAAGAATATAAAGTCGTTTATCTGCCATAATACCTACCATCCTCAGTACACCTATTTTACGCCGTTAGGTGTAATATCAGAAGAGGCTAGGGAAGTATTACTTAAAATAAACTTACCTGATGGCTGACGAGTAAAGCGCTAAAATTACACGAAGGACGAAGGCAGACAACCCAGGAAAGCGCTCCGTCACTTCGTCCCTTCGTGCTTCTTGTCTCCCTTCGTCCCTAGTATACTTTTTGGCGCGGTATTTGTCAGTCATGCAGTACCGGCTAGACCAGAAGTACGCAAAGATTATCTGAATATATTCTTTTTTTTTCAAAATTTACGCTTGTTTATGTTTGACCTCTGGGTCCTCCAGGTGCGGCGCGATGTTCAGAAAATGAAGCGACTGGTCTTGTTGGGATGAGAATTTTTAAAAGAATGTGCTAGAAAGCTACCGCCAACCGGCGCAGACACGAGAGTATGCGACAGCTTGTGAGGAGCATCATGAAAATATTGTTGATCAGCGTCGTCTGCTACAGATTAGGAACAGGAATTCCCAATGGTCTCCCCGCCGACAGATGATGGTAGGTGGCTTCCAAAGGTCACAGTAGCTATATAAAACGCTTGACTGTAGTGGCGCCGAGAAAACGTAGCGAGCCAGTCCTCATGATTTTGTCCCGTCCACTCTTGTATTCGTGCCAAGTTCCACAGTTGTCTTAGAAGCCGTGATTCGCAGAGTAGAACGGTACTATTCTTCTCCAATAAGTGTGGTTTTTGCTTGTTTGATGTGATATTCATTTCCATCAATCCTCGCCCGCCCAGAGACAGCTTTCTCCGCCATCGGTGTTTCCATTGCCCAGACTGTAATTCTTACTTTTTCCGGGGTGTTTTGCAAGCTAGAGTCGATATGTGAAGGTAGGAGCAGGACCGGTTTCTAAACCAGGCAAAGTTGCTGCAAACGGAAAACTTCCCTTCAAGGTGTTAAACCGTCGGTGAGGGCGTGCTTTCACTGCCTTTTCTGTGTGTTTTCCTACATGAACATGTTGACGTGTTGACTTGTGTTTAGTGTCTGCAACGCTTCAATTTCTCTTAACGCCTCCCTTTGTGCTCGGCACGGCGTCTCCAGGTAAAAGCTTTCTTTTCGCGTTCTCTTTTCAACACGGTCGGTTTTGTAAACGTCCACTCGCGAAGATTTCCTGTATCCTTGGTGGCCTCCTCCCTCGAGTGCGGGATGATCTTAGACTTGAGCGAAAGGATGACTGACCGTTTGTTGCATTGAGTCGTAGGCAGCTAGAAAAATGATTTTTCCAATGACGCTATTCTTTGTTCCGACGCGGCCGATACAATAAGGTCGTTGCGTGCCAGTTTACGTATGTGCCCTAAAGCTTGTCGGAAAATCTCATTCTGGTGCATCTCGATCGCTTCTTTTGTGGAGAACTCGGCTCCAATGAAGGGATCACCGACACACATGAATTCTTGTGGTAAGTGCGCTGTCGGTGTGTAGCAGTTTTCCGGAGTCTGCAGGAGCCCTATGGAGCCTGCTTGTTTGGAGACAACGTTGACTACTATAGACATCACGTTCTGCCTGAGGTTTTAGTCCTGTCTGCAGGGCACACGTACGTTGCGCGCCTTCCCGCCCACTTGCCACGTTTAAGCTTCCTTCTTCACTCTCTCGCCAGGTGTCCCTGTTAGAGACAACCGAAGCATCGTCCAGCTTAGGCGAGAATCTCCTTTTTGCGCTAAAGGCTGAGCTCGTCGACATTACAGGCTTCAGCAGAGGGCGTTCCAGAGTGCCAAAACAAGCACTGCTGCTGCTTGCGGGCTGAGCATTACAAAGCAGCTGCCGTGGGAACGTCCCATTGGTGGTTCGTCTTACGTGCTTCTTTCTCTGGGGTAGGATGAATTTTCTCTTCCGCGCGTCCAGCAGCAGATTCTCGACATATAGGCTGCTGGTCGAAGAATTCCAAAGGCACTTGAAGTTCCTTGTCGGGAGGGGCCGTTCGACCGGTTGAGTCATCAGGTAGGTTTGATAAAGCCCCATTGGATTAAAATGATACCTTGCGTGCTTCATGAAACCGCAGGACAATGTCTGTCGGTAGGTCCATTAACAGGATTTCCCCCAGCATGGGGCTGTAGTTCAGGGAGCTCGTGCCAAGTTCCTTTACGCTTCGGATATTGACGTGGCCTGTATAATAAAGCTGCCTCAGTTGTTGGACATCGGTAGACGATGACACTGGCTTCAAGTCTAGAGTGCCTCGCAGATATACTTGCACAATAATGCGGTCACCTCCGAAGCGATTCTTCGGTGTATTGATGGCGTTCTCGTGACAATCATCTGTAGCTTGCAGTCCGAAGATGGCCGATGCAGCTGCTCAGTGAAGAGGCTGTTCAAATAGTTGAACTTGTCCTCCGTTCTAAGCTCGTCATTGTTGTTGATGGCTGCCGAAAAGTGTTTCTAGAATCGCTGCCACGATCTGTGGTTTCCGTCTAATTCGAGGCTCTCTAGTTAGGGAAGCTTGCACTTGCCAGCTCTAGATGGGTGGACGGCCTTCGGGCGTAGCGCCGAAGACCAGCATTCCTGCAGCTTAATGTGAAGATTCACGGTCGTGCTGACAAACTCGTCGCGGTATGCTCCGGCGACTAACGTCTCGCTGTCCACAAGGTCATCTGGCGTCTCATGAGAGATCGCCTCTGCCAACTTCTCTATCTGGTCGTAAAATGCGCCGATTCGATCAAGCACGCTCACCGCACAAGCCGTCGCCTCTTGATTTCCGCTTATGTGGTCTTCCGCTTCCGCTAGAAATCTCATCTAGTTGCGCCCGCAGGCTGCGGCGTCGTCGAATCTGTCGTTCCCTTCGGTCGCACGCAGCTGAGAACTCGCCAAGATCGCCGGTGGCGTGTATTTTGCTCGGATTTCACGGCTCTGTGCGTCGGTGGGCTTGACGTTGTCTAGAGGTCCCGTGTTCTCGGCACGATGTGATGCACCTCCGGGTTCTCGAGCAGCGGCGCCATGTTGAAAAAGCGGAGCGACGCGTCTTGATGGGAGGATGCTTTATTGAAATCTGCGAGAAAGCGGTCGTGATCTGGCGCAGCCACGAGAGCATGCGACAGCTCGTGAGGAGCATAATGAATATGATGATGACCAACCTCGTCTGCTGCCGGTGAGGAAAAGGGAGTCCCACGAGATGAGATTGTTGCTCGAAGCAGGCCCCTCGCAACCACATTAACAACTTGTGGCATAGTAGGCAGCATTCAATAGCCATTGTCTTTTTTGTTTAATGAAAAGGGAGATTACCATGCGAAGCGCGCGTGCCCGCTAGTCTGCAATTGAAGTAGTAACAGTATATAGAATAAATCTTTTTATAATTACTCTTGATATTGTCGTACAAAATCGACTACAAAGAGATTGCTGTCTACGGGTTCGAGCAAGCCAAGTCACTAGGCATGACGAGCTCACGCCTCCCACCTACCAATAGGCCTCCTGCGCTGGAGTTTTGGTGACATGCAGCGCCCCTAGTGGGTAGTACAAAAGCAGAAGACCCTCGCCGCCCTCCATGTGTTTTCAATTACAAGTCAGAGTGAAAGTTGGTTGTACTTAGTGTAATCGCTTTGCGGCGCGTTTAAATGACTGCATACTGTATGAAATAGCCCTTAAAGTACAAGCAGAGGCCAAACAAAATAATACCCGTTTAAACAAGCCTATTTATCGGTTTTCTTTTGAGCGAGCGGTCGCGGTCGTCGCGGCGTGCGACAGTATCGCCAGGTCGGCCGGGTGTTCTAACTTCCTGACGACCATTTACGTTCTTTCTTCTTGCGTGCCGCCGACAAAGGAACGTTCACGACTAGCATAAACACGTAATGCTGCTGGTAACTGCAAAAGGATGCTTCAGCAGGAGCATGTAAGCGAACGCAAGAATTGCGCCGCCGACTCAGCTGACCCTGCTTCCCTGGCACCGCCTTAAAAACAAATGGAAATTTTGTTTTGTATTTTCCCAAAATAAATGATTCTTGCGAAACGTTTTACACCGCACGATTTAAGAACGGCATGTTACATGTATGCTAGCGAGTAGGTGAGTCAATAGCGTCAAATAAACAAATTAAGCGCCAATAAAAGACGCAAAACAAACACCAAATCGCACGCCCATTGCCTGCGAAAATGTGTACTTCTATATTTGCATAACATAACCGCCGCATACACGGCACGCGGCCCTGCATATTTACACACAATCATCACTGACTGTGTTCGTTATCTTCTAGTGCAGGGGTCATCCGAAACAGCAGTTTTGATTTGTCCTCAAATGGAGTTAGGAAGCGAGACAAGAAAAGAGAATTCGTCGTTTCCAGTTTAATTCCCCCATCTTCACACTTCTCCAGATTATTGTCAAATGTTATTGGCAATTCGCTAATTCTTTTTTTTTTTGTTCAAAGCCCCCTTTCCCTCCCACCCGATTTGGCGACCAGCCCTCCGCCGTGTTCTCTGCATGCAACTCGGCCCTACAATTCAAAACGTTGCTTACCCTCATTCTGGCCTGTTAAGTGCGAACTGGGAATATATAATGCAAGAGCGTAATTAAGTAAAGTGAGAGCAAACAAGGAAAGCGAGCGGCCTCTCAGTTCGCCCGACCACGTTGTTTTACCGCCACTAATTCCGGAATCGCAAAACAGATTTGACGCTTCTGACGCTCGCAACATGTTGTCACTGAGACACGCAACAAAACGGCAAGGTAAGGCTGCACCAAGTATTCCTAGCGGCGACGCAAACGAGCACTGTTTATTGAAGGTGTGCGTATAGTGCGCAGGTACGCAAAAGAGCGGCGCACAGCAGAACGCGAGCCAGCGGTCCGCTGGACTCACTGGCTTTTTCAAGCGCGATAATCACCGATTGCGTCTGTCTTATTTTTTGATCGGCTGCTGTTGAAAAGTCCTCGTCACCTACAGTATTGGTTTCAAGTAGAAGTTTCACTTCAAATGGTCAGTGAACCTGCGAGTGGGATAGCGCCGCCGTGACGGCACTTTCGTCGGCGCTGTAAACGTACTTTGCGCTGCAAAGCTTTTTTTCCTAAAGCCAAGTTGATCGCCGGAAGAGACCGGACTCGTCGAGGATGGGCTAGTGACCATGTCGCAAAAATATCGGGAACATCGAGCTCATTTTGCTTCTGTAAACACGGGATTCTATGCGACCCGCGCAGCTTTGTATTACCCGAAAGTACTGCCCGGAAGCCGCTTGCGCTGCGCCTCCTGGGCAACGCAGGAGGCCTATCAGACCAAAAAAATGAAACCTCTCATCTCGCAGGTGTTTAATACTTAGATAGCCATGTAGTTCTGGATCACTGCACAACCAGTGTACAACCACTGAACTGTACACCTACCCTGGGGCAAGAACCGCGACCACTACACAGCCCGACATCAGGCGGTTATTAGTACCTGCCTGGATAAGCCGGCACTACGGACACTGTGGTGAGTAGGCGAGCGCACAGCTGCCGCTACACGGGAAGCTGTAGGACTGCTGCCGCCTTTGGGCATAGCGGAGGAAAGGAGATTGAGAGATAAGATGCGCGGGCCGCGCGGCCGCGCACATTGCCGCCCCCGCTCCTCTTAATGGCCGCCGCCGTAATTGGTTTTGCTTGGGGGGAAAGCGGCTTCCCTTTTTAGACTCCTCGGAATGACACGCCCTTGAGTGCTTTGGAGGGCACCGTGTCACTCTCACAGTGCCTATGCCGGGACGACGTCTTTTGTAAACGCCACCCCTGCTTCTCTTTGTGGCCGCCGCACTAGTTCGGAAGAGACTGGCTCCCGTCTTCAGATGCGCCGAAAGGGCGCGGCCAATTAGGGAAGTAAAACGCCGCTTTTGGGTTGCGTGCCTCGGGGCCACCGTGTTACGCTTGGAGTGCGTAAGCCCGGGCAGCGGCTTTTGAAAGTGCCGCGCCGCCTAATGCCCCCCCTCACCGCGGCAAAGCTGTCCCGTGCCCGTGTACGCGTCTTCTCGCGTCCGCTCCATCTGGGGAGAGGAGGGAAGTGCGCGAAGTTTGAGAAGCCAGCGTTCGGCCCGACGATTGGTGGCTTTGAGAGGTCGGCCTGACCAATCAAATCGGCTGCGCGGAATACAATGAGAGCGAGCAATGATATTTCTTAGCAAGATAGGAAGCGGCGGACTTAGCTGAGACTTAGCTTTGTGCTGGAGACCAGCGAGCCTCCGTGCTTAGTGCAGGTAAACCTTGCCGTCTAGGGCGTAACCCAGAGTTGATCGCTAAGGTATGACACCTAGGGCGTAACTCGGAGGGTCGATCGCTAAGATGGTTATGTATAACCAACCCTGTAATCAACTTTCTGTAACCGACTCTTGTAAATAACTGTAAATACAGTTTTTGTTTGTCATCACCTCTTCGTCCCGTCATCGTCTTCTCATCTCTTCTGCTTCACTACCAACACCGCCGAATTCAACAAGCGAAGGGTTCCTTCGCCACCGACACCGAACTTGAAAATCTACTGAAGCCAATTAGCTTCACTTGGCGGCATTGACACTGGGGCGGAGGTCGTTCAATCAAGCACGATTTGGAGTAGCCCAAGACTGACCAGCGTTTAAGAGAACTAACTACCTGCTCAAGCAGGAAATCACGCAATCAGGGCACGCACAAATCAATGAGCTTTGTTCAGTGCTTCCACGAAAGGGTGAAAAACATCAAATAAAAATTATATCTTTTGCAGTGCGCAGCCAGAAGTGGCGAAGACCGGAGATGCCGAGCGGAACGCGTTCCGCTCCCCGCTAGCAGACGACGCTCGCTTTCCTAGCGCAACTCGCAACCACAGCGCCGCGGTGGCGAGAGTCGTGGCCGGCCGCCTTCTCTCCACGGCCGTGGCGGGGAGATACGGAACTGAAACTAAAGCGTGGTAAACTGTCCGCATGGCGATGCAGTGAAACATCCCCCTCGCGAGGGGCACGATCAAATGCAGAGCATTTCCAGGGGCGCACAACGTTAAGTAGTTTGCGTTACGTTAATGTTGTGGCACTTGTGGCAACTGCTGACGAGAGAACGCTCGTCAGCAGTAGAATTGGCAGCCTCGGCGCACGTTGAGTCCGAGAGAGGGGAGAGAGTGTCCTTGAAACGTGCCTACGCGCGCTATCGAATGTTGATCGCGCCGATAGCGAAACGTCGAAGCCGGGCATGTCGAGGCGAGCGATGCGGACAACTACGGACGCCAAGAACGGGTGACATCGGGAGGTAAAGAAATGCTCTGCATTTAAAATAGGTGACTGCCTAACATGCCTGACAGATGTCACAGCTGAGGGCTGTCCGGTCGTATTCATGGGCAGACACTCACGCCCAACCCGAGTTTCGGAAGTGCAAGGAAGGAAAGGCGCCAGGATACCCTCGCCCAACCAAGAACAAGGGGGGTGGGCGCTAGAGTCCCCAAGCACTGCGCGGGGCACTGCATCTCCTCATTCCCTGTCCTTCAATGCGCTGGCTGGCCCGGGAGCAGGCCGACCGCAACTTGTCAACAAAGAGAAGTTTCGATAGAAGTCATCACAAGGACAGTGCTCGTCACTCCCTGTTGAGCCCTTAAACGCTGCATGCGCAATAAACGCTACACATAAAATAATACATTTACTGTTGCGTGTAAACAAGATGCAAAACAAGCGCTAAACAAAAAGGGAAATTCCACTCACTTAGTAAAGGATTAGCCTATTTTAATGTTACCGAATTTATAAACCTCAAGTAAGGTAGTACTACTTTCACTGTACTGCACTAGTGGTGTCCAATTATAGCCCAGTTTGTACGCAGGTGTAGAATGAATAATTTAAACTACGTTCCAACGTTCCAACAAATTGTTCGGGGCAAAGGAACATAAACGGGACGCACAGTGTTGGTACGGTGAGCCAGTGTGACATCTATTGGAGGAGTATAACGTCATTCACCATTCAGCGTCCAAACGTGCCACGCCACCGACACCGATGGGCCCGCGTGAGGGGGGAAAGCGGCGGGGAACGGGAGCTTGTGGGCCTGCTCTCTACGGCATGCCAAGGAATGAGGCACACTGCGGTTGCGGGAAAGAACTCTTTACTTACATCCTCGTCCGGGCATACACACGCACACACCATAAACACTCTGCTCGTCCCGAGTCCGAGTCCCCGCGCGCGGTTCTTCCTCACCACCGCGGCACCGCCCGCTCCTACGCGTTCCTTCGCGCCATCTCTCGGGCCCCGACGTCCCCAGGTCCCGCGGCCCGGTAGCCGCACGGCAGGCGAGGAGGACAAGGGAAAGGGGATCGCGGCGTGGGGCTCTGGGCAACACCCTCCAGGCCAGAAGGTGTCGTGCCAAGGCGCTCCCCATTTTGCGAAAAGACCAGAGTCCGGAACCCGTCGAACAGTCCCATCGAACATGAGGTGTTTATTGACACATACCCCAAAGCATAGAAGAAGAAGTTTGTGCGTGCGTTCAGACTAATTTGGTAGGAAACCTGCTGTCCAATCTCTGCGTAGATATGTGCCTGATTTGAAGCTACGAACCAGAATACATTTTCTAACATCCTCCCGCCGGCGAAAAGAGGAGCATTAACTCGAAGCTTCCAGGCGATACAGATGTTGCACTGCACGTCGAATACGAGATACGTCCGACTTCTTGAGAAAGCAAAGACGAACTCTGTTGTCAGAGCCCAGAAAAGTTTTTTCGATCACCGCCAGATCCCAAAGCGACCTTGGTGTTTTCTCGTTCACAATGAGGACGACATCGCCAACTTTAGCGTCGCTTGACGATGCATTATATACAGTGTGGGCGGATGGCAGCTGCAGTATGTATTCTCTACGCCACCTACTCCAAAGGCATCTAGTAACTCTTTCCGTCGTCGCCAGCGTCCCCAAAATTCTTCTTCTGATGACTTCTTCTGGATCTCTAAGATTCCACCTTCCGGTACCGACAGCAGTCTTCTGCCGATCAAAAAATGTGCGAGAGTTAAGGGTTCCTCCTCTAGGGACGCTGCAAGGGTAGTCAGTGGCCGCGAGTTTACAATGGCTTCAACTTCTATAAGTAAAGCGTACAGTTCATCATAGCCAAAACAATTAGCTTTTAGAACTTTTCTCAGTGATTCCTTGATCGTTCTTATAAGTCTTTCCCAAAATCCGCCCCACCAGGCAGCTCGTTCGGCTATGAATTTCCAGTGGATTTGGTTTTCTCTAAAGTACTTCAATGTTCCCTCATCTCGTATCGTCCTCCAAATAGTTTTCAAATCTTTCGAAGCTCTTTTGAAAGTGAGGCTGTTGTCTGAATACACTGTCTTGCATATTCCTCTCCTGGCTGTAAAACGACGGAATGCATCTAAAAAGTCTTGCGTGCTGAGGCTTCGCACAAGCTCGAGGTGTACTGCTCGCACGACGGCACAAGTGAAGATGACAATGTAACATTTCTTGGCTCCGTCTCCTTCTCGATGGTACAATTGTCCAGTAAAGTCAACTCCAATGATACTGAACGGTTTGCATTTGGTGACTCTATCCCTTGGGAGAGGGGCGAATGGCTCGCTCATTGCCTTCGCTGAATGTCTCTTGCACGTACTGCACTGACTGATCACATTTTTAACCATTTGACGACCTCTGATGATCCAATATTGCTCACGTAACTGCACCAACGTATCTCGAACGCCGGCGTGAAAAAACCGTCTGTGCTCGTTTTCAATTATTAATCTTGTAAATTCGTAGTCTGGAGGAAGTGCGATTGGGTGTTGCTCACTGGTCGTGAAGTCGGAATTCTGTAGCCGTCCTCCCACTCTAATCAAACGATCCTCATCACGGTAGGACAAACATTTGCTGATAACTTGATGGGTCAAATATTGAGGACAAAACGCAAGTTCTTGAGCTTTGTAAATCCAAAATTCCTTGGCGTTTTCAGTTTCGCAAGTGATTAGGGGTCCAGTTATTTTTCCGCGAGGGTTACGAGAATTGTGGACAAACCGCATTATCCAAGCCGTGATGTTCAAGACCTTTGTCAGGTTGTTGATCCTTGCGAGGTCAAAAAGCTCGGAAATATCCCTTTCAGTTACGGGTAAAACTTGTGTCCGTTCTTCTGTGGTTTCCGCCTACGGTTCGCCGCGAAATGTTCTATTTGGCCATTTGTCACTTCCTTTGAGCAGCCAGTCAGGTCCTTCCCACCAAAGTTTGCTTTCTTGCAATTTCTTAGCCGATATTCCCCGCGTTAGTAAATCTGCAGGGTTCTGATCTGTCGGGCAGTAACGCCACTGTTCAATATCGGTTAGGGAATGGATCTCACTCACTCTGTTTGCCACGAACGTATTCCACTTTCCTGGGCTCGAGTTCAACCATCCTAGAACCGCAGATGAGTCTGTTCAGAACGAAACTTGGCCGCGGGTACCATACTTCTTCTGTACGGTTGACATCAGCCGAACTGCTGTTAGAGCCCCAAGAAGTTCCAACCTTGCTAGGGTCTGCGTTTTCACGGGGGCGACTCTTGTCTTGGCGATGAGCAGTCTAGTCATTATGCCACTGGTAGTTTTGACTCGCACGTAGACCGCAGATCCATAAGCTGAGGTGCTTGCATCAGAGAACACGTGGAAGGTTGTTTTGCTGGGTTCATTTGACAGCACAAAGCGTGGTATCTGTATCACGTTAAGAAGACGAAGGTCTTCGCACCACTTGTCCCATTCAGTTTTTAAGTCATCCGGAAAATTTCCGTCCCAGTTCACCTTCCTCTTCCAAGCCCTCTGAAAGAGTACCTTGGCCTTCACTGTGTACGGGGTAATAAAGCCGTATGGATCGTATATTTTGGCTGTGATTTTCAGCATATTCCTCTTCGTGCTTGGAATTGAGGCTACCAGTTGCATAATTTCAGACGTGTCGAACCCGTAGGTATCCTCGTCCGGGTGCCATAACACGCCTAGAACTTTCTTCCTTTGAGGGATCGTGAACTCAACATCAGAGTTAACGCTGTTGTCCCCTTCAGTAGCGGCCTTCAGTTGCGGTTCATTAGTCATCCATTTTCTGAGGTGCATGCCTGCTTTGCTAATGACTTTGGCTGCATTGTCACATAACAACAAGGCATTCTCGGTAGAAACGGCGCCTGTCACAAAATCGTCAACGTAAAATTGATTTTTCATGGCCTTTGTAAGTTCATCATGCGGACCTGTCGAAGTTTCAAAATGGTAGTGCAGCGTGGCGCTCAGTAGAAAGGGACTTGAGGTAGCACCAAAGGGAACACGGTTCATTCTCCAGACAAAATGTTTCGGCAAGGTCTGTCCAGGAGTCGGCGTGTGTTCATACCAAAAGTACCGAAGTGCGTCACGGTCGTTCTCCGACAACAAAAATTGCAAGAATGCTTTCTCTATGTCGGCTGTTACGGCGACTCTGTACATCCTGAACTTCAGAAGCAGGGAAAGTACCGATGGATTCAGGTTCGGACCAGAGTGTAACACGTCAATCAGTGACAGTTTTCCAGGTGAAGTAGATGACGCGTCAAAGACAATTCGAGTCTTGGTTGTTTCCCTGTCGTTGCGGATGACTGCTCGGTGCGGCAGGTAGTAGACTGGACCGGCTGCTTCTTGTGTCGTTGCGGGTTCGGCTAAGTTGTTCTCAACATATTCGCGTATTGTCGCATCGTACCGAATGAGAAGCTCTTCGTTTTTCTGAAGACGTCGCGTGAGCTTGGCAAGCCGATCTTTCGCTTCCTTTACATTGCAATCAAGCTCCGGATCGTTATCCTTCCAGGGAAGACAAACTTCGTACTTTTCATCCTTTCTCCTTATTTTTCTTCTGAATTCAGTGAGAACTGGATCCTCCACAGATTCTTCATCCTTGTAGTTAAGGATACCCATGTGCTCAACCTCCCAAAAGGCTTGCAGCTGTTGAGACAGTTTTTCGTTGTCGTCACTGAACTTCTGGGCCAATATCTTCATGACGCTAGTGGAAAACGTTCCTCGGATATTCTCCGTGCTTTTTACCGGGTCGTGTAGCGTCCACCCGAAAGACGTCTCAACGGCAGTTAAGCCATTTGTAAGCCGCCGAATTTTTCCAGTTGTGAATTTCCAGTAATAGTCGGATCCTATAAGTACCTGAATAGTGTCATCTGTTGGAGCATCAGCATCATCAGCGAGGCGAAGATCTCGAACGTCCTCTCCCACGCAAGAAGTAGGAACTGAAAACGGAGTTCCACCGCATATTGTTGGTACCTCGAGAGCTTCGATCAGAATGGCCTCGGTGTCGTGACGGCTTGTAATCGACAGTTCCACGCGTCGTAGAGTCTGCTTAGATGGGCCCATTGCTCCGAACGTTTGCACATTCAGAGTCTCCTTTCCGACTTCCTTGCAGCTAAGGTTCTTGGCTGTGTCTTCCGTGACGAACGTTCGTTGACTACCACCGTCCGGAAGGCAGCGGACAAGTCGCGGCTGAGTGGAGCCACGTGCCCAAACTTTAGCTGTTTGTAGAAGAATAGTATCTTGGGCCTGAGTCACAGCACTGGTCACTTGAATTCCTTTCGTGACGAACTGCCTCTGAGTGTCAATTGCCGAAGGAGCAGCGTATTTGGAGTCGCAGAGGAACGTGAAGTGTCGGCCTTGGCAGTTCTGACAACGCAGAAATCTCGAGTTCCGACAGTCCTTGGCTCGGTGGAATTTTTCGCAACACTTAAAGCATCGGCCGCTTCGCTTGAGTATGTTCTTCTTTTCCTCAAGGGTTAACGTTTTATAACACGCAGTAAAGGAGTGTTCTTCAGAACTGCAGAAATAACACGGTTCTTTGTCCGATCCGGAAGTGGTGGTAAAGGTGGCTGCTGAAGGTACATAGGGGCGTCGCGCTTTGTCGTGGAGTTTCTTGTGGACTGTTGATCCGTCCGAAGCGATTTCTATGGCCTCCTCCCTGCTGCGAACTTCCTTCTTCAGGAAGTCTAGAAGCGCTGAAAATGTGCTATGAGTGTCAGCTTCCTCAGGCTTCTGTTGACAGTACCGAAGTACAAGCTCGTGAGGTAGGCGCTTCTCGATAGCCACCCTGAGCAGAGCACTGTACTGCTCCTGCTTCACCCCTAGTGCTTCAAGACTCCTGACGTTCTTTACCACTTCGTCGTAAAGATGTCGCAGCGCCCCAACGTTTTGCGCTGAATCAACAGCCTGCAGTTGTAGAAGGCGAGTCATGTGGTCGTTGATCGCAAGGTCCTTCCGTCCAAAGCGTTCCTCAAGTAGATCTATCGCTATCTGGTAGTTGCTTTCAGTCAGGGAAAGTCCACTGATCGTATCTTGCGCCGTACCAACAAGGTAGCCTTTGAGATATTTAAACTTGTCAATGGTCGACAGCGGCGAGTTCCGGTGTATGGTGGCCTCATACTGTCCCCAAAAGCAACGCCAGCCTTGAATGGTTCCATCAAATTTTCCTAGTTCCATTCGAGGGAGCTTAATAGAGGCGCTTGAGTGCACACGAACTGCGCTCGATGGCTCTACGTTGTTTATTGGGCTGTTGGATGCTTGTGGGCGCTGAATTTCTTCGATTCTTCGGGAGAGCTTGGACTTTGCCACACATATCGAAACGTAATACCCTTCCGCAGCTTCCCACTCTTGTTCTAAATTTTGTTCATCAACGGTGTCTTCAATTTGTTTGTCTATGTCTCGAAGTGCTGATTCTTTCATCACAACAACATTCGAAAGGTCCTGCAGCTCACCGATAGACGCAGTCTGGGAGTCCAACAAAGCGTTGCTGTCACTAATGGTCTTCGTCACGCCAGCTCGAAGGGTGGCCCGCTTGCGCTTGTGTCGATCCATTCTGTGGAGGGCTTTGGCGTGGAATCGACTCCGCGTAATCAGGAACGGCGTAGCACACCACTGCGTTGAGGCGGAGGCGGCGTGAGGCTCGAGGGCAGCTAGAAACGTCGGGTCGGGACTAAACACATTGTAGAAGCGCCGTTTGTTGCTTCAGTCGTGCAGGCTGCTTCTTCAGTGGTCTTCAGGAGAGGTTTCGTCGAGTCTTCAGGGGGATTTCGGCACCAAACTTTTGCGAAAAGACCAGAGTCCGGAACCCGTCGAACAGTCCCATCGAACATGAGGTGTTTATTGACACATACCCCAAAGCATACAAGAAGTTTGTGCGTGCGTTCAGACTAATTTGGTAGGAAACCTGCTGTCCAATCTCTGGGTAGGTATGTTGATTTGATTGATTGTGGGGTTTAACGCGCCGACGCAACGCAGGCGATGAGGCGCGCCGTAGTGGAGGGCTCCGGATTAATTTTGACCACCTGGGGATCTTTATCGTGCGCCGAAATCTCGTACACACGGGCGTTTTTGCTTTTCGCCTCCATCAGAAAAGCGGCCGCCGCGGCCGGGAATCGAACCCGCGACCTCGTGCTCAGCAGCGCAACGCCTTAGCCACTGAGCCACCGCGGCGGGTTGGGTAGGTATGTGCCTGATTTGAAGCTACGAACCAGAATACATTTTCTAACATCCCACATCTCTCCCCCCCTCAAACACGGGATACGGGTCCATCACTGAAGAACGTCCTCGGTGTCCTAGTGCACGAGGAACCGTTGGTCGGCGCCTGGGGCCACCCTGTGCGGCTGTGGGTGGGCTGGCACTCGCCGAAGTGTGGCAGCATGCCATTCCCGCACCATCGTCACCACGTAGGCGTGCGCAGGAGCGCATTTTCGGGTGCCCGGCGCAGGATTTCACGGAACGGCCAGGCTCCTATCGACAGCGCCGGTGTCCCGATCTCCGCCGCTCGGCGCCGGAACCGGAAGCGCCGCGATGAGCCCGGGGCAAACCCGGTTGACGGGCGCTCGTAGAGGCTCGAAGCCCCAGAGCGAGCTGTAGGCCCTGCACCCACCGGCGCCTCCACGCTAGGGTTACAGCTCCGCGATGAGCTCAGCAGGCCTCCAACCCACGAATAGGGATCCGCCGTTGACAAGGAGGCGAACCGTAGCCGCCTCGCATCTCCGAAGGGCGGCAGGACCCTAGGACCGTGGCAATAGCTCCCGGGTCGAACCAGAAAGGCCCTCTGCTCGGCAGGCCCCCGGGCCAGACTCGCAACGCCCAGGCACGAACGCATCGCCCTGCACCACCAGGCCGGTGGCGCGAAGCTCCCGGGTCGCACCGGAAGGGCCCGCTGTCGGCAGGCCCAGGCTGGCATCGTAACGGCCAGGCACAAAGCCACGCCTCGCACCACCACACACGTGGCGCGATGAAACTTGAAGCGTTGACTGTGTTGCGCTGCGGGTTGCTCCGTGGTAGAACCACGTGAGACCAGGACCCGTGGGGGGTAGACACTACCGCACCCTCAGGTCGTAACGATGGGTGCGAACCCTATCGCCGGCCGTTCTGTCATTAGAAGCGGGACTCCCACCTTCTGGTTCCACTACCACCTGTTCGTCATCGCCAGTGCGAACGTGATAGGCCTTGAGATCGCTCATGTGCACAGGACCCGCCAGCTCGTCGCTTTCAAGCGACTGCATCTCATACGTGAGCAGAGTTGTCTGCGCCGTAATTCGGTATGGCCCTTGCCATTTGTGTGCGAGTGCTGCAGTGAAACCGCGCGCAGCATTGCTGAGTGGGTGCGTTCTCCTTAGCACTAGGTCACCGATGTTGTACACAAGGTGACGACGGCCTTTGTTATACTGCTCTGCTTGCTCCATGCGCGCCACGTCGAGATTCTCCCGAGCCGTGCGTTGCGCTGCCAAAAGGCGTTCCCGGAGCCTAGCCGCGTACTGCGACAGAGAAGGGGCGTTACCCGCCGCCGCGTACAGCAGTGCATTTTCCATTGGAAAAGCGATCCCTCTAACGAAGTTTAGGTAACTTGTGTCAAACCCGTTGACCTATTTACGGTAGTCCTAGTCGCGAAAGCCAGCTCAGGCAAACGCGCGTCCCAGTCCTTATGCTCCTTGGTTGTGGCAACCAGCATGCACTTCAGGTTCCTGTTCACCCTCTCAGTGATGTTGCTCTGAGTATGATAAGGACTCGTTTTCCTTTGCCGAATGTGCAGCGCTCGACAACAGTCTGAAAAGGCTTTGCTTGTGAAATACGAAGAATTGTCAGTGATCAGGTCGGAGGGGAAGCCGAAACGAGTGAATGTCTCCAACAGCTTGTCTACGATCCGCTCCGACGCTAGCTTTCTAAGGGGAAACAACTCCACCAACTTAGAAAAGTGGTCCGTTACAACCAGGATGAACTGGTTTCCTCGCGCGGATCTTGGGGGGGAGGGTCCCATTACGTCACACGCTACAATATGCCATGGGTAGCTGCTTTCCACCGGCTTCATGAAACCCACAGGCTTCCCAGCGCGCGGCTTTGCTGCCTGGCAAAGATGGCAAGCACGGGAATAGCTCATTACGTCTCTCCTCATGCCTGGCCAGGTCGCGACACGGCATAACTTGTCGTACGTCTTACTGCCGCTGCCATGTCCTGCCAGCGCTGAGTCATGAAAGTACCGCATGAACCGTTTCCGCAACTTCCTTGGGACCACGACTCGAAAGGAGGATGAAACCGCCTCTTCGTCGTCCAGTTGGGGAATGTAGCGAAGTAATAAGCCATCGTCGCCCAGCAGATACGCGTCAAACCCCTCAGCGTTACCGGTGCAAGCTACGCCTTTCGCTAGTCTTTTCAGCACCCGCTGGCACAGACCGTCTGCTTTCTGGGCCTCAATGAGCTCTTCCTTACTCACTACCTCCCCCCAAGACACATTCCTTTCTGCCTCTGTTCTCGGGGGGCGAGAAATCGCCGCTGCGAGATGCCGCTTCTCTTTCTCTTTGCGGCCGGCCTCGACTCCTTCGTGCGGCCCTTTCCTCCCCCTCTCGGTGCGGCGCGCGCCGCCGATGAAACCGCTCAAATCGGCGCGCGTGCTTCCACCACCCCCTTCCGATAAGGGGAGCAAACTTTCCGCCAACATTCGGCGCTGATCATCGGATCCTGAAAAGGATGCGACAATCGCTTCTACATCAGCGCTCATCTTTCCTGACGCCTCCCCCTGGCCTTCCGCAGCACAGTAGAGTGTATATGCCCCGTGCGGTTGCAAACCGTGCATCGGCGCGTTCTCGAAAGGAAAGAAAGGGGGTTGCGGCCCGTACTGATAGCCGTTCCTCCCCATGTCGAGCACAACACCCTCCCTCGAGAGAAAATCTCTGCCCAGTATGGCTGGAACAGACAAACCATGCAAGCAAAGAAAACGCTGTCTGCGCTTTCAGCCATCAAAAGCGAGCCTGAGTCTCACAGCTCCCTCTGCTTTTGCCGAACCCGCTGCTAAGCTCAAGGGTGTCTCGCCGTGCCTTACCCGGATTCTCCTTCTCCGGCAGGTCTCAAGCATTTCGTCTCCTATTAGAGACACCGTCGGGCCTGTGTCGACCAGTGCAAAAAGTTCGCGACCGACCAATTGCACTCGCATGAACGGGGCCACCGAGGATGGGTCCCCGTGTGCCCTACATGCGGAGGGGGCCAGCTGCCCGCCGGCGCCAGCGCCGGGGTGCTCTGGGGGCTCCCTCGCACCCCCTCTGCCTGGCCCCCCTTCTCGCTTCCCGCCGGCGACGACAAGCTACCGCCCTTCACCGCCGCCGGCGATCCGAGTTTCCCTGCGTGCTACGCATTTTCTCCGGGCATTGACGGGAAAAGTGGCCAGGCTTGTGACAAAACCAGCACAAGCGGGCTGTTTCGTCCTGCCTCCCTCTTCCATCGCCTGCGTTGCTTCCGACCGAGGAGTTTGTGGGGCCGTTATCCGCTCCCCCTCCCGACCAGGCGAAACCCGGTTCGAGCGATTCCTCGGGTCTCGGCGGCAACCTGTAGTGAAGCTCGGCGAGTAAATCCGCCTGAATTACTCGCGCTTCTTGTGCGAGGGCCTCCAAGTTGCGAAAACTCCGGCCCCGCAGGTACGGTCTGAAACGCGGGTGGCATTGCCTGCACACGCGCGCTACCTTGACCGCGTCGGCTGCCTCGGGGTCGGCTCCTTCGTACAGCTCCTGCATCGCCCGCACGTACTCGAGGACGCTCTCCTCAGGGTGCTGCCTGCGAAGGGCAAGCTCGTCCCTCATACGGTGTTCGTAATAAGGCGGCAGGAATTCAGCGCGGAAGCGGTCCTTAAAATCTGCCATCGACTCGAAAGCCGGTTGGCAGCGCCTCCAACGCGCAGCGCTTCCTACCAGTGCCACGGGCAGGACCTACCTCAGCACGTCATCATCCGATGCGCCTACCGCAGTGTGATACGAATCCATGATGATGATGATAGTTGGGTTTTATTGGCGCAAGGCCGACTATGGGCAAAGAGCGCCAAAGAAGAAGTTACTGAATTATGATGAGACCATAAGTACTAAAGCATGTGACTAAAAGTAAAGGTGATGCAAAACAAAAGACAATAGAGATGGCTGGTGTATAGGGCCAGGGTGATTACACATATGACAAGAGCTGCAGAAAGTTTACCTCAGCTAAAAACTTAAAAACACTTTGACTAGAAAACATTGCTTCGTCTTCTAAAAAGTATGATGGGTGCAAAGGAATGTGTCGTCTGTATAATTCAGGGAAATGTTTGTGTCGTGTTGTGTCAAGTGCCTTGCATGTGATTAGTATGTGGACTA
Source organism: Haemaphysalis longicornis (assembly GCF_048455015.1). Lineage (NCBI taxonomy): Eukaryota > Metazoa > Arthropoda > Arachnida > Ixodida > Ixodidae > Haemaphysalis > Haemaphysalis longicornis. The sequence continues at coordinate 25,746,558 of NW_027526385.1, forward strand.
CAGATAGGCCCTTTCCACACCTGCTACACGTGGGTCCCGAAGTTCCAGTGAGCAGGTGGGAGTGCGTAACATGTGTGTGGCCTATCCGCAGCCTAGCCAGGGCGACTTCAGTGTATCTGTTGTGTGAGTCAGTTATGTAGCGTCCAAGTTGTGGTTTTATTACGTGTAGTTTGTTGTCTGTTTGTTGACTCCAGTGTAATTGCCATGTGTTACGAAGCTGTCGTCTGATGTGTGGCTTTAGGTCGGTGTAAGGTACTGTTGTAACGTCAACTGTAGTCATGAGAGCAGCATCACCAGCCATTTGGTCGGCGGCCTCATTGCCAGGGATTCCACAATGCCCTGGTACCCAGCATATAGTTATTTCAAGATTTGAGGCATATGCAGACATTAGTACCTTGAAAAGAGCATTTATGACATAGTTTTTAGATGACTTTCCGGATGACAGTGCCTGTACAACGCTTAGAGAATCTGTGTAGATGATGGACTTTGGAATTTTATGTTCGAGGATGTGGTTTGAAACAAGTAAAATGCCATAGGCTTCTGCCGTGTAAATACTGCTATGAAAATTCATTGTTTTAGTTACGGTAAAATTTGGTCCGTGCGCTGCACAAGATACAGTAAAACCAGTTTTCGACGCGTCGCTATAGAATTCTGCGCACCTGTACTTGTCCTGCAGGATCAGGAAGTGCTGCAGAATTGCACTTCTGGGTGCCCTATTTTTTTCTACTAATGTGAATGATAAGTCGCATGATATAGGATGTAGATGCCATGGTGGAATTAAATTATGGATGGGTGTCTTGTGCGTGTCTGAAAGAGGGACCGTGAGTGCAGAAGCCTCCTCCCTAACTCTGAGAGAGAAAGGTAAGGAAATGGATGGCCTGTTTAAAAAGAGTTGCAAGTTTGATGTATTGTTCATGATAGGATTAAAAGGATGGTTGGTAAGGGATACAATCTTAGATGCATATAGCAGATCAACATACTCCCGCTGATGCCCTAGACACCACTTGTCGCACTCGACATAAAGGCTTTCAACAGGGCTAGTGCGGAAAGCGCCGCATGAGAAGCGAAGGCCAAGATGCAGCACTGGGTCGAGCATTCTCAGTGCGCTCTTTGTCGCCGACTCATACACGACGCTGCCGTAGTCGAGCCGAGACCCCACCAACGCCGTGTACAGGCGCAGCAGGAGTTGTTTGTCGGCCCCATAAGATTGATGTGAGAGAACCTTAAGAATGTTCATTGATTTTAGGCATTTACATTTGAGCTGTTTGATATGAGGGATGAATGTAAGTTTTTCATCGAATAAAATGCCTAAAAACTTGTGCTCCTTGTTCACAGGAATAGGCACATTCGCAAGAGTGATGTCTGGGTCCGGGTGGACCCCACGCTTCCTGGAGAATACAACACAAGAGCTCTTTCCAGGATTAATTTTAAAACCATTCTTGTCTGCCCAGCTGGCAAGTTTTTTAACACCAAGCTGGACCTGACGTTCACAGATTGACATATTACAAGATTTAAAAGATATCTGTACGTCGTCTACATACATAGAGTAAGAAATGGTAGGTGGCAATGCCTTCCCAAGAGAGTTCATTTTAATTATAAAAAGAGTACAGCTTAAAACTCCACCTTGGGGCACGCCGTTTTCTTGCACATGAATCCTTGACAGTGCGCTACCAACTCTCACGCGAAACATTCTGTGGGACAGATAACTAGCCAGAGTGTTGAGCATATGGCCCGAAACACCGAAAGACTTCAGGTCACTGAGGATCCCGTAGCGCCAAGCGGTGTCGTAGGCCTTCTCGAGGTCAAAAAACACAGTCACGACATACTGTTTATGCACGAAGGCATCCTTAATGTAAGATTCAAGAGCTACGAGTTGATCATTCGTGGATCACCCCGCCCTGAAGCCTGCCTGGCAGCTCTCGAGAAGACCGTTGTACTCAAGGAAGTACACGAGCCTCCGGTTTATCATCTTCTCGAAGAGCTTGCACAGGCAGCTCGTCAAGGCAATAGGACGGTAACTTGAGGGGGACGACAGGTCCTTTCCCTCCTTCAGGAAAGCTACAACTATAGCATCCTTCCAAGAGTTTGGAATGTGCCCCGAAAGCCAAATCTTGTTATAGAGGTGTAAGAGTGTTAGAAGAGTGTCTGCGTGCAGGTGTTGTATCATTGTGTATGTGATGTTGTCTGGGCCTGGAGCTGAGGGTTTACACGTGCTCAGAGCAGCCCTCAGCTCATGTAGTGAAAACAGAGTTGTAAGAAGTCTGTGATTTGTTGTTGTCGTGTAGGGACTTCTTTTCACAAGAGGCTTTATGTTTCAGGAAAGTGTTCGTGTAGTGTGCTGAACTGGACACGTGCTGGAAGTGTTGTGCGAGTGTGTCAGCCTGGTCTTCCAGAGTGTCCCCTGTTGTGCTAACCAGGGGCAGGCTGTGTGTCTGTTGTCCTTTTAGCTTGCGTATACGTGTCCATACTTTCCGTGTGTCTGTGTAGGAGTTAATTGATGTTATGAATGTACGCCAACTATCACGTTTTGCCTCACGGCGCACACGTTTTCCGAACGCCTTGGCCCGTTTGAACAAGAGGAGGTTACTCGACGTGGGGTACCGACGAAGGATACCCCACGCCTTGTTCTGGGCCTCTCGTGCCCGCCTACAGTTCTCATTCCACCACGGCCTCCGCTGGTTGCGCGGGGCACCAGAGGTGTGGGGAATGGACCTTTCGGCGGCGTCGAGGATGTGCGCCGTGAGCAGTTAAGTAGCTTCTTCGACGTGTAGGTGTCCTATGGATGTGTGGTGTAGTTTGGATGTCTCTGTAAATGTATTCCAGTTAGCTCTTGCTTCATTAAACCTTTTATGGGAAGGTGGACTGCTCGGGCCTGTACCTATATGCGTTAATGAAGTGGGGAAATGGTCACTACCATATGGGTCTGTGCACACGCCCCATTCGAGACATGGAAAGAGAATTGCAGAACCAATAGCCAAGTCAAGACATGAGTATGTGTTATGTCATATGTTATGGTATGTAGGCTGTTTATTGTTGAAAAGGCATGCTCCAGAAGATGTAAGGAATTTCTCTATCAGGCGACCTCGGGCATCCGTTCTGGAAGAGCCCCAAAGAGAGTTGTGAGCATTAAGGTCGCCTGTAAGGATGTATGGTTCAGGCAGTTGGTCAACCAGCGCCTCGATGTCAGAGCTCGAGAGTGAGACATCAGGAGGATTGTATATGGAGCATACCGTTATCAACCTATTAAATATTATTGTTCGAATTGCTACAGCCTCAAGGACAGTGTTCAAGGTGACAGGGTGGCATGCTAAGGATTTGCGGGCAATTATGGCCACACCGCCAGAAGAGTGTGTGCAGCCATCCCTGTCTTTCCTGTATACCAGGTAACTATTCAAGAAATTTGTGTGTTTGGAATTAAGATGTGTTTCCTGGACACACATTAAACTTGGCTGATTGGCATGCAGAATCTCATGCACGTCGTCAAGATTATACAGAAGGCCTCTGCAGTTCCATTGAACAATGTTTTCTCTTCCCATTATGATGTGTTAGAGCTACTGGAGTGTGAATATTTATGTAGGGTCTTTTGGGGCTTGCACTCTTGGAAGGGGTTTTCTGACCTTCTCTACTGACCTGGACGTCGCAGCCCGTTCCTTCCGCTGCGATGAAAGCCGGAAGGGCTCGACGTCCATGTCGTCATCTGATGGCAAGGGGGTGGCCAGCGGACTGGGCCCCCTTGACGTGGTACCCTTTCGCGTGTTCTTTGCCTGCGCTGCCAGTGCCGAAGGCGTGGGGAGCACCACAGGTGGCACAGGCAGTGAGGCGGGGGAGGGGGTCGCTGCGACTGCCTCCGTCTCCATCTCCGTGCCCTTGCGTGTGCTTTGGGCCGGTGGAGAGGAAGCAGTGGATGCAGCGGCATCCCCAACAGACGTTGTTGCCACCACAGCCGCTGCTGGGTGAGCGGGCGGTGCGGAGGTGGGTTGGGCTGCCATAGGCAACCCAGGGGGGGGCGGGGGCGGGACCAAGTCCGACTCGCGGTACTGGGTCCCCGCCGAAACCAAACGCCGCTCCGCCCCCCGGCGAGCTGCGTCGGCGTACCTGCCCAGAGGGAAAGAGGCGAACCTCTTTCGCGCCTCTGGGAAGGTGATGTTTTCGGTTATCTTAAGGTTAATGATTTTTTTTTCAAGATAAAACTTTTCACAAGCGCGAGAGTATGCTGCGTGTGGACCCTGGCAATTCGGGCAGGTGAAGTTGGTTGCAGTGCAGTTGTCAGAGAGATGATCATGCTGGGCGCATTTGGCACATGTTGTTCTGCCTCGACAGGAGTTGGTACCATGCCCGAACCTCTGGCACTTGAAACAGCGCCTCGGGTTCGGGATGTACGGCCGGACAGAACAACGGATGAAACCTGCGTTGACATGCTCGGGCAGTGTGCAGCGGTCAAAGTCAGGATCAGATGTTTGGTGGCTATTTCTTTGTTCTGTCTCCTGATGACGATGCGCCTTACTGCTGTCACGCCTTGTTCTTTTAGGCCTTCGAGCAGATCAGTCTCTGTCTCGGTTAGGAGATCTGCCTCAGAGATCACACCTTGACAACTGTTGAGGCTGCGGTGGGGTGTGACCCTGATCTCCAGATCTGCCATGCGGGTTTGTTTCAGGAGGATTGTAGATTGCTGCTTGGTTTTAACTTCAACTAGCACTTCACCAGTTCTGAGTTTTTTGGCGTCATATGTTTTGCCGATGATACCTTCAAGGTATTTAGAAACAAGAAATACCGATTGAGAGGAAACCGGCTTCGATTTGTCCACAGATTCCATGATCAAAAAACGAGGGTAGTTATCTGGCTTTGGGAGCGAGATAGAAGGCAAAGAAGGAAAAAATACTTCGGTGCGGCCCCTTTTAGGGGGCCGATCACGTCTGGGGAGGGGGGTTTTGATTTATCCATATGGCATAGGAAAAAGCAGGGAGACGGGGGTACTTTCTTCCTTGACCTTACCCTGGTAGTCAAAGAGGTCCCGGAGCTCCCTGCCTGGTGAACAGACAGGGAGCCCTTCTGCCGGAGCTTGACCTGGGCTCCGACGGCCACCGTTCGTGGTTTCTAACCCTCCACCTATAAACACATCCCCACGGTTGGATCCAGCTTATGTTTGGGGGCTCGGGGTCCGCGGTATCGCCAGTACCGTCACCAAGATTACTCAAGGTGCCCCGGGCGGGGCTGATACGAATCCAGTTGCTGCAGGTATTCGTAAACGGATTTCACGTCTCCGTAGCCGGAATAGCAGGGAACCTCGATATTCAAACGTGGCTTCGAGACTGGCCCTACAGGACCCGCGCTGGGAGCCGCTGGCGCCGAACCGAGCATTCGGGTCATCTCCGCGAACATCCCGGCCATCTGCCTCATCAGTGACGCGAGATCTGCGGGCTGCAACTGATCAGCAGCCTCCTGCGCAGCGGCCGCTGAGTCTCCCCACGAGCCGTGCGGCTCCTCCTTCTCTCCCGTCTCCCTACGTGTGGTAGGAGCCATTTCCAGTGAACTAACCAACAAAAATCTGGATCAACCACACCAAACTGTAGACGCCAAGATACAGAGCAAGCCGCGCTAACTACATACACAACGCGACAAACGCACCCCACACACAAATCTACAATAGGAGCAAAAAAGCAACGTCAAGACAATATAGGACCGACGGGGCTGAACTACAGCCACATTAAAATACAAAAAAAAACTACAGTAGGGACACGAAAAATACACAAGCGACGAATATCCCTACGAACGCTAAATACACTCGCAATGTAACCACTTAGGCCGTTAAAAAAAAAGAACGCAAGGAAAAACTTCAGGCATGCATCTACATGGCTCAAAGCCCTGGTCTCCCACTGCCAAAATTGCGCTTCCTTCCCGGAACAAAGTACTGCCGTCCCAAACCGCAGTGGGCCCCTTCCCGGCAGCCGCAGAGAGGAAATGTCCACGGGTAGGCTTGACACCAGCCCCACGTTCAGGCGCCAGATGTGGGCCTGCTCTCTACGGCATGCCAAGGAATTGAGGCACACTGCGGTTGCGTGAAAGAACTCTTACATCCTCGTCCGGGCATACACACGCACACACCAAAAACACTCTGCTCGTCCCGAGTCCGAGTCCCCGCGCGCGGTTCTTCCTCACCACCGCGGCACCGCCCGCTCCTACGCGTTCCCTCGCGCCATCTGTTGGGCCCCGATGTCCCCAGGTCCCGTGGCCCGGTAGCCGTACGGCAGGCGAGGAGGACAAGAGAAGGGGGCTCGCGGCGTGGGGTTCTGGGCAACACCCTCTAGGCCAGAAGGTGTCGTGCCAAGGCGCTCCCCACAAGCTGGAGACGCGCATTAGAGGGAGCGCCAGAATGAGCTAGCGAGCCCCTGGTAGGGGGGTACAATGTCGTACAATGACTTTGTGGGAAGGCGCTGCAGAGCGTTTATCTGGTGAAGGCCTGGGTTCCGGATTAGTCACTCGTAAATGGAACGCTAGCCAAGAGAAGAGTGGCTGAACCTTCAGCCTGACGCCACGTAGCAGGATAAAGATCAGTTGAGACGTGGCGGGCAAATCTTGCGCAGGCGCAAGATTGGCTTTCAAAATGTAAAGAGCGCAAGACACTCAAGATATATACTGGTTCGCACTTTGATGTCCCCCACTATATTTATGTTTGGTACTGTTCTTGCACAATTCGAAACCGCCCTGAGTGTAACGCGCTGGGAAATTGTAGGTAGTAGAATTTAAAAAAAAAGTGTGATGCTAATCTGACCCTGCATGCATAAAAAGCATAACACTACGTACCGGACTTGGCAGCGTGGACAGACGCTTTATGCATAACGAAATTTCTACTTTTCTTGAGGCGTGTGCGCTGCGGATCCAGGGTTTGCTGCCATCAACGATAATGGTACCCAGACTCTGCCCGTGAGAAAACTGCGCTCCGCCAGTTGTCTCGGCTGCGTGACCCATTTTCTGGTGCTTGCGCTGGATAAAGGGGCGCTCGGAAGGCGACGCCGGTCACTTGGCAGTGTAGACTGTGGCGCGAACACGGAGTAAAACTTCTGCTCTTTTTCAGATTGCAATGGTTTCTATTCTCTCTCTGGAACCGCGTAATCAGCAGTTCTTGCTGCGAAGTTGCTGTCAGTAGTTATCCTATATCGTGATTGTGTGAATACCTAAAACGTGTTAAAGGTGGCTACTACGATTCATGATTTGATAAGGGAATCTTGTAGGGAACTACGGTAACTGAAAAGCAGTCTCGACTTCATAACCAAAGCCTTTGAGGAGATGAAAGCTGAATGTAAAGATTTAAAGATTAGAACGCGGCCCGAAGGCCACGCAAGCAGTTCTTGTGCAGGACGTTGAGGCATTGACAAAACAAGCGACAGCGCACGACTAATTTTTCCGGAATGAAGTAGTGTGTAATATTGCGAAATGTAGTAGATAATATTTCGGTTTATTACGCTAAAAGTGTGCATGAATATTCGTATTTATTAAGGGAAAAATAGTTGCTTCCGTTCTTGTTGCTTGCGCTGTCAGGTGCTAGGGCCCTAGTCAGGTGACTATTACAGTGACGTTTCGCGTCAGTACCTTGGCAGTTTTTTTATGTCAAAATTTTAAGTAACAAACAGATCGTCAAACAAAACTATGGAGGTGAAACGCGTGCCTCATGACCAAACAGAGCATCTCGAGGACCTACTTAATAAGGTTGCTAGCGCACTCGGTGAGCCAATTGCAAAGGAGGATGTCGAGATTTGTCACAGGGTTCCAGTGCGTAACACCGAAGCAGAGCCAAATCGTGGTTGTTTTCAACCAACGGTCGAAACGATAGGCGATGCTTGAAAAGACAAGGAAGACTGGGCTAAGAACAAAGGAGATCGCGTTTAGCAGTGAAGGGTCAGTGTACAGCCATGGACAATGGCAATACGAACCGCGGAACGTACGGCCCAAGATACCGGTGCCGCCGCCTGGCAGCAGCCATGGAAAAGACACCGACATGCGCACTTGTGATGTCGGGAGAGAGAATGCATGCCCCAATGCGATATGTTGCGCTGTCGTCGCACACATTCTTGCCTTGTCGCCACACCGCAAGAGCGCTGTAAGCACAGAAAGTACTACCACCACCGTAGCTTAGGGTGTTGGTCGTGCGGAGAGCAATGCGGCGTGTACCTGCTTGCCGCTGCGGCCAGTGCTTGCGTGGGAAACGCTCGCACGTTTTTAGAAGGCACGATGTAGAGTTATTCTTGCTTTCTTGAAGGAAACCAGCGCACAGAAATGGAGAAAAAAAGCATGCCGCCTACATCTGATGGCAATGTAATGTTAGGCGTCCGTGTTGCATGGGCTCGAGAATTGAACGATGAGCTGGCCACAAAGAACACGCTTTTGATGCAGTCGGGCTGAGTGTTGTTGCGGATTCGCTGCTTGTAACAAATAATGAATATACCAGGAGAATTCATCGCCAATTTTATAAATTACCACCAAGCATTGCGTGGGCGGAGATAATTACTGGCCGAACTGTAATATTCTCAAAAACTATCAAGTCAGGCAGCTCCAGCCATTCTAGGGGCCAGTTGCCCTTGCACAACAATATTGGCGTGTCGATTTTATCTTTTTTTTTCGGAGGCACCTCATTGCTTGTAGAACCAGAGCTGGCAGCGCTAAACATGGTTGTGGGAGTGCCCAGGTGTCCAACGTTATTTGCTCAAGTTACTGCGCCACGCGCAAAGGTATGTCGGCAATGTGACGCCGGCTAAGACGGGGAGCGGGCGCTCCTGAGCGGGTAGCACGCAGTGCCCGCCGTTACATTGGAACCCCGCTTATACTCCTCCCGGACTGACGACCCGCTTCTTATGACGGATCATCGTGGCCCCGCCAAACTCCCCGTAGAGACAATGCATTAAAAACCCCGATGATGTGACGCTCGGGCGCACGCGGTCCGCTTCATACGACGGACCCTGGCTGTGAAAAACCACCGTTTTCCACATCTTTTACACCGCTTCCCCGCCGCGTCCAGACCATTCTGTATTCTGAACCACCGTTTGACACTTCTTGATGTGTTAAGGTCAGCAGGCGGGCCAGACCACTTGCCGAACAGATGCAAGCACAAAGGCGAGTACTCGTGAGTGGGAGTTAACCTTCGATGGCCCCACGCGGCAGCAGCACGCCAACGCGCCAACCGCGAGGAGTCGAAGGTCAGGTGGCAGGCAGACCGCGAATTTGAAGCGTTCGTAGAGCCGCCTACGACCGAGAAAACACATACGACGGAACCCCACCGCGATGACCAAACACCCGCCTTTCCCATCCTCTCGATACAACTTTCTTCCTGTCAAAACACTCTCCCTGTATTTCTGCTCTGTGCTTATCACTCTCTTTCAAATCCGCGTTGTAACTCCGCTCCTTTCTTTGGTAACCGTGTCTCAATTCCCGCGCACCGCCGCAAGGGTGGAGACACGTATATGTTGGCACCGCCATTTTGGGCCAAGCGCTGGGCACCGCAGAAAGTACTGTAGCAGGTCCGAGCTACAATTTTCACCGTAAAACGGTTTACTCACGAATTTTGAATCATCTACTTCTCGTTGCTGGATCTCGTGGGAAACGAAAACAGCAATGTGCTGAGCACTTTCACCCGATAGCAACGGCAAGAGACCATTCAAAGGGTGTCTCCACCATGTGCGGGAGTGCCGTTTTCGTTTTTTTTTTATCTCCGCCTTCTCTATCGTTCGTTTCGCTTAACCACCCGCCGCGGTTGCGCTGCTGAGCACGAGGTCGCGGGTTCGATTCACGGCCGCGGCGGCCGCTTTTCTGATGGAGGCGAAAAGCAAAAACGCCCGTGTGTACGAGATTTCGGCGCACGATAAAGATACCCAGGTGGTCAAAATTAATCCGGAGCCCTCCACTACGACGCGCCTCATCACCTGCGTTGCGTCGGTGCGTTAAACCCCACAATCAATCAATCGTTTCGCTTAACCTTGGCAGTTTCACACTTTCCTTTTCCCCTCTCAATTGGCACAACCACGTCGGCCTTATCTCGAGCGCGCAAGGCGCATGGTGTCGCGTAGCGCGCTACGCTTGGCTGGCAGGGTAGCTAGGAAGCATGGAGGGAAGCGGCCTGCAACGTAAACGTTTCTCTTTTCTTAAACTTGAGATTTCAGCTAAAGGTTCGTAAATCACGCGAGAACGCGCAAAATATCGTAGTTTAAATAAGTTCTTAGCCCACCTGTCTCGTGAGATCGTCTACAAGGCCGGAATTTACCCGCACACCGGTCGTACTACACTCTGGTCATACGACGCTTTCTCGCGTGCCTTTGAAAGTCGTATTATCGGGGTTCCACTGTATTTATCTCACACAGCATCGCCAACAGTTGTTTTCAGCCATCCTGCGGCATGGCGACAAGGAAAGCATGCGTGCGAGGAGAGCGCCACATATCGTAGTGGGGGATTTTTTGATTGGCTTTCATTTTTGGTCACATGCTTCCGGTTATCAAAGCAGTTGTGTGTGCTGTCGTCATTTTGACGTTTCATGATGTTTACGGGCGCCCCTTCCAAAGTTTGCCTTATTTCTTATTACTGAAGACGCACTACCATTGGCCGGCGATGAAAACCTGGACTAAATGCACATGACATGACAACGTACGCCCGCGTTTGCTATTCAACAACAATACGGCTTGTATATCACGCCCTCTCTCTGATTGCCTGAGAAGGCATGACGTAATTTCAACTTTTGTAGGGAACGATCGCGTAACACACTGGCAACTTCACCCTGCGTAAAAATGGCGGATGCTGTCGCTGTGAAAGCGGGCTAAAGATTTGACCGATGTTCGGCGCCGTGAAATCCCCGTGAATTTGTGGCAGGTGATGTTTCGCATGATGCGCGGTTTAGAGCTAGTTTTCTACCGAAAGAAATAATAGTTTTGTCTGTGCACAATTTAGCTATGACGGAGCCTACAAATAGCGTGCCGTAGTTTGCTTTTATGTTTGACAATAAAATAAAAATTATTTCTTTGGCGTAACGGCAACTTAAGCGGGCAGTGCAAGACTTTCCATGACAAAGAGAACCCAGAGCATGACATTTGTTCACGCTCCTTCTAGCAAGCTGCTAGGTCACATGATCGAACTCAAGAAAAAAAATAACGAAGAATAGTGACAGTTTTATGCAATACTTTCGCTGATTGAAGTCGAGCTTGACGAATGAGTGAAGCCGTGACATCAGTACTCCCCGCGGTTATCAGGCGTAGCACTTCGCTGCCCTTATGCGTCATACAAGCGATGATCGCGACCGTCTTTTTCTGTGATCACGCCATAATCTTGTAACAAGACAGCAGACGATAGATAGCGTGGCGGCGGCCGGGAAGGCACTAACGAAACAAGCGTGCATTGAAACAGAGAGCTTAACTATGTTACCAAAAGCGACAAAAGAAATAAATAGGTAAGGTAAAAAATATTGTGTCGTAATATTCAGCTCAAAATCTCCCTTTCGCTGGCTTTTGGATGGACGTTACTCGATCGCCTTGTGATGTTGACGCCAATATTGACCTATAAATTGTGATTCCCTTGTCAGCCTCAGCTACCGTCTTAATGTTTATAATACAGTCCAAGGGTTTTTATATCCTTTATGCGCATTGTTTCATACCTTGGTTGTGATTAATGAGTGAAGCGTCAAAATACACGGCATGTCGTCATAGCTATTCGTGCAATACGTCAGTGATTGCTTACGTTGTGCTTACGCAAAAAAGCATGGCGAATGCACTTCGGATTTGTGCAATCGAGAATAGAGCCCCATGAGAGTACAAGTGCTCCAAAATTTGAGGACGCTAGCGGTGGCCGTAGCGGCCAAAACTAGAGTTCCTGTATATTGCGTAGCGCAAGAGTTGCGCGTCTAATTGCCACATGCCGCCGGTTCTAGTTCGCCAGGAAAGCCCGCTTTCAGTGCTGCGCACTAGACCCCGTATTCAGTCCCTTTTGCGCAACTGAGCATCGGGGGGTTGCGGAAGCGGCGGCAGCGGCGTAGCTGATAAGCAGCCGACGGTCGTGCGCCAGTTTTAATCCCCGGCGTGTCTCGCCACTGCTCCTCTCCGCTGCTGCTGGCACGGCGGCCCGCCGGCAGCTCGTACAGTGGGGTTGGGTTCAGCAGTGCCGGCCTCCTGTAGACAATGCATGGGCACTTTCAGAAGCTATAGCGCGCCTAATATTTGCCCTAGCCTCATGCAGTTAGTATCAACGTTTTCGGCTGTCAAAAACGGGGGTAATGTTGCAGACAGATTTTTCATCTAGGTCCTTGATTTTTTACAAACGAGTAACGAATAAGAGCAAAAACATAGGTTTTCGGGGTGCTCGTGTTTCTGCACGCCGCATTGAAAAAAATCGCCCAATATCGAGATTCTGTTCCCAACATTTCCTCCGTTTGGCTCTTCTGATTTGCGTACACGCCGGTAGAATTCTTCTGAGGCCCATAGTTTTAGCGCTAGGCTTTCTGAAAGTTCCGCAACCTGACAGCGCCCGCAATCGAATTTCCCACCCTTGTTGGTGGCTCCGTCTTTTGTAATCAGGCGGAAATATTATTAGGCTCTACCACTGACCGCGTACCCGCTGTGGTCTTGCAATATGTTACTGCGCGGATCGCCGAACTTTTGGGCTCGTGCGGCGCTCGCGCGGGAAAGTGAAAAAAAGATTGCCGTCACTCATGCGGGTGCCACCACCGCTTTGATAGCAAGTACGCATTGTTGCAGCGTCATCACTTGCGAAGCGGGTTCCACACTTTACGGCGTGCGGCGAATAAGTTTAGGCCGATGGCGCGGGTCGAAGTGGTGTATATTTTGCTTTTTCACTGAACGACGGCTTGCTTCCGTAGTAATGCTGTTTAGTTATTTATTATTCAACTCTGAGTCCTAGCGAAGACGGAGTGCTTGCCCGGAGTCATGCGACCCCAAATCTTGCTGGTGCATCTGTTGCGTGTCGTTCATTGCATGTCGGCGTCACCTTGAAGGAATATTTTTTTTCTTGGAGGTTGGGATGGGCGAAGTGGTGGAGGGGATGGTTTGGGACTTGAGTAGCTAAATAGTTTCTTGCGGCTTCCTGCAGTAAGGATGCCACCCGTCTTCTTTTTCTTCTTGATCATTAACACGTTTTGCCTCCTGCCCTTCCTCCTCCTCCTTCCCTCCTCTCTCTCTCTCTCTCTCCTTCGCGTAGCAGAAGCAATGGGCATTTCAAGAGCCCCCGCTTATTAAGATCACGGGGACAGTTTTTTGTTTAGCTTCAGCTTCAACAGCCATGCGAACGGAGACTGAGCTTACACAGCCACTAGCGTCTGCATACGGGTACCTTAGCGGAGTCATGTGTAATCTAAACTCGCCGACTAGTGCGCTAATTTGAAGCTGGTGTCCCACAACACTTTATTGTTCCCTTTCCGTAGCAATCTACCCAAATGTCAGGGTGCCTTTCAATAATTCGTAAAATGTAACTTTTTCATTACTTGAATCCGTTCCAGGCGGAAACTGCTAAAAGGGACCGACAGAGGTAATTGTGCCGACGCATAGAATGTTAACCTTAATAGAAATTAGAGATATTAAAGTAACAATATTACTCTCTGTATATTGAACCCAGACAACGCACATACATCCTAGGTAAGTGCTAGGGATGTCCCACCTTGGAGATCGGGAACTCCCAGGGAGATCCAACTTAAGTTCCAAAAACATCCAAAGTGATACAAAAAAAGACCTCGCTGGGATGTCCCAGACTAGGACTTTGCTGGGAGGTCTGACATCCCATGTAGAACAAAGAAAGGAAATTTTAGGGATGTTCCAAAAAGGTGCTCGTAGGTCCTTTTCAGGGCGTGTTTCATTAATGGTTGTGGTTATAGCTCAACATTCCATTGCAATGGAGCTTTTCCTCCACTCAGGCACACAATTAAAACTCTGCAAAACCTTGCAAAACCATTTTATTGGACGAATTTTGTACATAACAGCAATCAGTGGCAAAATCAAGCAGCACTCAAGTCTTAAAGGTAGACTATACTCTTCTAACACCAAAAATAAAAGTTCTTTATAGCTACATGCATGGCTTTGCTTCTGTTTCTGACAATAAATTCGACCAGCTGAAGCAGAAGTGAAATTTCACATAAAAAATTTCTGAAGGTAGCACGAGTTATGCACAGAAAGATAAGAATCCTCTCTTCTCTTATACATCAGAAATGCGCCGTGCACCTGAATAATTCATTTACAAAATAGGGTCAGCCTAATCTCTAAGCAATTTATGGCATAAAAAATAAGGTCTGAAAGTGCTGTACTTTCTGAAATACCAATATGTGAAACATGTTTCACGACACAGGAAAAGCACATTAGTGCACAAAAAGTTACTGAAAACCATTAAAAGGGCAATGCAGACGAAACACAAGTTTGGTTCATTATAACGATTGCCTCGATAATCATACTGACACGACTTTAAAGGGGCCATGAAGACAAAACACAAGTTTGGTTTATTTGCACGATTTCGTGTTCTATAGTGCCCCGAGTGCTTGTACAGAAGCGAGCGATGCTTTATTCACTGTGAAATAATCAATTTAAGCTAAAATTTTGATTCTCATGCCAAAACGTGTGTTTGAAAGACGTTTGCAGTGATATCATACGAACAGGTCTTTCAGCCAAACTTGCTGTGGAGAGGAGACTTGTTTACTATTAGTCAACATAGATGGCGCCACCACACCACGGCAAGCAGTTTTGTTTTTGGTTTGTTTGTGACCGTATTAAAACCTAGCTTGTTTTTTTCATGGATAAAATAATGGTTTCATGAAACATGGTGCATGCTCGACAAATATTGTCACGCAACATACCATCGATTGCGTCAATCGGCCAGTATAGTCTGAGACAACGCCAAAGCCCCGCAGTGCTGTGCATCTAAACCAAGCATACTGCGCGCAGTACCGACAGCAGTGCACATCGGTACTTCTATGTTTACGTGTGCTTTCGTTACTTCCACTGTTTGTCCCACCATTCTAACTGATATAAAAAGAATGTGCCCTAAATTTAAGCTCGAATAGCTTGTTCGGCAAGCTTATAAGTTCTGCCTTATTTGAGTTTGCTTTTGCCGGCCTCTGCCAATCGCATAGCTGGCTGGTATGACATCATCGGTTTTTTTTGCGGGAAATGAGCTAGTGGATCGCATGGCCATTCTTTTTTTCCTCAATTACATAGCATATTTGAGTGAAGTTTAGGTTAAAAGTGGTGTCCGCATGATTCTACGAGGCAATCCTTTGAATAAACCAAACTTGAATTTTTTTTTCATGTCCTCTTTAAATGTAAACTTCGCTCAAATGAGCTACATAATTAGGAAAAAGGGAATGGCCATGCGACTCACTAGCTCACTTCCCGCACTAGGACATATGACACCATACGCACAGCCGTGCAATTGGCTGAGGCCAGCAAAAGCATATGCAAGTTAGGCAGGGCATAAGCTTGCAGAATGAGATATTCTCGCTTAAGTGTAAAGCATATTCTTTTTATAGCAGTACTAATGGTGGGGTGAAACAATGGAAGTTACGAAAGAAGAACGAGTGCATATTGTTGTTGGTACTGCGCGCACTATGCTTGTTTTGGCAGCACAGCAGTGGGGCACTTTGGGACTGTCTCAGAAGACGCTGGCCGATCGGTGTGAGTGACATTGTCTTATGCGACTTTAATTGTCGACGTACGTGTTCCACGAAACTATTAGTACCTACCATAATAAACCAAGCCAGGTGCAAATACAATCAGAAACAAAGCAAAGGTGAAGAGCGGTGCGGAGCAGAACGGTTGCGACACCTAGGACTGATGGTAAACAAGGCTTGGCAGTCCGCTGAAGACGGGACGGCGCACTTGACATTCACTTGAAGACCCCTCGTTGTGTTGTCATGGCAGACAGCACAAAACACACGATTTTTCGGGAGAATCAAAATTTTAACTTGGGTTGATTAATTTCGTGGCGAATAAAGCACCGTTTCCTGCCCCACCCGCGCTAAGGGCACTACAAAACCCCAAATCTTTCGAACAAAGCAAACGTATTTTGTCTGCATGGCCCCTTTAACGTGGCAGTCACACTCCCTCAGGCTGTGCGGCCACTTCTGAACAATATGGGGCTATCGTGAGGCATCGCTTTGCACCACACACATAAAAACCATTTGAAAGAGCAGCTGGAGCAGCTGATCTAGTTCTGATTGATTTAAAATAATACTTGTAAAATCTACTGCAAATAAAAAAACGCTCATAATTTTAAACGTAAAATCAAATTTTGGATCACGTGTACCTACGTTCGAAAAGAAATATGTAAAACTATTCAACATAAAGGGAGGACATTTGCTGTGGGCTTAGAAGACATGCCAATTGGCCACATGATGATAAAATTGTTCTCAGCCAAATAGGCTTTCACCTGTCTGCTAAAAGGCATATAAAAGCTAACAGAAGAAAATTGATGAACAGTTAAGATTACACGGCTTAGAGAAGAATAACAGTTTGCACGTGTTGGCTGTACGCATATTTTCCTGCCATTAAAATTTGGCTGCATTTTGTTACCATTTTACATACTGAGGTCGAAATGTGGAAATATATGTACATTGAAAAGTTAGCGTTGAAAATGTGGGACCGTGTAAGGATATATATTGCGATACTTTAAAGGGACCCTGCAACACTCCTTGAGCAGTGCGAGTAAACCCGCGCGATATTTAGATTACACGCCCAGGAATACCTGAGCCAAATATTACACGTGTACGTGAAGCGGTAACCGCGCAAATCGCAGTGAAAGACGCGGAAAAACCAACCTCGCTCCTTTCTCTTTTCCTCATTATGCAGCTCTGGCATGGCCTAAGGGACGTCACTCGGGCCGTGCTGTTGACGTCACAGTTAAAATGATAAAAATGGCAAATAAGATCTTTTCCCTTCGTGTTTCTGGTGCAATCCGCTACCGTCGGTGGCGCTGTGCACTAAACTCATCTAGGCCGCAACCTCTGGCAACCTGCTTGGTGTTCGTGGTTCGAAAAATGGCGCACAGCCAGTCTGCGCGAGCGCTTGCGAGCGTATGAGTCGCCCTGTTTCGAGCAAACGGAGTTCCGTCGACGGCACGCACTGTGGCTGCGAACGTTCCTGCGGGTGTGCCGCGAGTGCGCTTGCAATGAGCAGTGAAAAGGATGGGCTCAAACGGTGTTCCGTCGTACCACCGCATTTCGTCGTCAGCCTGGTGGTGTGGCTCCGGGGGACCGCCACCGGCTCTTTTCATGACTTTGCTGCGAGGAGTGTCCGCATACGGGTCGAAACCCATGTCTGCGCTCGCCGCTTCGAGCCGCGCTCACAGAGCTGGGTCCATTGCACGACGTAACGCACGGTAGCGAAAGCAGGTATCCGAAAACCAACAGTCGGATAACCCACATGAAGGCAACCATGCCTGAACTGCCGCACCGCTCCTACCGCACCGGAAACGAGCGACTCCGCGTTGCCGAGATAAAGAGAAAACCTGCCGGCCCATGACATATCGAAGGCTCCCAAAGAGAACGTCACGAGGCTCCCCCCTCTCCGGGAGAGAGCGCGCAGCCTTGGCCGCGTAGTCCACGCTGAGTTGAGAGGGAACGATTATGCGCGATTTTTCATAGCACGTATCTACGGTGATACTGAATGGATTTTAATAATTCTTGCGGGGGGAGATTTCTGAGACAATAGACTTTATCCAAACATGCATTCCAAATAGACGGTTGTAAGTGTTGCAGGATTCCTTTTCCTTGGCAATAAAAAAAAATTCAAAATAAATGTAGCCAAATTGTGACGGCAAACAATTCAGTCTACAGCCAACATGTACAAAAACTATCACTGCTCTGCACTGAGTCATGTGAATATCAGGTAGAGAATTTCCCTTTTTAGACGTTTTTAGCAGAAATATGAAAAAATTTTTGAAACCAATTGAATTCCATCATGCAGCCACTAATCGGTATGTATTATGAATGCAAACCAAACTACCCAATTTCTGTTGAATTGTTTTCTATGACTCTTCGAAAATAAAGAGGCAAGTGAAGCACCATAAGAGTTTTCGAGTTTGTAATTTGGATTTGTCCCTCATGCAATAAGATAAAAAATATTGATTTCACTCAAAACTAGACAGGCGGGACTTTGTAATAGTACATTAGCCATGTATGTGGTGCTAGCTGACGCACAGCAGAGACCATGCAAACGTCCAAATGGACAACCCCACCCTGAGGGAGTACTGGTGCCAAGCACCTTATTCTGCGAAGATGCCCTGAATTCCGTAGTTTTTTTTTTACCACGTAGTAGCTTACCACACACGCACAAAAAAACATAGTTTAGACTAGTGTCAGGAAAATATACATGAGCAATCAAGAAAATGAGATTCAACAACTTTCATATCATTCCTCGGCAGTGACTGCATTGCAGCTCCAAGGGTTTTCTAGTGTGCCACAGCTCTTTCCGCAGCATGTCAGAACCGTGTTGCTGTCTTATCCTTTGGAATTACATGTGGCTGGGGAGGTTTTCCATGGCTCATGAAGCTGCCTGCACATGATTTAGAAAACAACTTGTAATGAATTTGAAGTACAGTGCACACACCGGCTAGCTTGAACACTGCCAGTAAGGAAACACAACTAGAGCATTACCGAAGTCTAAAGATAACACGGCACGCTTAGCAAGGCTTTACTTAACAATGTTAAGAATATGTAGCAGGCACAGCAACAACCACAACGTTAATGCGGCGATTCCACACCATGGGTAAAACGGCTTGCTTAAGCTGATCTCTCACAATGCCCTTCCTGATACATGCTCTCGTGATTGCGCTACAGTAAAAATAAACCTCGCGGCCAGAACTCTCACAACACTCCAGCAGCCCACTTCCACGTGAAACCTTGATGAGCTTGCGGGTTATTTTGCCAGAAATTTGATGTGTCATAGAAATTTTGCTATCTGAGTTTGTGAACGATAACTTCAGTTCTGTTTCATCGACATGACCTTTACATTCCGTGATTGCTCAAACATTTCACCTGCTGGAGATGGAACTGAACCAGTTTTCCTATATAATTTTCAGTCAAGAGATTTTGAACTGGCTCCTATAATCATGCTTGTTGGCCCTACGCCTCACACACATGCAAGCTACGGCAGCCATTTACCATTAAATATTTGTCAAATGCGCCATTACATTAGTCTTCCCTTAGATCCAATAGAGCAAAGCACAATGGATTCTAAAACAATAACAAGGACCACACTAGACACGGGAGTCGCAGTTTTCCGGTAATGCCCACCAGGTTTAAAGCTCCCTGTAAAAACTGCTAACTGCATCTCTGAGTCTCTGCTTGCCGACAAAAGACTACAGGAAACTGGCAAAAAAAAAAGAAACAAAGCTCCTTCGCAGTTAAAGACTGACTGCAACACCTATATTGAGAGCATATCGCACAATTTGAGAAAGATTACAAACAAAATGAGGGAAAGGTTGTTTTTACTGCTCATGAAAAATAGTTCTGGCTTTTTAAGAGTAACCGCACCGTGAAGCCAGTCTTCGCAGCCCTTTACACATGATGCAAAACTACCCCAACAGTGCCCAATTATTTAAAGCAGTCGTCAAAGCGGCCCAGATCTGGGTATTCAAAGCGGCACAGATTGCGTTGCCATTTGTTGCATAGTTTGCAGGAATTCTCTTTGCTGTGGGGGTTGCGTAGTCACCAACATGCCTATCCACAAACGGCTGCAAAGTTGCCGCAGCAAGCCACATTTATACCGCAGCTACAATAGGATCCGAATGTCATTCGACTCAAATGGGGTGCTTCGAATGCCATTGAGAATCTGCCGTTCTACATTACAATCCCGATAGCTTTTGAAAGCTTTCACAATTGCTCGCCGTGCTGTAGTGCACTGTTGTCGCCCCGTTCCGTCTTCTTTCTATAACACAACAATCAAATTTAGGAGCAGTCTAAGGCACTAAAATGATATCAAATTAGGAAAGACACCAGTTTTGGCTGTAATGAGGTGGCTGTTTGCGAAGTTTTAGTTTTTTTTCTGCAACTGACCCACTGGTTTTGAGAATATTAAAATTCAGTATGTTGATTTCATATTTTAAGTAAATGAACAGTGAACAAAGTTCCACAAACAAAAATATTTTGTTTGTTTTACGTACGGAAGTATTATTTTTATTGCCGATCGAACACACTGCGTGCGAGAGTGCTAAAAATGGCATTTGAAATCCTAAATGTCTCCCTCTCGGTGCTCACTTGGCTCGAATGTCATTTGAGCCGAATGGCGTTTCAAAACCTAGTGTAGCAGCACAAGTTGCAATTTGAGTCAAATGGCGTTTGGTTTTCAAATGACATTCGGACGCTAGTGTAGCAGGGGCATTATATTGCAGCACAGTCATTAGGACATACGGGCACACGATCACGCGAGCTGAGTAAATTGAGCACATCACACACTGACATGCTACTCAGTGAAAAATGTTAAACGTGTCAATTATAACGCATAATGTCTGCACTATGCCGCTCTGCCATTTCTGAAAAAAAAGAAAAAGAAAAAACGTAGTCAGCACCGAGGACTGTCACTGGACTGTCGCACGTGTTGACAAAATCCGAGACGGGGTTTTATCTAAATACATGCGAGAAATGAGTGATTTCGTTCCGGGTAGCGCGGGATTGATGATTGAGGCCTAGAACCAAAGACTAAGCTGCGCTAAAAGTTTTAGTTAGCGACACTATGAGGCCCAATCATGTCTCTGTGTCTAGAGTTGTCCTTGCTCGGCTTTCCGGCATCTGCGGAGTCTTTTTTTATCTGTTGCAGTGATGCCCCTACAACAGTAGTTGTATTATAAAGTCATGCAAAATAATAACATCTAGAGGTACAAAAGAAGTTGAGCGACGGGAAAAAGTGCAGGAAACGTTGCAATTTTTCCCGCCACTCTGGTAGAAGCCGCTTGACCGTTCCGCACTGAGCACCCACTTTCGATCACAGAGCAAGAAATCATGCATAAAACACAAGAAGAGCATTGGAAGGAATTAAACACTGAATGGGTACGACTTGCAGTATTTACCTTGTGAAATGACGTTCCAGCAGCACGGCGCAACATCATCCGCGGGAGGCCTAGTTTATAAAACTTCGATCGCTGAATCGGCTGAATCAGTTTCGTAAAAAGTATACAGAAGTCTCTAACGGTGTATAATAACAATGAAGCTTTAAAAATGTATTGAGATATAATTAAAATAAAGTAAAAATTTTATTTTTACTTATACTTTTAAATATTTTACATAAATACGAAATAAAATGGCAACAAGGCAGACCTAGAACCAAGCAGCAGGCCATCTGAGCGGGACGGTTCTTTCCTACCATAGAAAGTTGCCGTGCTCAGAAGCAGTGTTTTCAGTTGGTTTCATCACTGTAATAGCCTTTCTCTAAGCACTTCCTGTAACAACCACGCGCTACCTAAGGGTGTGCTTTATTCCCGGGTTGCAGCAGACGCAGCCTTATTTTATAGTCGACGCGCGAGGCGTTTGCTGTACGGCTGTACCTCCTTCACGCGCATTTTCAAGCCTATGCGTTTTATTCTTTTATACGTAAAAATAAAACATTGGGCTGACCGAATCAACATAAAAGCACGCATGCGCTTCAGCATACATCCCAATCACAGCAATTCTCGGACATTTTTAGGACTCTCCCAGGACGGAAATCCCAGGGATGCCCATAGGCTGTGCTGTTCGGGACATCGGATTTAAGGCCTTTTTTGGGATGTCCTTAGGATGTTTGGGGTTGTCTGGGGTAAGTTCTTCAGGCAGACCAACGAGTTAGTTTTACTGTCAGTATGACGCTTAATTTTTCTCCGGTTTAAATGTGCCCTTCCCCAATTTTTACCACAATTTCCATTCACACGGTCCCATTTTCATTCCCCAAGACTAAGAAATGCGCAGTTTCCTGTAGGATACATTGATACAGCGTAGAGGTATATAAAAAAGCCACGCTCGGAAGTTTAGCTTAGTCTTTAAAAGAAGGAAATTCGGTTTGTTTTCCTTTTTCCTGTTTGTTTATCCTCCATTTTCCTTTACATCCCTGCTTGGGCCGTCTTTCTTTATAGCGACTTTGTTTTTATTTCCGTTGTTTAAAAGCAGTTTGCTACCTCTACCAGCCAGCGGTTCCTTCCTGGTGTGCGTGACAATAAACTCCCAGCGCGGCGGGGGCGAAGGGGGGGGGGGAGGGAGGGTTTCACTCAGAGCACACTGTAGATGGTGTGGTGAATTTACCCAGCATTTCCTTCGCCGAGGTGCCTGCTCACACCGGCGGGTGCGTCGACGGCACGGTTTTGTCGTCTGCTTTAGCAACGGTTGTTTTGGGCCTGTTCTGGCGCAGCTTCGCCTTCAGTGCGCGCTTCCTTCGCACGTCTTGCTTAACTTGTTCGACAGCACCTCCTGGGTTGCCCGGACCCGACGAAATTAAGTGATAGTACGGAAAAGATACGTCAAGAATTGGGTTTAAGGGAAGAAAAACAAAATGACCACATACAGACTTCTGGCCGCTGGAGAAACGCTACCTTTTGTGTACTGCTTGCCAGGAACTCCGTTTTCTAAATTGATGAATATAATTCGGTTGTGTTTAAAAAAAGATTACAAAAGGTGGCAGGAGCAACTGGTCCTGATAAATAGCGACTATAAAAGTTCCCTCAGCTTTCTCGCATTTCTCAACCGTACTAAACTAACTAGTTTAAATCGGTATAATTCGGAATCACTAAGCTCACATGCCGTATTGTTTCTGTGTTTGCGCTTGTGTCGCGCGGTGGTGTAGCCCCGGGCTAGCAAACCAGGATGGCTAGGTTCCACTTTCTCACCCTTCTAAAGACTCTCCTCTCCGTTTTCTTTCTGGCGACGCACGGCCGTGATACTGTGACGGCGACTTCCACCGCTCTAGCCCGGCTGTGGCCGACGCTGCTGCGTTTGGGACACCGCTCCCACGAATTCCAAGTAACGGTGGGCAGAACCTCTCGTTTCACTCTTTGTAGAGCCACGTGTGTGAATTCAAGTGACGCCGCATGGGCAATTGTAGTCGGTGTCGTTGAAATCTTTGCTTTCCAACCAGTTTACCAGCGTGGATTGGAGCCAATTTTTTATTACGTTTAGGGTTTGACGCTCATTATGATCCCTTTAAGGCACGGATAAACGATTGGTCGTCCATGACCGTTCACCGTTGTTCGCCTTCTCTTATTATTTTTTTTATTTTATTTGTGTCAATCCAGGCGCATACATATTTTATTCATTTTTGCAGACTGTTCAGTTTGTGTACAAATGAGTCACGAATGTTCTAATGTGTTTTCTTGTATCTGCACATAATATGAATTTTCATACGAAAGTGTAACTTGTATGTAATTGTAATTTGTATCGAGTTGCCGAAGCGCAGCATAAGAGGAGGGACAAGAACACAGAAGACATACAGCGCACTGTGTGTCTTCTGTGTTCTTGTCCCTAGTGTTGTGCTGCTCATCGACACATCATTATGTACCAAGTCGCCCAAACCACTACTCTGCTGTAACCCGTATCAATTGATATGTCTGGTCCGTTCGCTACAACAGCATTTGCCCTGTTTACGCGGCTGTTTCCTCGTCAAGGCTGTATGATTTTATCCCCCCACGGAACATCAGGAACTGCTGGTGTTAACGTTGAAATAAAGATTTGAGTGATTTGTATTTGTTAAACTGCTATTTCGCGGGTACTTGGTTCGTTTTCACTTATTTATATTCCATTGGGGCATTATCGGCGCATTTTTGTTACAGAAGACGGACCTACCCCCGGCGTGCCATGACTACAGTGAACTAGAATATTGTAATAGTGGGAAAAGCGGCACAGGGAAATTGAAGCCAGAAATATGAAAATCCGCTAGGGGCGCCGCTGCGGAATACTGGACGGGATGTAGTGTAGTGGATAGAGTGTCCGCCTTCCAATCATAATTCATGGGTTCGAATCTCAGTGTGGAACAACTAGGTTTTTTTTGCATATGCATGGAGCGCACGAACAAGATGCCTTAATCACACTTAGGGTCAGAATAACATGTACTTTTTCATATCATAGCTGTATTACGTTACGATTTCATACATTTTTCGGTGCCCTTCGTCGCGGGCACTGGACGTCGCGGCGGCCCTATGGACCTCCCCCGCACCCCCAACTTGCTATTTTTTTCTCTCTCTCTCTTTCTCTCTCTCTCTCTCTCTCTCTCTCTCTCTCTCGATGCCCTCACATCAAGACACCATGCAGCAAAGCGAACTTTATGCGCATGTTTTTAAAGCGCGAGGCGTCAAAAAAAGCGCGAAGTTCATGGCTGTGCGCCTAGTTTTTGTTCGCGTGCGTGCTTATAGCGACTTCAGAGGCTCCAAATGCGTTGAAGCGCGAAGCTTCCTGAAACACGCGTTTTAACCCGGCAGTGGCTTAAGGAAACAAGCAGTGGTGTAACGTGTAGGAGACTGATCTAATGCATTTGTAACCGGAAGGTGGAAGGAGATCGCGAAGCAAACTTCGAAAACTCGGGGCGGTCAAAGGTGATTCAGAATATAAGAATAAATTTTAAACAGAAATAAAACACAAAACTATAAATGAAATCAATTTAAAACTGAGAAAAAACTTCGCTATGCAGTGGATGTGCTTTTCAATTCATGCAATCGCTTCACCTTTTGCGTCTCTTAACACGGATTCGTTCATTGGCGCTCCTTCGCGCAGATATCTTGGCGCTGCTAACAAGAACGTTTTGTACGATGACGGATCAAATTGTGGTGGAACAGTTTAAGCTCTCTTTTGTTGCATCGATTTAAAAAAAATAAGTCTCTGTCGTCATAAGGGTGGGCGTGCCATTCTTCCATCCACCCCAGAGAAAACCAATAATTTCGGGAAAAAGGGCGACCCCTGCAAATCTATCCGTCCAAAAGGTAGACCCCATCATGCTTTGTGTGTATTTGTCCTTGAAGAAAAAAATTCCAGCGCCTGTTATGGGATGTCACAAGAGCTCAAAAGCCTGAACGCGCGTGTGCTCTGAGACACCATTGCCGCGAAAAAGGCTGCGCGGCCCAATGTTTCTTTCCCTCCACTTCTTTTTTGTTTCAACGCGAGAAGGAAGGTAGGTTGGGAATGCCACAGAAAATGCAGGCTATCCCGAATGAGAGCTTTTCATATGAGGTCTTGAGGATGAATTTTCTTCCGAGCGCAACTTCGAGAAGCGAAAGCTGCTTGCGCAAGCAGATTTCGCTTCTCGTGGATGTGGAATATTTGACTGGACTGTTCCCATATGGGAACAGTCCAGTCAAATATTCCACATCTTTTTCAAGTAGGCGCATTTGGTAGGGGAAGAGAGGAATTGGCAATTGGGAAAAGCGTACAACCGTCATATCTGCTTACGCCTCACTAAACCGCTTGGCCGAGGGCAGGACTACGCGATTCTCTATGCCCAAATTGTAATGGGTAGCATTCTTGGCCAAGTACCTCCACAGCCAGGACCGTGAACACACTGCATTTCTACAAAAATTAGGATTTGGCGAAAAAAACCGGCTTTAATTGTTAGAATACCGTAAATTGGGATAATTTGTCGGAAAGAATTTAAAAAAACAAAAGATAAAAAAATAAATATAAGAATAAAATCTTCACAAACATTATCTCACAAAATCAAAAATATGCATCTTATACATTTCCTTCCACAACCGAAGAATAAACTAAAAAGCCCGCAAAAAAACGTCAGAAATGCGAATAAAAAACAGCGTAAACGGTCCAACTCTGCAGTATGCCTTGCACATTCAGAAAAAAGTATTATCATCCAACTAAAGGCGCTTCATCACTATATTTCTAAAATTTGTATCATTCGAAAAAGGAAACAAACAAAACTTAAAAAGAATAAAATAAACCAATGAATTTTGCTACTCATACTCATATTTGGCTGCAAAGAAATCACACTCAACACAAGTGGCACAAGAACGCCAGGCATATTAGTAGACAATTCTGTTAACTTCTGCAGATTTTGTGTTGTCATTAATGACTACAAGCATTAAATCAGTCGGTGTTTGGCACACAGAATTTGCTTTTATTCATGTTCACGGGTTTAGAAAAAAGAAAAAAATGGGCACACGCCGGAATTCGAACCCAGGATCAACGAGTGGCAGGCGGTGACTGTATCCACTACACTATTTACCCTCTAGTAATAAGGTCCCTAAAATTACTAAGGTAGCGCCATCTTTAGATCTCGCCGCCTTTCGCCCTCGCCCGCACTCCTTTCCTGCTTCGTTTTTTGCCATTTTCTTTTTCGCCGGCGAACGCCGCGCGCCATTGGCCAAGGGAAAAGTCACGTGGTTTTGTTTTTTTTGCTCCGCCGCCGGGTCGCCTCGCCGATGCCTCGCCGGCTGGGACATTGCGCAACGCCGCCGCTGCGACGCCATTGCTGGCTTCCGAGCCACCGTCGCCACCGTGCTTCAGTACCGGAATTAGCTGCTCGCTTCGAAAAAATGTCGCACCGGTGTCGTTTTAGGTTGCTTCTCGGTGTCGATGTGTTGTGCCTTAGGCAGCGCGAATATCGTCAGGCAGGGCACAAGACTTCGTTATTCCGTCCGGGAAACGCGACGCAGAAAGGAGACAAGTTTGGTTGCATAGATTTGAACGGGCATACTTCAGGCCGACGCTACCATCACTCTTTTGCGAGGTAAGTTTCGGAATGCTTGTTCTTGCTCTGTTAAATTCTGCGCGAGCTTGAGCGGTCACTTACGAAGAAATGCGTATTCCCTTCGCGACCGTCGTCCACGCTTTGCTCTGAGTAGGCATTGCGCGCAGCGCCGAGTTCGTCCCGTCGTAAGCTTTGGTTTGGATAAGAGGCCGTGTATTTGTCATGTGCGCGCTTAACTTCCAGCATCAATATCAGCGGCGTAGCATGTTCAGTCAGTTGTCGTAAGGGTTTCGTGACGCGAGAATTGTTCACCTGAATTCATGCTTGTTTTGGCCGACGGCAGCTTGCGTCTGACCATGTATCGTGTGCGTTCCGAGTGCGTGTACGCTCTTTTTGGCGTGAAGTCATGTTTTGTGTGTTAGCTACCCGGGTGGTATTATAATCCCGTTGTTATGACATCGGAGTGATTTGCTGCGTAATATGGGCTTGGTCGGTGCGGCGCAAATTGAAGCTGTTGCGAGAAAAAAAAATTGCGGCTAGGTAAAACAATTTAAGGTCAGCTAATATAGTGACCGCGCCGTTGACGTACGTTTGATGCGCAATTTCTGTTATCGCTTTATTAAATTCGCGCACGTTTGAATGAGCACTTCAAATGCATATTCGCACCGTAACGGCTGTACGCCCTTTCTTCCGTGTATGCACAGAGGAACGTTAATTACGACTTACGTTTGCATTACACGTGATGCCGTACATTTGCAGTGTGCGCGCTTACTTCATCTTAGTAGTCAATGGCGCAGCGTATCCAGTCATTGCGATTTGAACCAAAACACACTGGGCGACTATATTATTTTCAGCAGACGTATTTTTGTCCAGCAAAGCGCTTGCTAAACGGATTTAGTGTAGCGAGTTGGGCGGACGCGGCACTGAGCAGATGCGCGAACACGAATTTGACCATGCTACGGTAGAACAGTCACTAACTCCCTTCTGCAATGCATTATTGCCTATATTTGCGGAGTGTTTGTGGCGCATGATGCGGCATCTCAAACTCGGTGGCGACATTTCTTCTCCCTTCTCAATAGGATTATTTCACGGATCAATTTGAGCAACGGATATTGGAGAAGCTTGGCGTTAAAAAAACTAAACCCAAATGCCACTCCCAACATTTTTTCTCACGGGAAGCCACGTCAGCAGCACAAGCCACCTGCACGACGTCATTACGGACGTTTGTTCCAATAAAATATCTATTTGCTGGCACCAATTCATTTTTGTGATTTATTGTTTTCTCTTGATAATCATCGTGACATTGGTCCTCTTTCGAATTTCTTTCGGGTGTATCCCTGTGTTAGTGCAATGTACAGATCTGCCAGAATATATCCCAGCACAAAACAATTCTGTCCAGGCGCCTCCATTAATAACGGCTGTAAACGACCGCGCCCGGTGAAAAAACGTATTGCATGATTAATTAACTGCAGTAACTAGTTACATAATTTGTACCTAGAGGGACTGTAATCTCAGTTTACCCGATCGATTGATCGCAGTCTTCTCTGGCGCGTATTCCCAGAATTACAAGCCTGCGTTTTTCACTAGGTTCGCACATGAACGTACGGCCGCGAGTGTAGTTTAGTGTATCCGGCTGCGAAGTCGGGGAAGCAGGGGCTTTTCGCGTCGCTGTACGTGCACACACGCACAACAGCATGTGTATGTTTTTAGTCTACTCACAGCAGCCTATAACGACATGAAGGTGAAGGAAACATTTCTACAAAAACGGCAAAGCACTCTAAACTGCGCGTAATTAAGGTAGGCTGTAGGTCGTTAGTAAAAGCGGGCGCAGAGTGAACGCCGCTGAGGATACACAATTATCGCAAGAAAGGCGAGTGCTAGGACGCCAGCGCAGCGCTCGTACTAGGGCATTTGCGAATGAAGCGCACTGTATACTGCCGCGAACCGTGCGCAAGACCTCTGTGCAGTGATTGCACGACCACAGTCACGCGAATGCAAGAACGGAACTACCGTAACAGAGCAGTTTGAAATGTCCACGCTCGATCCTTTCGCATTCACGAGCTATCCTGAGGTGTTACAGAATGCCGCACACGTAAACAAAAACCGCGCTGTGCGTATGCGCCAGCGGCATCCGCCCCGCAAATATCCCCTTGTAGACAAAAATATAAAACAAAACACTATCACTCAGTGTCTGTTGGTAAAACGGGGCTCTAGAAATCCTATAAATGCTACCAAAGAGCGATTTCGGCGCGAAAACAAGAGCAAACTGCAGCGAGCGCCCTGAAGCGTAGCGAGGGCGTCTGCTCTCAAGTGGCCAACAAATATGGCGGCCCCGCCGCGGAGTTAAAGGGACGGCGGCGCCGCGGGTGAGGGGAGAGAAAAAAGAGGAGGGCAGCGGAGAAGGAGGGATCAGTTGGCGCTACCTTAGTTCTTTCAGGGACCTTATCTAGTAATCGATGGCAGCGCCCCTTGCGGATTTCCGTTTTTTTTTGGCTTCACTGCCTCCCATTAAAAATGGCCTTGCTTTTTCCACTATTGCAATATTCTAGTTCACTGTACCATGACGGTGACTTGTTTGATTTGGGCGCCTCCATCATGTTTCTGCCATGGCATGGGCAAACTCAGCATATATTCTGCCTTTATACAGCTACATTGAATACTGCCATTGTAGTCTTAGCACTTCTGTTAGAAGAAGCCTTAGATTGTATTTAGATGGAAAAAGGTTGCAGGTGTTGCTCATTATATCTCCGTGTTTCCCTTCTGTTCGCGTGTACTTCAATCTCATTCTGGCCCCATACAAGGATATGTAATTTACGCTGTATGTTAACCGAGGGATTTGGGATGACAGGCATGTCCTGCTCAGAGAGCTGCTTTCACTTTCAAGTAAAATGCGTAAACTTGTTTTTGTTTCTTTTGTAGAGACCACACATTGGTTCTTATTCTGTGTCTGCACCCCATGCAAAGCTCTCGGGTGTGTTTTTTTTTTTTTTTTTTTTTGTGGCTTATCCTCCGCATTTAAAACGCACTTGGGACGGCAAGATTCGTTGACAATATTCATTCAGATTCTTGGCACCTTTTCGATAATTGCGCCCCCATTAAATACATTTGGGCTGCTACCCGACAGGCTCAGTGCAGCCGAACTACTTTTGGAGTTAACGGTAGCACACCCATGGGATTCTGGGAACATGTAATGGACAGAATGAGTATGTCTCTCACAATGCTACGATGACGCATCTAGATTCCGCTGGCATACTTCATGATTCCCGCTCTCACGCAGCGGGCTTCTGAATTTAATCAATTCGCCTTCATTGTAGGGGGTGCACAGACACAGACAAACCGGCAAACACACACTAGCACGCACGCGAACGCAAAGACGCGCGCACCCACGCACATACACAGACGTACCCACAAACGCATTGTAATTCCTGCACACCCTTGACTCCTTTCTTTTAGAATTGCGAAATCATTTTACGAATTCCGTATAACTCACGAATGACAGTTGCCCACCCGGAACACATCAGAGTGCTACTCCAAAATTCCTGAACAATTTGGTAGCAAAATCTTGGGCTTTGCCTGTATCTGGAAATACTTCATAAAATATGTAGGCAGCATGCTCATCCCACACAGGGAAGCTGCGAATACAGTGTGGCTAAGGCGCGTAGAGAAGCGACAGGAAATGCGTGTCCCTTGCTCAGTGTAAGACCACCGTGATTTTCAGGGTTGGGGGCAGCGAAAAACCGAACTATAGTCTCTACAAAACAGTGATGCAAAGCTTCAACAATATAAAAAAAACGAAAAGCAAGAAGTCGTGATGATTCCCTTAGCAACAACTACCCGTTCACAGCCAGTCAGCCTAAACGAATATATCCAGATACCCATTACTGCGTGGCTGCGACAAAAGCGCACCGAAGACGCCGGTGCTATCCCGGTCGCTGTGGCCGCTCTTCAGATGGAGGCGAGAAGCAACAACGCTCGCGTGTTGAGATTTCGCAGAACAGTAATGGTCTCCAGGTAGTCGTAATTTATCTGCAGCCCACCACCACCGTGCGCCTCATATCCCAGGTGTACCTGCAGCGTGTTACAGTCCCAATATTTGATTTTTTAAGGCGCACTGAGCGCTCAAAGCAGGCCGCGCTGACGTCATGCATATCCATGGTACATCGCGGTAGACGCCAAGTAGTCTCTATGGTGACAGCTTCAGCAGGCGCGGATGCGTTATCTCGCCGCTACTTCAGCTCGCTGCGATGCCCGCCTTTCGCAGCCACCTAAACTTGATAACGCTGGGTCATGTAGTCTTGGGCACGGAGTGGTCTTGGGTAATGCGTGAGACTGTCCGGTTTGTGTGGTCTGTTACAGTGAAAGGGCCTTTTTTTTCTTTCGCGTTCTCAACGGAACGTTGAAAGCCAGTTTCAAGGAAGTGACCGAAAATCTTTTATTCATGGCAGGCATTCAATTCATCTGCGTGGGTCTTTCCAGGGTTCGAAAGAAAGCGAGCGCATCAGATGCAAGTATACAAACACTTGCGCAAGTGTTTGTCAAGTTTTCGTGTTCCGACTGATACGCTTTTTTGTTTTGAACTTATATGTAGATCAGCGCAACTTCCTTCGCTTGTGTCCTGCGTTATTTTCTGGCAATTACTTATGGCATTGGTGAAAGTTAATTTTTACCAAATTTTTGAAGTTTTTCTGGCGTGTAAATTTTAATAAGGCACAATTGAGTATTTTTTTGTATTTACTTTGTCAGTACGTTGTGACATTGAAGCTCCCGTTTCACACCGGAAAAAGTGCCCAAATATGTGAAAAAGCTTCTTTGTTAGATGAATTTTTCTGTTTTCTGTAATGTTTGGTTTATTGAGGAAGCCCACTACATTCACCGCTAACAAGGCGTCCAACCCCGCACTATTTTATTTATTTATTTGAAATGTTCACCAACAGCGCTGTGCCTTTTCGATTGAGGCACTGGGTAAATGAGGAATATAAGGCACACAGAGCGACAACATATAAGTACGGGTAGTAAATAAATACCGGTAAAATAAATGTGTATGTATACAAGTGTTTCAGGCAGACTAAGTAGTTTTAAAACATGGGCTTTTTGAAGTTCAATTGTTTTTATTGCCCTAAGTGATCAGGGGACGTGGCGGGTGCGATAATTCGGTTCCGATTGCTATTAAGGGCAATACTTAACTAGACTTTATTCATTACCTTTTTACTTATTCTAAGTTAGGTGTTGGGATGTAATGAGGAAATTGTAGAGGATCATGAGTACATCCGGTATCGAATATTAGATTTCTTATATTTTAATTGCGCGCAGAGGTAGAGTAGGGATCAATTTGAAGGTGATCACGGTAGCATCGATTAGCCGGCCTTCCAAACTACACCGCGGCCGTTTCCAGTACTTTGGAGATACAGGTAGCAGTGCCTTTTCCTCTCGTTGCCTATTTCATGATACCACCCTAATTCAACCCGTTACACGGCACGGCTGCTTTATCTGCCCCCCGAGCGATCACCTTCAAATTGATTCCGATTGTACAGCGCTCAGAACATCAGCTCCCAGTTTGCGCACAAAGAAATCCGGGCTGCAGCTCAGCGCCGCAAAGCCGCGCCCACAAGCTAATGTCAGTCGTTGTTGTTGTTGTTGTTGTTGCTGACGATTTGGCCGTCGCTGTGCATGTGCCACGTAGCCCACGCGCGCCGCGCTTTATCTTGGGCCCGAACAGAGGCAAGGCGCACCTGAACAGGCGAAAGGCATTTGGTAGGTGGATTGGTAGATTACAAAGTCATTATTTTCTTTTACGTTATTTGTGCATGAACCATGGCCGCCGCACCCAAACGGCGGCAGGTCACGGCCGCTCTCGGCAATCGGGATGACTAGTCACATTTGGGCGGGCGAGGAGGATCCAGCGGGTGATGCACCCGACGCCGCCTGCCTCTTTTCTGGCCGAAAGATAAAGCGCGGCGTGCGTGTGACGTGTACATCTCCAAGTGATATGAGCGCGTGGGCGTGGCTTTGCAGAGGCTCAACTGCCGCCCGTACCGTTGCGCGTATCTGTAGACCTGAGGTTCTGAGCGCTGTGGCTCTGCACGCAATTATAATTCCGGAAATGTAATATTCGACATCGGATGTACTCATGATCATCTACAATGTCCTCATTACAACGAAGCACCTGACTAGAATATCTATAAGATCTTAGGAAATGGTAGTTATAATTATTCCCCCCAATAGCACTTGGTACCCGTTTTATAGCGGCCGCCACTGCCCCTGATTCCTTGTCACAAGAAAAACGATTTCACAGCCAAAAGCCACTTTTAAAAAAAATACTTAAGTTTCCATGAAACACCCGGTATACCAAAGTTGAGAGTGATCAAAGAAGGCAAAAACGTATTTTGGACAAGACCTCTTAGGTCCCGTGTAGAGTATGAATTTGCGTTGACATTTGACCGGCCAATTAACCGCAGAGGCACAACACCGTTGGTAGCCCTGCGATTGCGAGACCATCTTGAGTTCCAGAATATTATCTTGGTTGTCTCTAAGCTAAAAATTTTCCATGCGTTTGTATCTAGCGATGCATCATCGAAATTACGATTTCTTTCTCGTTAGCCAGTTGTTGACTCTCAACATACGTGCACGTGAGTGCCGACCGCCAGCCTGAGCATTGTCCACATGAATGTGTTTACCACCTACCCACTAGGTATGGAGCAGAAACTAAGCCTGGTGAGCGCCTTGCCGTCGATTAATTTTACACCGCTTTTCAAACATTATTTTCGGTTTCGGGGACAGCTGCAATATTTTGTGCGTTACAGAATTAATTAAAGGTTTCGAAGATCACTTGTGGTACTGAGCACAAAGACTCGGATTTTATTCCGGGCCGCAGCGGCCGCTTTCCTGGTGGAGGCGAAAAGCAAAAATGCCTGAGTGGTTGAGGTTTTGACGCACGTAAATATCCCCAGGTGGTCAAAATAATCGAACGTACTAAAAGGAACGTACTAAAACGAACGTACTAAAACGAACGTACTAAAAGAGCAAACACCATCGTTAAACAGGGCAAGAAGAGGTCATAAAAGAGCGTTCTTAGCAGAGTCATGGCTGGATCCTATCCGCAACACCACGTTTCCCGTTTTGCTTCTTATGCTAAAAACACCGGGTACTTAGCCAAATTAAATTTAACAAGAACGCAGAAATCTTTGCAGCAATGACCACAAGGACCTCCACTCGAACCACTATATGACCAGCTTAGATCGGGCCCAACCGCATGCATTACAGTGTGACATGGAATGTCATAGTTATTTTTGTTTTGTGATTGTGTATGACGAAACGTTATCTTGTCGACACAATGTATAATCGGGTACTGTAATTCAAATCCCATGTAGCCGTGTACAACCTTTCAAAAGCACTACAGCAGTAATTAAATCTAACGAAGCTGTCTAAGTATTCAAAAAATGTCATCTCTAATGCGGAAAATATTTAGCAAGAAATTTGTTCAGAGTACAAGTATGTTTGCATATTGAAAGCGGGGAGGGTGACAACTTTAGGCACCCTACTTCGCGTAGAAGCACTGATAAAGCTGTATTTATCGCCAGCACAACGCCCCACGGCGTGATTTGCTCGCCCGCAACAGATGTGTTTTCGAGTTTCTGGGCTGTCGTTGGTGGGTTTTTTTTGATGCGTAACACTCGCCATCGTTGTAGCTGGAAATTAACACGCATAAGTGGGAGTGAATTTTTCTTTGAGAAGTCACATGTTCACGTGCGGCTTCGACAGAAGCGCAGCGAACTATGCTTCTATCACGTAAACGTCACGTAATCGGCAGGATTCACAACGAATGCTGAGGGATGTCTGTAGCCCAGTAGGCTCACATGCTTCATTGCCGCTGCAGCGGCTCGCTGAAATGTCTTTCTGTCGCAGCCAAGTAACCAGCGCTGTAAATTCTGGCACGAAAGTGAATTGCGTATACGCGCTGTCCTATTTCTGTGTTTTTACCTTTGGGCGTAGAGTGATACCAAAGGTATAGGAAACAGGGAAATAGATTTTTTTCGCCTTCTTAAACGCAGAAACCTTATCTGGGGGACGCAGGAACTGAATCTAGCTTTTCATTCAGACCGCGAAAACCACCCTCCTCGCCCTCTTTTCAAGTCGCCGACTTCGTGCTCGCCAGAAAAAAAAAGACAGCATGCGAATAGGCAAGAATAAAACAACATCTAGGCCAGATCATGCGAGTCTTCATTCCGTACTGTTATCTGACATTCTTGGCTACGATCTTCGCTTCAGTCATATCGCAGAACGCTCGTGTTCGAGCGCGGCTGAAGCATGCCGTCATCGGAGCTATATTTTCTTTCGTGCGGCAGAATAAAGCATGCTTCGGTGTCCTGGTTGTTTTTACACTGCTAGATTTCTGCTACCTGACGCAGCTTTTTGGGGGCGGTACGTAATGCCATCTGTTAAGCAAAAAGTGCGAATCTGAGTTGGCGCCGAACTGCTGAACCCTCGTAAAGGAAAACGGCGAGCGCGTGGCCAATGCGCTCCGCGAAGCGTCGGCGCCGAGAAGTGGCAAGAATCGGACACAGCCGCGACATGCGCACTGACCGCACGATGCGGGAGAAGCCGCTCTGTCGTCTGCTACGGCGCTTCGTCCGGCCGCTCACATCCTTCGAGTGCGAAATCCCTCAGCTGTTGTAGGCTGAGCGGTCGGGCGAAGTGCCGTAGCAGACGACAGAGCGGCTTCACCCACCTCGAGCGGTCAGTGCGCATGTACCGGCTGTGTCCGATTCTCGCCATTCCCGGCGCCGGCGCTTCGCGGAGCGCACTGGTCACGCGCTCGCCGTTTCCCTTTTACAGTGGACCCCACTCTCCATGCGAGACGGGTGGCTTTCCCGCAAGACCTGGAACTCGATGGCGTATGGACGTGGAACTCTGCTCCCCTACGGGAGCTATATAGAGGAACTCTAGCCAGAACTGCATGCGCGCGCGAACCATGAATAGATGTGCCGCAGATAGCGAGATTGCGCGGGTATAGTTTCTTACAATATACACTAGAGAGGCACGTGGCGCTAGCGTCTATGCGGCTCACATCAAGGCCGTCTGTGTAGTCATGCGCCATTATTACATCATGGGCTCGCCTTATTTTCATCACTGACCCGCCGTGGTGGCTCAGTGGCTAAGGCGTTGCTCTGCTGAGCACGAGCTCGCGGGTTCGATTCCCGGCCGCAGCGGCCGCTTTTCTGATGGAGGAGAAAAGCAAAAGGGCCCATTTCCCCGCGAGGGGGACTCGAGTAAATGCGTCGCATAGGGTGTGGGTGTATTGCGTTAACGTTTAGTGTTTGGGGAGTTGGTGGTAGTGAATGCGTTGTATCAGTAGCTTCTTGGCGTAGTTTGAATGAGTCAAGGATATAAGCCGCGTTCGTAGCCTTTCATTCTGTGTCAGTTTTGTGGCGCAGTGGGAAGAGCACCATGTACCTCGCGTTCCGCGCACAGGTAGTGAATGCGTTGTATCAGCATCTTCTTGACGTAGTTTGAATGAGTCAATGATATAAGGCGCGTTCGTAGCCTTTCATTCTGTGTCGGCTTTGTGGCGGGGTGGGTAGAGCACCATGTAACTTGCGTTCCGCCCGCAGGGTCGTGGGATCGAAACCAGGCGCCGATAAGTATTATTTTTTTATATAGTGTAGGGGGAGGGGTGCGGACCTGTTGTTGAGAGCGAGGAGGGTAGCGTGATGCGGGAGAGTAGGAGTGGGGGAGAGGGCGCGCCTGCGCGCTGAGCTGTTGCTGACGCACGGGGGACGCTACATGTGAGTTAAAGAAATGCTCTGCATTTAAAACATCCCATGTGTACGAGATTTCGGGGCACGTTAAAGATCCCCAGGTGGTCAAAATTAATCCGGAGCCCTCCACTACGGCGCGCCTCATCGCATGCGTTGTGTCGGCGCGTTAACACCTACAATCAATCAATCAACCAGTTTAATCATTGGCTTGCATTGAAACGCTTTACTGGCCGTATATTCGATCCCAGTGGCACAAAAAACGCATGAAATGGTGTGTTATTAAATAAGTGAAAAAAAGGCTGCGTTAAAGCTATTAAGAAAAGAAGTAAACCGTATTTTTGCCCCAACGTTTGTGCCTAACATCAGCATTTAAATACTCTGCTAATATTCTGCAGGCCAAGCTAGTAGTTAACAACAATGATAATAACTTGTGGGGAACTCATTAGAGACTCTCATTTGATTATTTTACCATTCTTACAAATAATAAATTGTTTGATGAGTTTGGAAAGTTTTACGTGGGTGCCTATGAAAACGTCGTTTTCGTCGTGAGCCGGTCCACCGACCGACAGATATAGTTTAGCAAAACTTGTTGCTGAGCGAGTTGGTTCATACTTGAAGAAAAAAGCAAACTTGGCTCTAAACAGTCACGGACAAAGCGAATTTAAAACAGATAAAGGCGCGCGTATCTGTTGTATCTTTCCTTCGTGATGATGATGATTATGATGATGATTTCTATTGGTTTCCCCTTTGTATCGGGGTAATGACATGTCATATGACCAAAAAGGACTAATATACCTATGTTTTACACTTTTGGTTCAATACTAGCGCTGCTTAGGGCAGGCACAAAAAGCTTATTAGGCACAAAATACTTTTTTTTTCCTTTTACAGGTGGTAACTGTCCTAGGCAATATTCCCCTCTCTGCTTTTCGTCCACCAGCATTCTAGTCTTCTTTTCGTCCCCTCGACAGCCTTGAAGTTACCTTCCTCTGTGATACCCTTAAATCCTAGGGCTTCTGAAAGCCCAATATTCCCTTCATGTAGATTTGGATGGATACCCTCACATTCTAACACGATGTGCCACATAGTTTCTGTTTCTTTTCCGCAGACCACGCATACCCCATCATTTTGAGAATACTTCCCCACAAAACTCTTAGTTCGCAGGCAACCTGCTCTAACCTCAAAAAGCAAACCACTGCCCTGGGAATTATCGTAGAAATTTTCCTTTCTGATGTTCATCTTCTCAGCCCTGTACATCTCTAACGACGTTTTAGCTTCCATTTTTTCCCTCCATTTATTTGTTTCAATCTGCCTTGCCTCTTTTTTGGTTACCTTGGCTGTTTTGGATTCCCCACTGTTCTTTCCGTATTTCATCGTTAGCCTTCTAGTCTTTCTTAACCACTGCGTGTCCACGCTTTTCAAGTATAGGTACCTAAATACCTTAGCTGCCCACCTTCGTTGATCCATTGCCCTGAACCTCATCTCAAAGCATATTTTACTCTGAGCTTCTCTAACTTCAAACGACGCCCAGCCCATATCTCCCTGAACTGCTTCGTTAGTTGTTTTTCCATGCGCGCCTAAGGCCAAACGTCCTACCGTTCTCTGGTTTACTTCTAGGCCTCATAGAACGTCTGATTTTAAGCAGAGTACAGCATTCGCAAACGTGAGACCCGGAACGCTTACTCCTTTCCGCATTCCTCTTACTACTTCATATTTGTTATACCCCCACTGAGTTCTATGCTTCATTATAGCTGCGTTTCGCTTTCCCTTAACCTTAAGTTGCTCCTCGTGAGTACTTAAGTAGTTATCCCCTTCGTTTATCCACACTCCCAAATATTTATATTCCTCCACTATAGGTAATTCGCCTTGCTGGATAGACACTACGTCGGTGGTAGCGTGATTGAACACCATTATTCCTGATTTTTCTGCACTGAAATTTAATCCGAGGTCAGTGGCTTCCGGGCCGCAAATATTTATTAGCCGCTGCATATCGGTTTCGTTATCAGCTAAAAGAACAATGTCGTCTGCGTATACCATTCCCGGAAAATGCTGTTGTACCACTTCGCCTTGCAACATATGGGTTAGGCTAAACCCTACTTGACTTTCTTCCAGTTTCTTTTCTAAACCTGCCATGTAAAGCATGAACAGTATTGGCCTCAAAGGGCATCCCTGTTTCAGTCCCGGATGGATGTTGACCTGCTGGGCGCATTTTTGTCCTGCCCAAGTAAGGTTAACTCTATTGTCTTTATAGATTGCTATAAGGAACTGTACTAACTCGTCATCTAATCCCTGGAGTTTCAGCATTCTCCACAGCCGTTCTCTGTTTGCGTTGTCGTATGCCCCTTTAACGTCCAAGAACGTAATTCATAGTGGTCTCTTCTGTGCTTTCGCAATTTCAATGCATTGCGTTATCACGAACAGATTGTCATCCTGTCGCCTGTCTTTTCTAAATCCATTCTGCAGTTCCCCAAGTATTTCATTTTCTTCCATCCATGCTTGAATCTGATTTTATCGCCTGCATTACGAATCTATACACCACTGACGTTACTGTGAGTGGTCTGTATGAATCAATCCTGGCTTTGTCTCCTCTGCCTTTATATATTAAATTCATCCTACTTTCTAACCAGTCCTCTGGTATTTGTTTGGTTTCTATCACCTTATCTATTGCCCTCATAAACGATTCCTTACTTTTAGGTCCAAGTAGGTTTATCAGTTGCATTGGTATTCCGTCCGAGCCCACTGCTGTCTGGGGGGAAACCTTTTGCTCTGCTTTTTTCCAATCAAGGTTCCTCAAACTTATTTCCCTTTCCGCAGTCTTTTGTGGCGCTGATGTTATCGGTGCAGATTTCCCTACCGCTATTGTCCTAAACTTCTCACTAATCACTCGATGAATATGCGCCAACGCGTGCTCTCCTTCTAAATGTTCCCCCTCCTCATCAATGAGGAATTTTTGATGGTTATCGTTTTTTGAGCTTAGTGATTTTACATGGTTTCAAAACTTCTTGGATGCGCTTTTGTCCTTCTTCCGTATTTCTGCATTCCATTGTTCGCTTTTCTGCTTGATCGTTGCTTGTACCACTTTCTGCACTTCTAGTTTTTACCCACGGTAGACCTCCCACTTTTCCTTCACTACCTCCGGTTCCATACCAGTTCTTTGTGCTTCTCTATGTTCTCTCGACGCCTTTCTTCGCTGGTCAATAGCCTCTTTTATTTCCTTATTCCACCAGCTTCTCGGCTTTCTCTTCCCTTTCCATCGGTTTCGTTCCTTTGCTTCATTCATCTCACCCTTTATCAACGCAATCATTTCGTCGTAATCCCAAGTTTTGCCTGGGTATTTATTGATTTCATATTCCAATCTATCAGCGATGATCTTTAACTGCTCATTATTCAAATTATTTCCTCCTATTGTACATATTTCTACATTTGTCCGGGTTGCGCCTCCAAAGTGCAAGCTAAACCGCTTGTGGTCGCTTCCTAAGCTGTCTGTTCCATTTTCATCTATCCTCATTTCCCGCTGCCTTCCGTATACTGTCTCGGATACATAAACTGTAGTCTCTGCTGGACTGTCTGTTACCGCTTTCCCACGTTAGTTGTCCGTCACACTTGCTTTCCGTGTTTACTATTACAAGCCGGTTTTCCTGGCATAGATCTATCACTAGAGAACCGTTGTGGTCTGTGTATCGATCCAAACCTTCTATATGGGCATTCATATCTCCCACTGATTATTTCGCCCGAATCTTTGAACGCGATTATATCTCTTCTCAAACAGTTTACCATTTCCTCATTCTCCTCCCTAGCACTACTTCCGGTCCACAGATACACCACTCCTAACCATGCATTTTTCCCCTCTAGTGGCTCTAACCCATTGATGCTCTTTACACCTTTCATGCACTCTCTGCCAGTCGGTCCCTTGTTTAATGAGCATGCCAACACCTCCCCCTTTCTTCATTCCTGTGGTCCTGTTGCAACCTTCCCAGACAAAATTGTGTATGATAGGTGGGGCTTCTAGGTTCCGGAGGTGAGTCTGGGCTAAAGCGTACACGTCTATTCCTTCCCGTTCAAGTTGCTTCTGAATTTCCACCCACTTATCTGGCTTTCTGCCTCCCTGCATATTTATGTAGCTGATTAAATATTTATTGCATTTGTTTTTCCCTTTCCGCTTACGGGGTCTGTGTTTGTCCTTTACAGAATTGTTTGCTCCATTGTTTCCACCCCAATGGCTTCTGTCAACGCTGTCAGTTACGTCCGTAGGTTCTCCGTTTAGCTCTAGGCCTGGCTGCCTCCCAGCGTTGAGTGTGCATGTGTCTCTTGCTTCCCCTTTGTCTCCTAGTTTGCCTGCCTTAGCTGCGCGGGGCCCCCTAAAAAAGCTACCGCTCTCCCACCTAAGCGCCACCCCACCTTGTTCCCTAGCCTGGGGCCGAAGTGAATCCCGTCCCACTGAAAAGCTTGCCTATGTCCGATGCTGCCCACTACCCTGTTCACGTCTATCACTTCAAGCCCAATTTCCCTGCCGCACCTCACGATCTCGCTGTTAGCAGCGAGTACTACCCGTTCGGTGTGCACGCCCTGCTTCATCACCCCCGGCACGGTGCAGACTGCAATGCGCACATTTGGGGCCGTCGCCCGCAGGTCCTTTACCCCCTTCGCTATCTCCTGGCCAAGTTTTCCCTCCTCTCCCTTTAGAACATCGTTAAGCCCCGTGGCAATCACCACATGGTTTCTAGCTTTACTAGACAAGGCCAGCTGCCCCTTCGCTGCAGTCATCACCGTCTGCATCTTTTGACCTGGGAAACACCCCACCTTCACACGCTTATCCCCCTTTACCCTTTCCTCTATGGCAGCGCTGCTCCTCTTCATGTTAGAGTCCAAGTGCGTTTTGTGTCTTTTTTTTGTCAGCTACAACTTTCGCGGCGGCATGTTACCCTCAGAGTCATACGTCCTTGGACTGCGGCATGACCAACGTCAGGTATGAAAACGCACTACCTGCTTTTAGATGCAACGCATCTCATGCTCGACCCTCTGTCCTTCCTGCGTCTGTCCGGCGTTGTCCGCACAGCTGCGCCTCCCCTTCTCTCCTCTCTCCGATAGCGAACACTCCCAAACAGCTGCGGGTTGGCGCAGCGCGCTCTCACTCCGTTGCTAGGCGCCGGTGGGCGGCGCTGCGCTCGCCGCTGCGCGCGCTGCGCATGTGCAGTACTCTCTCTCCCTCTGCGCTCTCCTCTCCTTCGGGCGCTGTGAATATAAAGTGGCATGCCGCGCTCCGGCGGTCTCAGTCGACGGTCGTCCGCGTTACGATTGCACTCTCTCGCAGTACTCGACGATTGCTTGATGCAACGGTTTCCGAGCATACGTGTACTGCATGTGCATTGCATGGGGAAAATGGAAAATTACGCCCACCTCCCCTTCGCGCGAGAATCCCTGCTATAAGCGTAATCAATACGATGGAAAACGCCAATGGAACCCCCCATGAGATGCGTTGCATCACACCAGGGTTCCCGCGAGGGGAGGTGGGTGTAATTTTTCAGCTAACACGGCTACCACACAACAGGGACGATTTAGGCTTCCTCGTAGCTCGTGTATGTGTTATTCCATAGTGAAGAAAGCAAATCCCAAAACCCGCTTATGAAGCCAGTTGTCATGCCAAGCCCAAGCCAAAAGCGGTGGTCTTCCCATTGCCCCCTACTACGACACAGATTCCCAGGTGCAGTTTTCTCTCTAGCTTGCTTACTAAGAAACTCAATGTACCTGAGCACATCCGACTGGCCCGTATCGCAGTTCTGACGCCCGCCTTACCACCGGCTCAAGCGAAGCCGCGCTGCTACCATCCCTGCTCGCCAGAGGCGCTTCCAATGAGTTAGGCACAAATGTGT
This sequence comes from Haemaphysalis longicornis, assembly GCF_048455015.1. Classification (NCBI taxonomy): domain Eukaryota; kingdom Metazoa; phylum Arthropoda; class Arachnida; order Ixodida; family Ixodidae; genus Haemaphysalis; species Haemaphysalis longicornis. The sequence continues at coordinate 25,788,786 of NW_027526385.1, forward strand.
TTACCCGCGTCGGCAAGGAATGTAGGTTTTTATAGAGGTCCGCTTTCTGCTTCGTCAGGAATGCCACCACTCTGAGTATGCGTGCCTGCCGTGGCTTCCGATTCCTCGATGGTGAGCTTGTAGTGAGCAGCTGTGACCACAAATATGCTTGGCTCACGGAAACGCATACAACTGAACAATTAAGAGAAGGAATTGCCTGTGTGTATTCGCTGCCGTGGGTTTAGGCCCTCCTCACTCTATATAATTGTTAGGCCGTCTTTCCTATCGGTCGGGACGTCTCTTTAGAAGTCGGGGTGTTTCTAAAAAAACTAAGGAGTTTGGTGTTTGGCGGGAGACAGGTGTCAGAGTCTCGCAGGTGATGACAAACGCCGAGGCACCGCCTCCAGTCACAAATGTTCCGCTAATTGTGTTTGGGTATTTACGTCTACCAATATAAATAGTGTGATGGTAAAATTGTATGGATTGTCATGTAAGCAAATGCCATCGGCAGTAAATTAAGCAAGTTGACCTAGCGGCTCTCGAGCCAGCGAGCACGTCAGCGTCAGAACAAACATGCTACCGCGTCGTATGGGACGACACTGGACGCTACATATGACCGATCGCTTGCGTGCTGAGCTGGGATATATCTCTTCCAGGATAATTTCGTGAAATTTCTGTTTGCAATAAAGTCGCTTTGGTTTGAAGCATCTGGCCTCCAATAAGCGCACCTCCTAGCTCCCATTAGCACACGGGAGCAATGAAGCCAATACAGGCAGACCAACGCTGCCTGAATAACCATCGCCTAACGCGTGAGCGAAAAATGGCGAAATAGCCATTCTCCTGCTGCTCTCTCCTACCCTTTCCCGCTCCCTAGCCTTCCTGCGTGCTTTTATGTCCGCCAGCCAGTGCCGTTTCTCGGAAACTATGCAAAATAGCTCACAGTTTTCTAGCATTCCCCGGGCGGCGCTCCTACTCCTTCTTGTTTATCACTATGCCTGTCTGTCTTGGTCTCCCACGGATAAAACCGCCCACGCCACGGCTGACGCAAAACCATTTGTGGTGCCGCAGGCTGATGACGGCTTCGCGCGCTTACGTACCGGGATCATGGGCCCCCAAATTGTGTGAGGGGGGCATCCCCCCTCGGTCCCCTCTGCGTTTCGAACTTCGTCTGTCCCACTCTTCGCAATCCGCATTAGTACACCGTTTTAAAATTGAGGACTCTACTGTGGCAGCGCCCTTACGGTGTGGCTGGACGGTAAAACTACTTATCCTATGTTTTCTATAATCTCCTGAAATTTACAAGCACGTGATATTTTTCGGAAGTAATGGTAGAAGTCGCCGCTTGAACCCGGAGGGTAAAGCTGGCCCTTAAAAGTGTCAAAACACGGGTGCCGCCAAGACACCACTCTGTTATTGCCAGAGCAGTAGTTGAAGATACGGTTAACAATTTTTCGCAGATGAGGCACAAATTCAGGGTCCTAAACTAAACATAGGAGTACATTTACCACGTACTCTATGATTTTATGTTTTTTTTAATGCATTCACGTTTTATCAACGAAAATAAATAAAATATTAAGCAAAAACAAATGGAGGCTGAGGCGGGAAATTCAGTTTCGGTATTTTGGGAGCAGCGTCAGTCATGTAGACGTAATTTAGAATGTTTTTTTAATGCATTCATGTTTTATGAACGAAAATAAATGAAATATTAAGCGAAAACAAATGGAGGCTGAGGCGGGAAATTCAGTTTCGGTATTTTGGGAGCAGCGTCAGTCATGTAGACGTAATTTAGAAACTTTCACACTAGCCCACAACGGTGTCTTCTACTGTTGTAGAAAACCAAGAAGAAGAAGAAGCGAAGAAGAAGAAGTGAAGAAGAAGAAGTCACCACAGGCACGTTCCTGTTCTAGTCATCATCATGCTTTTATAGAATAAATATGTGTTCGTCGCAACGTCCCCACGGCCTCTGCGATTCCTTCGTCTCAATGGTGCCGTGACCAGGATTCGGGGAAGACTACGCCATCGACGCTGCCAGCCTCCTCAGCGTCAACGGGCTGGCCGGAATTTAACGTTGATCGGACAAGCGTCGCTGGAAGGATCAAGGCCGTGGAGAAGCATCGCAGAATCACGAGAACAGGCGAGTCCTCAGTGCGGTATTCCGTAGAAACATGAACAGAGACATACTCGTGAAGAAGCGCAAAGCGCTGCGAGGGCAGGCTACCACCATTGTTAATGAGGTTGATCAGAAGCTTGTGACACAGGTAGATCGGAGCGCGTTGGTAACGCTACGCAACCAAGTGACAAGAATCTCGGAGGCTCTAAAGCAAGTGGACAGTCAAATAGAGCAAGTTTTGACAGTAGAAAATGCCGAAGCCGAGTTTGAAAGAGTGCTCGAATATGAAATGAAGATAGTAGAGACTTTATCCAAGATTGACTTGAAACTCGAGGAATACGAGCTGAGTTCTCGCACAGCCCATCGTGCTCAAGAAAATAATGTCAATATTGACATGCAAGGTACTAACCGCACGGAACCAAGTGACATAGTGAAGCTGCCAAGGCTCGAAATGATCAAGTTTGACGGAACGAGGAAGCTATGGCCCCGGTTTTGGAATCAATTCGAAACGACAATACACGGCAGAGAGAGCATGCCAAAGACGCAAAAATTCAATTACTTGCTGGCATCGCTAGTAGGGGAAGCTGCGTCACTAGTTGAAGGATTGCAGTTCTCAGAAGAAAACTATGACCACGCCGTGGAACTGCTGCGGGAAGCCTTCGGCAAAGAGGAGAATCTGCGAGAGGTTTATATGAAGGAGCTTACAAGTCTCGAAGCTGTCAAGAGAAAGAAAGACTTAACGGGAGCCAAGCTTCTTTACAACAAGGTACAGCTTAACAAACGAGGACTCGAATCATTGGGAGTAAAACTGGAAAGCTACGCGCCAATGCTACTGACATTAATCAAGAAAGCTTTGCCTTCCGATATGATGGTGGACTTCAAGATGAAGGAAGCCACCAAAGAAACAAACAACTTTACGGGATCATCGCTATCTGCATCGGACGCCAGTGTTCAAACAATCCAGAGACTGTTAGATTTTCTGCGAATTCACATCAGCAGCAGAGAAGGAGAATTGGACGACCGAAGCAACAACCAAGCGGAAGACCATCGCGCACCCAGGACGAACACCAGATCTACGTGCAGGACGTCAAGTTTCCAGAGCATCGCAAGCAAAAAGTGCGTATTCTGTGGAAAACAAGGACATTATGCAGAAGCCTGCCGACGGACCATTACGCTTAACGAAAAGAAAGCTGTGCTTCAACGGGAAAACCGATGCTTCCGATGCACCAGACCAAACCATACGGCGCGAATTTGCCGAGCCAACGTTCGCTGCAAGACCTGCAAAGGAAGACACGCCACTTCAATGTGCTGTCCCAAAAAACGCGACCACGATAGGAGCGATGCAGAAACGATGTCTAAGGGCCAGGATGAGTCAAGCCAAGCTGCATCCAGCCGGTCGTGCAATATGCACACTCAACAGACGAACATCTCTTCGTGCATCTTGCTACAAACTGCTATCTCTTGGATGGAAGGGCAGAAATCTGGCAGCTACGCAAGAATAATGCTTGACACCGGGAGCCAACGATCCTTCATTCTTCAAAGCTTGTCACAAAAACTAGGATGCAAGCAGAAAAGAATTGAGAGGCTAACCGTTGGGTCGTTCGGTGGCGGCGAGAAAGAAATGGAAATGAGGGTTGTGGAGGTGAAAATTAAGAGGCATCCGTCCGAAGAAGAGATTATAATTGATGCACTGGAAATAGACATGATCTCTAAAGACACGTTGCCATCACCACCGAAGAGAGTGGTGCAGGAAGTGAAAGCTCTAGGACTGACATTGGCAGATGACCTGACGCAATATCACAAGTCAAGGGTCCCATTAACAACATCGTTGCTCGTCGGAGCGGATTATTATTGGGAGATTGTTACGGGACGAACAAAACGGCTTCAAGACAAAGTAATGGCCGCGGAAACGATTTTAGGGTGGACGTTACATGGGCCAACACAATTTCGAGCCCAACCAATGAATTCGTCAACAGTGATGGTGCTGAAGGTAACCACAACGAATGAAGACATAAACGAAGAAGTAAAAAGGTTTTGGGAGCTAGAATCAATAGGCATCAGCGACAACATTGCTCACACCAAGACAACAGACAACGATGGAGTACATACGTACATCAAAGACACTATGGATTTCCAAAACGGACGTTACGAAGTCAGGCTTCCTTGGAAGGAACTCGTCACGTTGGACGAAAACAAGTTGGTCGCCGAAAAGAGACTTTTACAAGTAACCAAAAAACTACTTAAGGACCCCAAAAATCTTCAAGCATACGATAAGGGGCAATACGAGAGTATATTGAATCAGGTATAGCTGAGAAAGTGAGCACGGAAAAAGACAAAAAAAGGAAAAACTTCGTCTACTACATGCCACATCAGGCTGTGATTAAAGAGGACAGAGCGACAACCAAGATTCGAATCGTGTTTGATGCATCTGCGAGTCGCACGGCAGGTCGGTCGTTGAATGACAACTTAGAGACTGGACCAAACCTTAACCCTGACATCGCATCCCTATTGATGAATTTCAGGCAACACAAAATAGTGATGGCTGCAGACGTGGAGAAAGCTTTTCTTCAAATAGCCATCCACGAAGACGATCGGGACGCACTTCGTTTCTTGTGGTGGAAGGAACTACCGAACAAAGACTCAGAGCTCCCGACAGTTGAGACCTGGAGAATGAAGAGAGTTACATTCGGCACGAAGCCCAGTAGTTTTCTGTTGGCTGCAACGATTCATCATCATCTAGATGCAGTAAGAGAAAAGTTCCCAAACACAGTGGGTGAACTAAAGAAAGGAATTTACGTCGATGATGTGTTGCTAGGGGCTGAAGATATGTCAACAGCAGGAACCATGTACAACGAGGCACGAAGTATATTTGCTGCAGCCGGAATGAATTTAAGGAAGTGGACATCTAGCGATCCAACCCTACGAAGTGTCTTTGACAAGGAAGGGGAGGACCTAGACCGGCGACTGAGACAAGAAGGAAAAACTAAAGTGCTGGGGATGAAGTGGAATTTCTTAGAGGACCAAATTACCTTTCCTAGCACGGCCTGGCGTTCGGAGATGGATGTCGCAGAGATAACAAAGCGTCAACTTTTACAAGCCACTGCCAGATTGTACGATCCCCTAGGACTATTGACACCCTTTTCCGTGCGAGCAAAGCTGCAATTACAGAATGTTTGGAAAGAGTCACTCACCTGGGATGATCCTTTACCCGATGGATATCGAACAGCTTGTATGGAGTGGATTTCAGAGCTGGAGGTGCTGGACGGGTTTTCGTTACCAAGATGCTCGCACTCCTTTGGAAAAGCGGAGAAGTTATCAACTCTGCACGTATTTTCTGATGCAAGCCCAAGAGCATACGGAGCAGCGGCATATCTTGTGACCACATACACTGATGAAAGCAAGAACACCCAGCTTCTAATGAGTAAAGGAAGAGTTGCACCGCTTAAGGACGTAACACTCGCAAGAGTAGAGCTTCTGGCAGCCACGGTCGCAGCACGGTTAGCCAAATACATTGTGGACAACTTTGTCGGAAAAATCAAAGACGTCAAGTTCTGGACAGACTCACAAATAGTGCTTTGCTGGGTCAAATCAAGCAAAATCAAGGACATTTTCGTTCAAAATCGAGTAAATGAAATCAAGAGGAAATCAAGTGCAAATCAATGGGGCTACGTAAAAAGTGAGGAAAACCCTGCCGACCTGATGACGAGAGGGATAAAAATGAAACAACTGCTTGCGTCGGAAGCCTGGTGGAAAGGTCCAGTTTGGCTAATAGGATCTTGCGAGAGACCGGCATATGAACCACAGATAAACAATATGGAAGAAAAGGAGGTCGCGAACATGGAGCATTGTATGCTTACGTCGTGCGATACTCAAGAAAAAGTTATTGACGTGAGCAGGTTCGGATCTTATACTAAGGCACTAAAGATCGCCGCATGGGTGCTACGTTATGCTGGGAAGTTACGAAAGAATAAAACATCAGGTCCTATAACAGCAGAAGAACTCAACAAAGCGGAATTATTTCTCATCAGGCAAGAGCAAAAAGAACTCATGCATCCAGGCGAGACGGTCAGGAACGGCGCGACAGAAAGGAAAGGCGCATCCCAATTACATGGAATCGGAATTTTCACGGACACTCAAGGTGTAATCAGAGTGAAAGGACGGCTGGAGCGAAGCGACATGAGTTTCGACGAGAAACACCCAATTGTACTGCCGAAAAACAGTAAGCTTTCTGAGCTTTTGGTACGACATGTGCATCATCAGACAATGCACGGCAGCGTCTGTGTAACGTTGACCAGATTACGAACAAAGTTTTGGGTAGTTCAAGGCCGACAGTTAGTCCGAATGATCATTAGGAGATGCATTACATGCAGGAGATTCAACGCTCGACCGATGACTCAGGAAATGGCGCCATTGCCAGCTGACAGAATCACCAAATCAAGTCCTTTTGAAGTCATAGGAGTCGATTTCACTGGACCACTGTACGCTAGAGAGGAAAAAGCACGCACTGAGCAAAAGATGTACATTGTCATTTTCACGTGTGCGGTGACGCGAGCGGTACATCTTGAGCTGATGAAGAGCACATCCTCTGAGTGCTTTATACACGCTTTTAGGAGATTCGTGGCCAGAAGGGGCATGTGCAAGACCATCTACAGCGATAATGCCAGATCATTCAAAAGGTCGGAAAAAGAAATCAATAAAATACTGAGGATGGAGGACGATAAAGTGCGTCTATTCACAACGAATCTAGGTCAAGTGGAAGTACATAGCCGAGTTAGCACCCTGGTGGGGCGGGTTTTATGAAAGACTTATAAGAAGTTTTAAGTCAGCCATCAGAAAGACCATTGGAAGACGGCTTATGACAGAAGAACAACTCCGGACAATCGTTGTGGAAGCTGAAGGGATACTCAACAGCAGACCGCTCACATATGTATACGACGACCCAAACGAACCACTGCCTATTACCCCGGCCGACGTCATAGGCGGTAGACAGAGACTTCATCAAGACCCCACAGCCGCCGAAACATGCCTAGGAGCTTTTTGGAAGAACTCCCGGGAAAGAACAGCAGCGTGATGGGAAAGATGGCAGCAGGAATACCTAGCAGAATTAAGAAGCGCAAGCTTGAAGTCGTCAAACAACACAACGATTAAGGAAGGGGACATAGTTTTACTAGGGGACAAGACACACCGAGCCCATTGGAAGCTGTGCAAAGTTGAGAAGATATTTCCAGGCAGAGACGGCCTAGTCAGGGCATGTTTGCTGAAGACACCTGACCGGCAGTTAATCAGGAGACCGGTACAGCTTTTGTACTCCATGGAGGGATGCTACAATTGAATTTCGCGGGCGGGAAGATGTAGAAAACCAAGAAGAAGAAGAAGCGAAGAAGAAGAAGTGAAGAAGAAGAAGTCACCACAGGCACGTTCCTGTTCGAGTCATCATCATGCTTTTATAGAATAAATATGTGTTCGTCGCAACGTTCCCACGGCCTCTGCGATTCCTTCGTCTCAACTGTGTCACTTCGACGCTTGCGGAAACTATCTTATCCACCCGCGCGAGCCCGTGCTGCAGCCCGCACACTGCTGACGATACGATTAAAGCCGCCGACGCCTAGATTCAGGGATACCAATCAACGATGACTGACAGTGGCTGCTGCCGATTTGAACTCACAGTGAGCCTGTCATGTCATGTTACGAGAAACACTGCCGGGTAGATCAGCTCCCTTTGGGAGTATATGATTCTTAAATTAAAAACAAAGAAGCATGCCTAATATATTACGATGTCTAGCGTAAAACTATGTTCTTGTTTACGTGTGATAGTATACTCACTGAACGCTGTTTGGTTTGAGAGAGAATTGAAACAGGCGCCATATAACAGTAATAACAATTATAATTTATTAGCACAATAAGATGGTTTTCTAGAGGAGGACAAGGCGAAGCAGAAAAACACCAGTTATCGATTGATGCATGCTCTTTCGATCACTGAAGCACGCAATATAAATGTGTTACCGATAAGATGTAGTGCACCCGTATGCACTCCTAATGAGGATTTGCGTGACACGTTACCGATGCTCGATTGATCAGCGAAGTCCAATTTTTCATGTCTACTTCTACTTTCACTCAACATATGTACCACGCATATACTTGCACAGAGGAGGACCGTAGTCAAATTCATTTATGCGAGCCTTAGGTGCTGATGTCTACGCACCAGCTTTGTTGGGGGTAATAAAATTCTGTCCTTCCCTGTGCGCCTTCGCTAATGAAGGAGACCGGCAGCTTCCATTCTCGCACGGTTTGCCTGAAATTCCTGCGGTTTTGGCCAGAAATCTGTCTCCTATAGAAACCGCCTTCGGAGCCTCTTGTGCCAATGTACATATGCGCATTCTCAAGTCCTGGTGGCATGTTGTGTATTTGTGCAAGGCAACGTCAACCAAGGATATATGTCTCCCTTCACGAGTAAATGAATTTCAGTGTGCCTATAAATTATTGAGTGGTTAATGTTGAAACAGCTGCCAAATATTAACTATAGAAGGTGAATCAAATTGCTTGCATGGGGCAATCATCATCATCATCCAATAGTGTAGAGTATTGAGACGTAATATGTATTGCATGTCGCAGTCATTGAGATAGCTGACAATATATTAAACTGAATTTTTACTTGCGACGGTTACATTTGTGCGTATTGGTTCAGCAAGCACCACCTGAGACATTCTTCAGCTGTATACATCCGTTAGAAGGAAGGAATAATAAATCATCCGCCTCGCAGTCCAATGCGCGTAAAACAGCCTTACTACTTATGCCGTCTAACCGGTGATCCCACAGATGCCATGCGAAACCTTGTCGAATTTCCAAGCTTCTATTCCAGCGTGCTCACAGCAACAAGAACGATGACGAAGTTGCACTAACAGAGCTGGGTGCCAGTAATTCTGTAGCTGGTTATGAAAGTTTCAGCTCATGCTGGTTAAAATGACCACCATTCTTAGTTTTATCAAAAATAACGGGGGGTGATAATTCCATCAGCCACTATGTATCATGTACTTAACACCACAGAACATATTCTGTGTTGAAATTCCAGCAACGAAACAAAGACAAATGTGACATTGACAGCCGTGCACTCTCATTCTTTAACAGGTCATGTTTGATACATGAGAAGTTACTTGTGCCAGCCGAACCCAATATAATCATGTACACATACATCACTACATTACTTTCCATACATACAGCACATATAGTACATTACTGTTTGGCTGTGAGAAAAAGCAAAAAGAAAAAACAGAAAAGGCAACAGGCTTATATCTTCGAGCAATAGTCGTAAAACACATTTTATTTCAGCAGCAGTAATCCCGCCAGGCCTTTAGGGAAGTTTGTAATGCTAACAGCGAGTCTAAGCTGACCAAGTTGGCGAGTTGAAAGAACGGGAGAAACAGTAGAGGAAAGGTAGGGAGGTCACTGAAAGGAATATGAGAAGAACTGTCCGGCTGGCTGCGCACTCATGGAAATGGGAATAATGGTCTTGAAAGGGAAAGGGCTGGTATAAAGTAAAAGATAAAAAATAGAGGAGACAATAAAAAAACAGGGCGGTGAAATGGCAAATACAAAGACAACACAACCGACATCAGAAAGGAACGGCATAAAAACAAGCAGGAAAAACGATAAAAAAATGACAAACCAACGGTGCTACACGCTGGTAATGCCCTATAGAACCTCTGTGTTTTTCCCTCTTATGCATTTCAATCTGCTTCTCCAAGACGACAATTGATTTGACTGCTTCCGCTGCAGTGTGTCTACAACTGAAATATGACCGATTTCTTGTGTACTTGATGTAAAGAGTGTACATAATTTTTATTTTTTCCTGAAGTGGCGCTGCTCTTTTGTGACAGGCTCTGGTGCCAAACTGACTCGTAGAATTGCACTTGTTTTGTATATTTTCTGCCCTTATACTGTCTCTATTCGTACTACTTTATTTAGTTCTGCTGCTCTCCACTGCAAAATGTTTTCTATATTAAAAAATTTTTTCCTTCCAAAAGTGCTTTGCCTTCTAGCCCTGTCTGTTTTTTGGCTTTAAACCTTTAAAGGCGCCATGAATACAAAATAAACGTTTTGTTTTATTTGAAAGATTTGGCGTTATACAGCGCCCCAGCGCTTATCCGTAAGCAAACGATGCTTTATTCACTGCGAAAGTAATCGATATCAGCTGAAATTATGATTTTTGCGCCAAAACGTGTTTGCAGGACGTTTGAAATACATCAGACGAACAGGTCTTTCAGCTAAAATAGGTGAAACTTGCTTATTGTTAGACAACCCAGATGTCGCCACCACACCACCGCAATCTGTTTTCAGCCTGTGGCTCCTTTGTGATCGTATTTAAACCTGGCTTGTTTTTTTTAATTACAAAACAATCGTTTCGTGAAACACGGTGCTCATTGACAAATATGGTACCGTAAGACACTGTCGCTTGCCTCAATCAGCCAGTGTCGTCTGAGATAACGCCAAAGCCCAGCAGTGCTGTGCGTCTAAAAGAAACATAGTGCGCGAAATACCAGTAGCAGTACGCATCGGTATTTCTATGTTTACGTGTGCTTTTGTAACTTCAACTATTTGTCCTACCATTCTTACTGATAAAAAACGAATGTGCCCTATATTTAGGCGCCAATAGCTCGTTCGGGAGCTTAAACGCTTTGCTTAAACGGCGTTTGCTCTTTCTGGCCCCCGCCAATCGCAGAGCTGGCTGGTGTGACATCATAGGTTCTGTTGCGGGAAATACAGTAGTTGGTTGCATGTGTATTCTGTTTTTTTCCTGATTATACAGCTTATATGAGGGAAGTTTACGTTAAAAGTGGTGTCATTATGATTCTAACAAGGCAATCTTTTGAATGAACCAAACTCGCATTTTGTCTTCATTGCTCCTTCAAACCTGTCATGGCTTTGCTGGAGCAAGTGAGTTCCCCACATTATTTTCCTCTTTGCTTATTCTGAGTAAGGAGGACATGTGATTTTAGAGGGCAAAGAGCCCTGAGGTGATACTAATGAACAATTGCACTACTTTCCTTGTGTTCGAAAGTATTGAAAGCTTAGTTACCACTAACACAGAATGGCACTGCATGTTTTTCATTATACCCTCCAAGTCTCTGGTGTGCTTTTGTTGAAATTTTGTTTAAGCTGCTAATAAATACATTAATTGATAAATAGATTAATTAGACCCGCTGCTGCCCGCCACCCCACTTACGCTAGAGCTTTGTCGAGGCGGCGCCGTTCTCCCTGATAAGCGACGCGCCGCGCAGGAGAGTTACGGGAGCCATCCCACTTCAGCCGGCGTGAGGCATTCCGACAGCCCGGGGGATTATTACATAGTCCCGCGCCTGTCGGCCGCCACCACTACGCCCAGGCCCAACTGGGGCCCAGGCAGCGCTAACCTAGCAGGCAACCAAAGCGCCGCGCGGGAGAGTCACGGGAGCTATCATCCCACTCCTGCCGGCGTGCCGCACGGTGTCGGCGGGCGGAACGCTTCTTGCGACCACCTGCGCTCACCACGGGCTGCAACGACATCATGCCCTCCGGGCCTTGGTCGTAGCAACCCAGCGGATATGTTTGCAAAGGAGCTGTGCCGCAGCTCTAGCGCACCCGACCCCGCCGTGTACGAGCCTTACGGCTCTAGCGGTACGGTCGCCTCGCTCGCCGGCGCGTTTGCGCCACGAACGTACACACTAAACTTTTTTACGCCCTTTTGGCCAAAAAGGGTGTAAGATAATTAAAAAAAGGGTGTTGGGAGGCCCTTACGCCCTTTTTCTTGAATCTCAACACCCTTTTTTGTAGCTTTCCACCCTTTTTGCGTGAAAAAAAGGGTGTTGACCAACCTCAACACCCTTTTTTTTGGAAGGGTGTTGAAAGGGTGGGGAAAAGGTGTTCAGCTCATCATTGATTGAGGTCATGCATGCAATATAATTTCAAAAAGACATCCCATTGTACCATCCACCCAACCTTGTCAAAAATTCAAAAAAAAAAAAGCTGCCAAATTCAATAAAAAGCAGCGGCAGCACCGACGTTGAAACAGGAAAAAATATCAGCCCTTGCTTATTACGACATCGACAGAATAACACTCCCTCTCCCACTTTTTGTTTTCTACAACCTTGCACGGAGCACAGCACAACCTTGAACTGTGACATCTGTATCATCATTCCGTCGTTCCCTGTTCCTCTCCTGCCCCACCAGCACAATCATAGCCCCCTCTGACAGCAGTCATTCTCGTCCCTCAGTGGAGTTATAAAGTACTAGCAATCACAATTTTATTCCATTCTTATTGTTAGCGACCGTAAATATTATGTACAAATGCAATAAACAAACCACCTGGTTTCTCCTGCAGAAACAACGTTGGAGAACAAGGCAGATATCAAAAGAAAACAAAAGTTGGGGAGGGAGGGGGCATGAAATCGGGCGCTAAATAAACAGACGCCAAATAATAATACGATTACTTACACAAGAACACTGCCAAATTTCATTGCGGAGTGTTATCTTACTATCTGCTGCTATTTTTAACGTTCAAACTGAGCGCCAAAAAACTCAGTTCGCGTTTTGTGTTTGTAAACTTAAAAAATATGAGCTTCTTTATTATATTACACACAAAAAATAACAAGTTACTGTTATATTCAGTAAAATAGGCAATTATTTATTGTTGTCGTTTTAATTTGTTTACGCAACCCGCTGGCAATGGCCGACACCCTGAGTACGGCGTGCGGCGGCGCGGCCAGTTACCTCCTCGAATGGTCCCGTGACCCGTCTGGCGTCGATTGTGATCTGTGGTGTACCGTCGTGCCGTTAAACAAGCGCAGTTATCAGGGTTAATTGGGTCCCTCGTCGTTTTCGGTTCTGGCTGTCGTGTTCGACTTCGCGAAGAAATATTTGAGAACAACTTTGCACCTGAAGACGGCTAATTTAGTTTGGCGCTTGCCCCTGAACGTCGCTCGCTCGTCTTCGTCTTTAAACGTCCTGGCAGGTAAGCTATCTCGTCACATTTGCCGCCTTTCTTGTCACTGGATGTCGTTTGTAGCTGTGATCGCCGCTTTAAGGATTCGTTAACAGGAGCCCGCGTGTGTGAATTGTTTAACTGAACTGGCTAGGTTGAACCTAGAGGGCTGGTCTCTAGAAAGGCGATGTGCGAAAGAACATTGTGGTGCTTGCATTGAGCGCTGAACGCACTGGCGCTCAGTAACGCAGCGGCGCTCAGTAACGTTTCCCATTCCGGAGCACTATATTGAACAGCTTCAGAGTTCACCACTGCGAACCACGTCTTACGCGTAGTTTATCAGAACGCGGGCGGCTACTCCTCTAAACTGTGCTGCGCAGCGTTTACGGCTTCGTTAATCACCGCTGTCGTTTGTGCCGTGTTGGGAATGGCGAGGGAGCATCGTTTGGGAGCGAATGTGCGCGCCTCGCAAGCTTCGTTGCGTTTGCGGCGAGCCACCTCACCATGTGTACGGTGCCGCTGTACGCGGGCATTGATTTTGGGTGAATGTTGTGTTGCCCGAGTTGTAACATTCGTGCACCCAATAATTTCCATTCTTGCCTGTGTGGTAATCATGTGTCATCCTGTTTTAGACCTCTGGACGGTCTGAGCACATCACGTCCCTCCATTCAACCGGACAAGAGCCACAAGCATTGTCAACAGTGTTTGGCCGCCAGAACGTAAGTTTTCAAACACAGTTTTGGTAGCACAGAGGGCTACCATACTTGAATAATGTTCGATCACTTGAATGTACAAGTTCTCGCCCCCGTAACAACAATTATTGGTGTTTCATGCATAACCTAACATGTAGCCACTAAATGGCAACCTTTGTTGTTAATTTCGGAAAACTCAAAGTTTTACCCAAAATCATAATGTGGGCGTAGCAGTTAATCACCATGTATACGAATTTCCTGGTGTTAGTCATGTTTACGGTGAAGCCATATTTCTTAGGTACACAAAAATGTTATTACCTTCGTAGTTTAGTCTTCGATAAAGCCTTACCAGTTCTGTTTTCAGCTATTTTTTTTATGTTTATCATGTGAATTGACAGTCCTTGCAGTCCACTTTTTCAAATAGTTATGTAACTGCCCGTACCATTTAAAGAGGCCTGATTGGGGTTCTGAAGGCTGCGATTTACGCACGCTAGTGCTGTACCGCCAATAAAGAAACATCCTTCCACAAAGAAAAAGATTTGAAAATGTAAAGTATCAGCAGCATTATTCTTAACTGGAACATGCTAATTGCTAGGCCTGGGGCTTTTCCTGAAAGCACTGTGGATGTTATGAGAGAGGAAAACCACTCAAACACATCTGTCAAGGCCGTTGCTGCTCCAAGATGCGTGCAAGCATTGAGTCTTCTGAGCAATATATACCCTTTTTTTAAACAACCGACGTGCATGCTGAACGTGCTCCTGATTGAGCGTGTGCCAGGCGCGTAGCCAGGAATTTTTTTCGGGGGGGGGGGGGGGGGCGTGGTCGACCAAAAGATGGGACGGGGAAATATGTAGGCAAGGCATCTTGCGCATTGTTTTGCAAACTAAGCTTGAAATAGCTGACTTTAACATGCGATTTGTGTATGCTCAACACTAACCGTAAAGCCCACCTTAAGGAGCTTAGATGGTGATGATAATGATGATCACCTAAATTCCCGTTCGCTGGTCTATGGGCAGACCACGGGTGATTCATTCGTCCGCAGAGCAGGTGGTTAGGTGGACCTGCGCTCGTGAGCGTGATCATGAGTGCGCTCGTGAGTGGCGCGCGGTCCCCGAAGTTTGTCGGGCGGAAGAGGAGGCCAACACTGGTTGTTTACTATCAGGATTCTCATGTTATATAAAAGATTTTCCTTTAGAAAAGGGACTTTTTCTTGTCAGCTATGAAGTACAGTCGAGCACGATTTGAAGGTTATCGCGCCAGCATCGAGCGGCCAAGCGGGCCACCAGCCCATGGTTTCGTTTCGGAACCATGAAAATCGAGATTTCGCACTCTTCGCTCCCTTGTTGGCTGTTCCATGATACAACAATGGCCCGCACGACTGACTTGCCACCCTTTGGGTTTCAAGCTGTGCATTCGTTGTTATCAAGCACAGACTTGGACTTGGTTGCCCTTTATCTACGCCGACGATAACGGAACTTGCATGGAATATTTGCTAAAGCTGGTGTTCTTTCTGCTTCGTTTGAAAGAGTAGCTTTCCCGCGACAACCTTCGAATCGCAGTGGACTGTACATGCGATGAATTCGTATATTATGGCGGTAAAGCTAGCAAACGTGCGTCTTCGTCCTTAAGTAATCGCCTTTTGTTATTTTTTGTGCTAGTAACGTGAGTAGTAAACTTGCGCTAAGCGGAACACCTTATTGCACTGCTGTTGAATGTTGAGCTTGTTGCACGTTTCTTAAATTTCATTATATTGCTATCTGTTAAATCGAACCAGACATGGCTTCAGTAAATTCTGGTTAAGCAAATACAGAATGCTGATCCTAACCAAGAGGGAGGTCAAGGAAACAGTGGAATAGTGCCAAAAAAGCAAAGCTCCGCAATAAGGATAATTGTGTAGTTTTGTTGATGTGGAGGAAATACAAGATGGGCAGAGCAATGCTTTTTATGCAGCAGAAATTATGGATCTGCAATAGTCAATGAAATGCGATGTCGGTAGAAAAATAAACATATCAAGGATTGATAGTTGACTGAACAAAATACAGCGACATGCTCTGTCATGTGATTATACTTTGTACCAGTGTAAAGACAAGGAATGACACGCTCCCGTCCACATGTAAGCCTATATGAGGCTTTTCCTGCTGTTCTGCCATTCCCCGGACGTGCTGTTCCGCCAGGGAAACAGTGGGGCTGTTTCGATCGGCTCGCGGCAAGCTCCCGGCGCAAAGTGCAGCCGGGCTGTATATATTGACAGGTACAGCACCATCCTGAGCGGGCGCAGGGATCAGACGTTGACATAGCCCTTGTTTTCAGCTTTAATTGAGCAAGAATGTCCTTAAAACTGCAGGTTCCATGCCTGCAGGTGACTTCAGGCGGTTTTTCAGGCTGCCTAAACCGCACCACAGCCTTGGAATAAAACATTATATGAATGGGGGGGGGTGGGGGGGGGGGGGCACTGGCCCCCCATCGCCCCCCCTTCCCGGCTACGCCCTTGGCGTGTGCTTATTCTTTCTTGCGTCCACCACATTCGAGTCGTCACGTTGATTTGGGAATGCTGGAATCCAGCATATGCTGGCAAGATACGAGAGCTTGAACACAACCCACTTGCCCGCAATGAGTTTTCAAAGATCTCCACCACCTGAAGGTACTGAAGTGAGATGTAAGCATTGCCTGAAAACCATACCAGATGAGGGTACCAAATCATAGTCATGGGTCTTTCTCGCCCATTTACGTGTTCTGAACGAAGAAAGTGCCATTTAAAGGTGACACGTTCCCTGCCGATTTCTGATGCCTGATTAAGTTGTGGGCATAAATTTAGCGGCTTACTCACATGTCTAACGTGTATGTGTGCTTCTTAGGAGTGAAGTAGGTAAAAATTGAAAGGTTTGATTGTAGTTGTGTATAGATTACCTACATTGTTTTCATTCCTAGAAAAGAAAAATTGAGGTAACCCTGCCAATTGTTCTGCACTGCTGCGTTTTATTATGCTTGTATGATTCGTATAACCTGCAGGAGTTCAGCTGCTTGTTAAAGGAGAAATCAACAGTGGTACAAAAAGAAGACCATCTACTAAATAAAAATCTTCACAATCGCAGGATGCCAACGGTCCACCTACCAACTTGCGTCCTGCATTGTTTCTGCTGGGTGGAGCGGCGCATGGAGAATTTTTCAGCTTCTTGAAGTTTGTGATCAAGCACTGCCCCAAGTGAAGGATGCCACAGAGGGGTCTTCTGTTTTAATGCCACAATTTCATGTGCTGAACACTTACTCGTAAGGCATTTTAAATATTCATCATCCCAGAGGGTATGTTACCTCCGTCTTGGGTGGATTGTGGCTGCAATCAGGTTATTTGTGACAGAAACAAGTGAACCACGTGGTGAGAGTTATTGAGGCCTTGTTGATTGCGCATACTTCTGAAATAACAATATCATTCAGCTGAATACTTTCTAAATATTTCAATTCGTGAACAAAATATGATAAAAGTCATGATTAGTTGTACTACAGTGCAGGAAAGAAATGCCAGCATATATTTTAAGAGCCTTTGATATTTCAGGTCATTGGCTGGTGAGCAATAAAACAGAACTGAAAATTGTTTAAAGTGAAATCAAATATTTGTTGTCACCAGTGCATGACCAGTAGTAAAAGCTATCTGGTCTCCCAATTTCAAATGAGACCGGAGATGCCAAAAAAATAAGGAAATAAACAAGACAGCTCTCTACAATAAACCAATTCAAAGAATTGCTCAATGTCTATAAAGTGGTGATTCAGGCGGGTTAGTTCGGTGTTGATGAAATACAAGCAGGCACTCGCCTGGTCAAAAACAAATAAACAAATAAAGACGTTTTGGGGGCCCTACTGGTCCCTTGATCACAATAAAAGGGGTGGTGAAAGGTCGCGATTATTTATAGGTTCGGTGGCGCAGAGTGCGCATGTATGTCTCGGGGAGATTACCCCGCGACCGGTTAATCGTGTTTTTAGTTGATTGAATATGCACTGATTCTAAAAGTAGTCGTGTCGACAGGCGCTTCTCTGATGCTATTATGCTTGCGGTATCCCAATCGATGACGTGGTCAGTAGCCAGCTGATGATCCGCCAAGGCATTTCAGCTTGCATTGCCTTTTTTGACATCGTTCTGGTGCTATTGAATCCTTTAAAAATTTCCAGTTTCACCTATGTAGGATGCGTCGCAATCCTTGCATGGAATTTTGTAGGCAACTCCGGGGAATCTTGATTTTTCTAAAGGGTCCTTCACGCGTACGAGCTTCTGCTTAAGCCTGTTCGTTGGCACGTGTGCAATTTTAACGCCATCTGTGCCAAACACCCTTGCAAGAGCTTCACTGATGCCTTGCGTGTAGGGGACGGCAGCGCGTTTTTGCCTGTCTTCTTCAGGAACCCTTTCGGAGGAGGCAACTGAAGCCCCCAATTGTTGCGTCCTCACAAGCTTTGAAGGGTAGCTGTTGCTACGAAGGTCCTTCCTTACCACGGCTAGCTCTTGCTTGCGCAGACCAGGCTCAGAGCAGATTCATGATGCGCGTGAGAAGAGTGCAGCGGCGACAGAGCGTTTTTGGCCTATAGGATGCGCAGAGTCGAACCCTAGGTATCTACCCGTGTGGGCTGGCTTTGGATACACAGTGGTTGTAAATCCTTTGGCCGACCGTTTCAGAAGTACGTCGAGGAAGGCGATCTGTCCGTTATTTTCCTGTTCCATGGTGAACTGGATGCTTGGAACACAAGAGTTTAGATGCTCAATTAAAGGCATTACGTTTCGGCGGTGGATCACACAAAAACAGTCGTCTACGTAGCAGACAAAAATCTTAGGGTCGTCTTGTACGAGTATAGCGCAGACTTTTCTAGAGCCTCTAAGGCAATATTCGTACAGACTGCTGAAACGGAAGCTCCCATGGCTGTTCCAAACCGCTGCTTGTAACATTCTACGTTGAAAACAAAACATGTGTTCTGCAGGCCAAATTCCAGGCAAAATTACGCGGTCCGGAGTTGCAAGGATCTACTCGACAACGATGCATCTCTGCCTTCACGTTCGCCAATTGAGACGCAAGACTTATATCGTCTCCTGGAATTTGGCCTGCAGAACACATATTTTGTTTTCAACGGACACTATTACAAGCTGCGGTTTCGAACAGCGATGGGATCTTCCGTTTCAGTAGTCTGTGCAAATATTGCCTTAGAGGCTCTAGAAAATTCCGTGCTATGCTCGTACAAGATGGCCCCAAGATCTTTGTCTGCTACGTAGACGACTGTTTTTGTGTGATCCACCGCCGAGACCTAATGCCTTTATTTGAGCATCTAAACTCTTGTGTTCCAAGCATCCAGTTCACCACGGAACAAGAAAATAATGGACAGATCGCCTTCGTCGACATACTTGTGAGATGGTCGGCCAAAGGATTTACAACCAGTGTGTATCGAAAGCCGGCCCACACGGGTAGATACCTGTGGTTCGACTCTGCGCATTCTATAGGCCAAAAACGCTCTGTCGCCGCTGCACTCTTCTCACGCGCATCACGAATCTGCTCTGAGCATTGTCTGTGCAAGCAAGAGCTAGCCGTGGTAAGGAAGGACCTTCGCAGCAATGGCTACCGTTCAAAGCTTGTGAGGACGCAAAAATTGCGGGCTTCAGTTGCCTCCCACGAAAGGGTTCCTGAAGAATACAGGCAAAACCGCGCTGTCGTGCCCTACACGCAAGGCATCAGTGAAGCTCTTGCAAGGGTGTTTGGCACATATGGCGTTAACATTGCACGCGTGCCAACGAACAGGCTTAATCAGAAGCTGGTACGCATGAAGGACCCTTTAGAAAAATCAAGATTCCCGGAGTTGCCTGCAAAATTCCATGCAAGGATTGCGACGCATCCTACATAGGTGAAGTTGAGAGCATGACGGAAACCCGTCTTACCGGGAGGGTACATTAGGAACGAAAAAGAGACGCCGACCAGTCCAAACAAAACGTACTGACGTTTCGGCTTCCAGCACGGAAACCTTGTTCACAATAAATGCATCACCAGAAGTGGGTCGTTTAAGTGGGCTTGAATAATGGCTGCAAAGAGCGTGCGCAGATCGGGTTTAGATTTCAGTCGTTACGATTGACCGTGTTAGATGTGGTCTGAATGATTAGTGATTCCAGATGCAGCCGTGATGCGGTCACTTTTTCTGTAGCGACGATTCTTGCATTGTCCCAATCAATCTTGTGGTCATTCACGACGGCGTGGTCGGCTAAAGCATTGTTGCGGACGCTTCTATTCTTTACGTTACGTGCATGCTGCTGCAGACGAGTCTTAGAATTTCCTGATTCTCCGATATACACGCCGCTGCAGTCTGCACAAGGTATCTCGTATACCACACCGGGGAAGCGCTCCTTGGGCAAGCGGTCCTTGACTCCCACGAGCTCATGGCACATCTTTTTGGATGGAACGTGGGGCACCTGTCGAAGTTCTTGCACCAAGTTATGGCTCCGCTCGTCGGTAAAGGGACCACTCACGTTCGTAATTCTTTCGATTTTGTCGAGAAGACTCGCAACACCGTGATCGAGAAAGACGACTTGATGGTGTCCTTCGACGTGAAGTCCCTTTTAACGAGCGTTCCGATTGACCTGGCTGTCAACGTATGCACCACTGCTCTCGAGGCTGGTGAGACGTTGCCGGGAGATCACCGATGGATGTGCCAGAAACACGCAGGCTTCTAGATTTTTGCCTGAACAATACGTACTTCGTCTTTATGGGCCATTTTTACAAGCAAAGGCAGGGGACTCCAATGGGTGCCGCTATTTCGGTCACGGCGGCGAACCTGACCATGGAAGCGCTGGAAGCACGCGCGCTAGCCTCCTTTGTCCCTCAACCAAAAGTGTTCTTGCATTATGTCGACGATTGTTTCTGCGTCGTTCAGAAAGACGCGGCGAACAGCTTGCTGGCCCAAGTCAACAGTATGGAACGTGCCATTCAGTTCACGTCAGAAGAGGAGGCCGATGGCAAACTTCCCTTCCTGGACGTCCTCGTGTCTCGGCAGGGCCAGAGGCTACGTTTCAGCGTATACCGCAAGGAAACGCACACAGGCCGCTACCTGAACTTCAATTCCGTGCACCCCGCTTCCCACAAGAGGGCTGTTGTTAGCACGCTACTGCAGCGTGCGAAAAGATTGTGCTCGAAGCCCGAGGATGCAGCGATGGACACGGCAAAGGGGTGGGACGACCTGGCTAGCTGCGGTTACCCGAGGCACTTTATAAATGCAACGGAAAGCCAACTTACCCGACGGGGACAACTGGACGTCCCTCCTGCCCCGATGAAGAGAGCTCCTGTGCCCTACCTTCCAGGAACAAGTGAATGTTTGGCACGTGTCCTACGGGAATATGACGTGCAGGTGGCCCACGTTCCAGCCAAAAAGATGCGCCATGAGCTCGTGAGAGTCAAGGACCGCTTTCCCAAGGAACGCTTCCCCGGTGTGGTATACGAGATACCTTGTGCAGACTGCAGCGGACTGCAGACTGCAGGAAATTATAAGAATCGTCTGCAGCAGCATGCACGTCACGTAAAGAATAAAACCATCCGCAACAATGCTTTAGCCGAACACGCCGTCATGAGTGACCACAAGATTGATTGGGACAATCCAAGAATCGTCGCTACAGAAAAAGTGACCGCATCATGGCTACATCTGGAATCACTAATCATTCAGACCAAATCTAACACAGTCAATCGTAACGACTGAAATCTAAACCCGATCTACGCACGCTCTTTGCAGCCATTATTCAAGCCCACTTAAACGACCCACTTCTGGTGATGCATTTATTGTGAACAAGGCTTCCGTGCTGGAAGCCGAAACGTCAGTAGGTTTTGTTTGGACTGGTCGGCGTATCTTTTTCGTTCCTAATCCTACATAGGTGAAACTGCAAATTTTTAAAAGAATTAAATAGCAATAGAACGATGTCAAAAAATGGCAATGCAAGCTGAAATGCCTTGGCAGATCATCACCTGGCTACTGACCACGTCGATTGGGATTCCGCAACTATAATCGCATCGGAGAAGCGCCTGTCGACACGACTACTTTTAGAATCAGTGCATATTCAACCAACTAAAAGCATGATTAACCGGTCGCGGGGTAATCTCCCCCAGATATACATGCACACTCTGCGCCACCGAACCTATAAATAATCGCGACCTTTCACCCCGTTTCATTGTGATGAAGGGACCAGTAGGGGCCCCAAAACGTCTTTATTTGTTTTTGACCAGGCGAGTGCCTGCTTGTATTTCATCAATAAATCACCCTCCCCTGACGAGTTTTGTCGAACCTTGGACTCTGTTAGGTGTCAGTGGGTTTACACAGCCAACTTGTGGGGACGCACATACGCTCTTAACAAATGAGCTACGTGGTGGCTATGCACTAGCCATGGTTCTTATTAGTTGCCTTGATGAATATGATCTTCTGTCGCAGTGTTTTAGGTAGCTCACTCGCACATTATTCCTTTGTTTTTAGGACATGGTGGAGTGTCCAATGATTTTTCGTTCTATTTCTGATTTTTATTGCAACTGTAAATATGTCAGGATTCCCGTAATGAGTTTCTGGCAGTAATAGAGCACTAATGTGTGCATGAAGGCAGCCTAAATAAAAACGTTAGCTGCCTTGCCTTTGCTTAGAGGGGCCATGCAGACAACACACAAGTTTCGTTCATTCGACAGATTGCCTCGTTAGAATCATACTGACACCATTTTTAACGCGCACTTCACTCGAATAAGCTATATAATTAGGCAAAAGGGAATGGCCATGTGACCCACTAGCTCATTTCCCACAGCAGTACCTATGGTGTCATATGTCCCCAGCTGTGTGATTGGCTGAGGCCGGCAAAAGCAAACGCAATTGGGGCAGGCCTTATAAACATGCCGAACGAGCTATTTGCGCTTAAATGTAATGCATATTCATTTTACAGCAGTAAAAATGGTGCAGTAAACAATGAAAGTTACGAAAATACGCGTAAACATACAAGTATCGATGCGCACTGCTGTTGGTACGGCGTGCACTATGCTTGTTTTAGCTGGACAGCACTCCGCCGCTTTGGAGTTGGCCTGCACGGCACTGGCCGATTGGCATAGGCGATGTTGTCTTACGTGACCCTGTTTGTCGAGGATACCCCATGTTTCACAAAACCATTACTTTCTACAGTAACGAAAACAAGCCAGGTGCAGACGCGGTCAAAAACAAAGCAATGGCAAACAACGGTTCGTGGATGAGTATGGTAGCTCCACCTTGGAGGACTGATGGCTAGCAAGGCTGCAGACCCGAGTGACGCAGTAGTTTGTTTGATTACACGCACTTATGGCTTCATTGCTTACATCCCAAAAACACACGATATGGTGGGAGAATCAGACTTTTAATTTAAATTAATTTCTCAGTGAATGCAGCATCATTTGCTGCTGGTCAAGTGGTGGGGGCACTTATAATACAGGAATTATGTCGAACGAAACGAAATTCTATGTTGTCCCAATGGCCCCTTTAATGCACTGTATTGTATTTTTGGTTGCTGTAGTGATGTAACCATGAAAAAACCGCAGTAGACAAAGTTAATGTCGGCACTTTACCATGCATTTTTTTGTGTTTGATGGAAACAAATATAATACTCTAACGAAGGACTTTATCCGAAGAGCGTTCCCCGTTACAAAACCTACTTGGCTCCTTGATTAGAACTGTCTATGTTTGAACAAGAGTAATACTAGTTCTACATATAAACAATTTTTTTGTTTGCTGCAGCGGATCAGAGGCTAGGGCACAAATAGGGGGTAGGACAGCTAGATATCTGTTCATATTTCGCCGGCTTGCTTGGGTGTGACAACTGTATCTAGTTGTCAATTCCAATTTGTTGTGGTCAGTTTTTCTCAACTAAATTGTAGCTTTTTTAAAGATTATGGTATGTTTTTGTGGGCCTAAAGGGTTGCCTCATTGCATGTTTGGCCTATGTAGCGTTGAAAGCGGATATTTTGCTTCAAAGTGGAATGTCGGCCTAGCATCATGGTCCTTTGGTTGCTGCTCACTTTCATTCATGCCATTATTTTTTATATTATCACTTAAAATTAAAAGTTAACCAATCTGCTGTCATTTTAATTTTGTCACCTGCTTTATACTTTCTTTTTTTCCAACTGTCTGTAAGGAGTGACAATTCGTCTTTTTATGATGCCAAGGCGTCGGACTGTGCTAGTTGGTACATGTTTGAATGGATGAAAAACCAGCGGAAAACGCAGGGTACGGAAGAGAACGACGGGATAAGCTTGTCCCGTTGTTCTCTTTTAACTGTGTCCTGTGTTTACCGCTGGTTTTTCATCCATTCAATTTTCATGAATTTGTTGAACAGTGATTAGTTTAAGTGGTCAAGCAATTTTTGACTTGAAGGTTCCCTGTAGCATTTATATAAGTGCTCTCTGCTCTTTTTTTACCCAAGACCCCATTACCAGTCTTAATAAGATTGTCGTTTGTAGACATGAAGTTGAAATAAATATTTGTTTGCATTGCTTTGCATATTTTGAAAGAATTGCTTGCTCACTTTCTTTCAACCCTGTTTCTTAATCCTGCTTAAAGCATTTTTCCATGTTTATTTTTTTTCAGAACCAGGAAGGGTGCTCATCCTCGGTTCTTGCTGAAGCACCAGTATCTGTACTTCACACGTGAGCTTTGAACATGCAGTAATTATGGTATGAAACATTTTACCAGTATTAGCTTGCTTTGTAGATGTCAAAGCTCTCGACAGTGTAGTACATTGTCTGGTGTAGTGCACAATCTCTCTATAACAGCACCCGCTGGGTGCTGTTGTAGAGAATAATTTTGTGGCTATAATACTTGAGATTATTTTAAAATGTACATCAAATACTAGTAAGAATAGCTCTCTAAATTGGTGGCCATTTTCCTGGTGGAGGCAGAAAGTGAAAATGCCCATGTGTGGAGATTTAAGTCCACAATAAATATCCCAAAGTTGCCAAAGCTAATCCAGAGACCTCCTCGCGGTGCACTTAATATCCCATGTGCAGCTTTGTGTAAAAACAGCCAGAAATGTATGATCAATTTAAATTGATTGTAATGTTTCTAAATGCAAGTATTCTAAGTTTAGGCTGCCTGATTTAGTAAAACATTTTCTAAGAATTGCATAGCTACAAAAGGTTTACAGAAAAGCTTTCATTGGTTATGCACCTTCTCAGCGAAACAAAAATGTCATTAAGAAAAGCAGAAAAAAACCTAAATATGGAAAGTAGCAACACTAAAGCTGCTAATAAAACAGATGCTAAATGTTTTATCGATGATATTGCTGATTTTACTTCTAGTCAAGTCTAAAAAGGGCTATAGACGGGTTTGATGGTTCCCATGACGCACCTCGTAATACTAGACGAAACTAATGGGCACTGGCTGTTGGCTTTTCATTTGCAACATCGAAAAATGACCCCACATCCACCAGCAGGGACATAATGCAAGGCACCATGAACAAGCTAGACTCATGATAAAATACTGCTATAACAACAATGGTATCACATTTAAACCAGGGAACTCATAGGCATTGTTCTGTGATGTTTACAGTTCTTGGTATTGCTATGTGGGGTCATTTTTCATGAAGCAAAAAGAATAATGTAAAATAAAATAAGTGGCAGTGGCGACCCAACTTTTATGGGTAGAATAAAGCCACAGTACGTAGGGAAGTATACATATTTTATTTGGTCTGCCTTAATATTGAGCTTTTCTGCTCAGCTCAAGAATAAGGCACTAAACTTTGCGAGTAGCTACCGTGATTGGAAGTTTGATGCAATGCTGAGAAGCCGAGGGTTTTAATGTTCGAATAACTTTTGTGCAGTTGATCTGTTGCACGCCTACTTGCTTTCACTGCATAACACGTTTATGCTGTGCAATGAAGCTCGAAGGATGTGCGCTGCAGTTTAGCAAAATGAACATAAAATTCAATTTTTAACACCGTTTCGAATAATCAACATCCTCTAATGATACAACTTCTGTACTGCGATTTGGCTGTAATATTAGACTTTATAAATGGATGTTTCAGAAATCGGTGGGTCAAAAAGTTAAGGTAAATTATCAGCTGACATTGAGCTTTAATGAAATGTCTCATAGAACGGAGCTTGGAAAGCACGAATGTTTCATACCGTAATTGTGTGTCATACTGTGCCATATGTGGCTGCACACCTGCAGCGCCATTTGTGAACCGAGGATGATGCACCCTTTTTGTACCCCTTTAGGTGGGTGCTTTTGCAGGAAAAGCTCCTACCTATGATATTTTGGGCAGAAAAGGGTGCTCCTGCGGCGAAAGAACCCAAGCACCCTAAAGGGTGTGCTTGGATTCCGGCGGTACTTGTCCGTGCTAAGCGCATGATATGGTTTGGACATTCCAAGCTCTAGCCCGCCGAACGCAAAGTAATGCCTTGACTCCAACGCGAGTGCTTTTAATAACAACTTTGATGACACCACTGTTGAGAATCGGTTGAAACGGAGCAGGCGACGCAAGTCGGTGTTATATTTTTCTTCGGCGTGCGGCCGCAGTGGCACGAGCCGCGCGATCAGCCATGTTCGTGGCTATTTCAGTGTTGCCAAACGAAGAAATTGACAGCTAAACTTTTTAATGAATACCGGCTATAGGATGGGTCAAAGATAAATGTTCTTTATAGTTCAGACTGCTGTGTCCACCTCATTGCATTCGGAGGGAAGGAAGTTCATAATTGCTTGTATCTTGATATTTGGTATGTGCTTGGCTGTAAAGTTTTAAGGGAAGTTGCCAAAATGTTTATTAATAGACACCTCAATCATAGTTTATGGTTGTGAATTAGTTTTAGTCTCAGGATTCATGCACAGAATTTTGCAAACATTCTTGTTTCTTTTTTTGTGTTGCAACATTTACTGTCGATTGTAAAAGTTTGTTCGGAAAACGTGGTTTCATTCGGCTTGAGTCTCAAGATTTTTGACACAAAAGAAATTGTGCAATTTATGGTCAATAGAACTTATAAATGTGGTTGTCTGCCTTTTAAAAAAGTTGTGACGACAAATACCAATACAAGTTCTCTACGGGTGCACATCACATGGGATAGTTTTTGGAAGCTACCACCAGAAAACATGATTGCAATTGTAGTGGGGGTCCAGTTCTGTCTAGTTGTATCACTTGAATGCTAATGTGTAGTGAGCACACTGATAACGGTTTTCAGTGGTCCCTCTAGTGCACCAATGTTGTGATCGTCACGTGCATGAAATTGTGAAGTTCTATTATTTCTTCTTTTTTGGTTCAGACTACTACGTTTTTTTGTGTGTCATGTCAAGTTAACCGATATTTCAAGATATCCGAGTTTGATGCCGCGAAGGATCACTGTATATATAACTTAAAATTGTGCCATTAGTCATAAATTGTTGCATTTCATTTACTTACAGAGCCTCCAGACATACACCTGTCGCCATGAATTGCATTAGGACACCATGGTGATAGGTCGCAAGCCTCCAAGGCTATGGTGATGACATGCGCAACACCATGGTACTGCGCATGCCATCACCTTTAAAAAACGGTGTGAGGATGCTCAACACCCTTTATTTAGGGTGTTGAGCATCCTCAACACCGTTTTTTGAGCTCAACACCCTTTTTTTGTTCTTACACCCTTTTTTCGTCCGTACACCCTTTTTTTACGAAAACACCTTTTAAAGGTGTTTGCCATGGGACAAGGTTTTTACACCCTTTTTGGCCAAAAAGGGTGTAAAAGAGTTTAGTGTGTACGGTCAGAATTTTCTCGCGGTCAGGTTCCACTCCATTGCAGCTACCAAGATGGCCAATTATTGTTACTTAGCGGTGTGCAGAGTGAGATTTTTTTAGTTGAACTGAGGGTTCGTTCGTCAGAAGACATCCAGTACATTTGGCTAGTAGATAAAGGTGACTGTCTCCACTGGGGGAAAGAAAACGACGTCTTCTAGTAAACAAAGTCACATAGACCGATTCAAGCCATCTAATAGAGAGTGCATCATGAGCTCGAACGTGACTGTCGCATTGCAGAAACAGAAGGGCATCACTTTTAATTAACAGACACCACCTGGTGTTACAAAGGCAGTGTTGTGTCGGCCGGTTTCTTAAATAGCAACCAGCCTGTATCCGCACCGGAGTTTGATGAACAAGAGGTTTTTGCGCACTCAAGGCAATCAATCGCGCCATCTCATACAAGGCACACACACACATATTTGAGCTGCAGTAATCGACTGAAAAACGCTAGCTGCCATCACTTTTCTGGTTACAACGACGGGTGCAGGCGATGTACTCAAAAGAATGTTCCACTACATTTTTGCCGAGCGTGATGTCTACTGCTTCTTAGGTGATCCTTTGTAAAGCACGAGAGAGAGAGAGAATAAAACTTTATTGAAAAGCATGCAGTTTCTCTGCCCCAACCTATTCAGGTGGAAGCTTGGATCGACGTAGCCTTACGTCGTCTCGGCGGCGAGGCTAGCGTCTTGCGGGTGTCGGCTTCCGGCGACTGGCCCCTTCAGTAAATCGGCCCATCCGGTCGCTGCCTTTCGACTGCCGCCAGGATCGGCTGGACGGCCTTGTGTTGCTCTTCGTAGTCATTGGATGTCTTGGCCGCGGGACACACGGGGAGACCTTCGATGAATGGGGCTGCCATCGCTGGTGTTGATTCGAGATTTTAAAGTGGTTGCCCTACGAGGTGAATGCTTCTCAACATCACAAATGGCCCAAGAAGGGGGCCGGAAATGTAGAAGCTCATTGCCTATGCAGGTTTTTTAAGTAAACAAAACTGCTCTTAAATGACGGCACTATGACGGAGGAGACAGGACAGGCGCAGCCACTCGTGCGTCAGACCTGCCTCCTTTGTCATGTGCTTTTACACGCAGTTTTCTGCTTAAAGGATGCAACACCAAAAAACCCAATAAAATGTCATCCTTATGCGGATGGTAGATCGGTGGATACCTTGGGAGCGTAATGGTCGTCGGGCATTGGAGTTGTTTGATGGCTGTTGGAATGATACAGGTTGTCTTGAATGGTCAGGGGTGCAACTTGGTAGTCGTCGGTACTGGAAGACAAATCGTTACAAGCGACATGCCTTTCGAAGAAGCTGCACTGAGGCGTCAAACGTGCGTGTCAAAATGCGTAACTATAGTGTGCCGGGGCGCCACATTGGGTGTGAGGGGCATCTCAACTATAGGGGAAACATAGTATACGCCACCTGCAACAGGGGGCTCGGCATCCATGGTGCGTAGGCACCAGTGTACGCTAGTAACCGAGTGTCATCCGCGGAAACCAATCGTGGATTCGGTTCAACGTCGAAGGGGGCGCGTGAAGAAGTGATCTCGAGGTGGACTAGGTCCTCTAAGCAGTAAATTAGGCAGAATATGTGGGAAAAATCAATACCGAAAATGATGTTGTATAGACACGGGTGTAACACTGTGAACAAAACGTTTCTTGGCCAGCGATGCCGATGCGGGCGGCCCACACTCGAGCAACTGAAGGCCTACCAATGTGAGCGACACACAAAGCAGGGAGTGGAGTCAGTGCATTACAAAATACGACGCCAAATTGCAGCTATCATTACAATTTCCGCAACAGTTTTAATGAGTGCCGGGACGCATACGCCGTCTTCGTGTACTCTCAGAAAGGATGTTGAGCCGGTATCGTAAAAGAAGAATTCTGGGCATGGGTTCAAAATGCGCATCACTTATGCGAGCTGTATGTCTTGGTTTCCCAGAAAATCAACTTCGCGGATTGGAACGGCGGCTAGAGAGTGCGGCTGTGAACGGCGATGTTTCCGCAAGCGGGACTGGCGGTGCTGTGGAGATGGAGAAAAGCTGAAGCGGTACGTGGTGTGGACTTTAAAGCGTATTGTGGCGTATACGTATTCATAAAATGGCGAGGCCTAGGGTAAGAACCAACAAAGAGCCGCTGGCGAGACGAAAACGAGCAGGACGGGCAGGAATCGGTGACATAACCAGCCCATTGGCAATTAATGCAGATTGGCCTATCGACCGCAGCGTGTCCTTTCAGCGAGTTTTTTTTTTTTTTGTCGGAGGCTGAGGACGGCTGAAATCAGTGCGCGTCTGGGAGGGGGCCCGCTGGAGCGGAAATTACGCCAAGTTACAGATCTTGTGGAAGAATGCCTATCCTCGCATTCACATGAAGCATGACAATCAAGCTAGGCGCCTTGGCCAGGTTAACCTAACCAGTATCATTAAAGTCTGTTCTCTCTCTCTCTGTCTCTGAATGGGGCGTAGCATATGCATACAGCTCTCAGCCATGTGTTTCGACAGCGCCGGAGCCATGGGCTCCATCTAGCGACGTGCAACCTTAGTTATGTTTCTCGCTTGGGAGAGGGCCAGCGGCAGCTGCGAAGCAAAGCACGGCGAAAGCGAAAGGTCTTAACATGACGACGTTAAAGGTGTGTTTGCGAGCCGGCACGACTGCGGGCCGCGCGGATAATTTTTGCATTCTCGTAGTGACAGCCTCTAATATTGCGTTGACACTCGTGCAGTTCTTTCAAACGAGGATGTTGAAAGCGACATCGCCAATTCCTCTCAACGCATCCGCTAGCTTTTTATCTTCAGACATCTTTAGACATGAGAGAACGTTCTCAATGTACGCAAAATACAAAGCAGTTGATGTCAGCTTTCAGCACCTACTGGGTTAATTACGGGCCCTCCGAACAGGTGATGAAGCTTCTGCTAGCCGACGTCCCAGCTTGTCAGTTCGGCATCAGGGGTCTCGTACCAAACCTTTGCTGTGCCCTTCAGGTTTGCTCGCATCAAGTTGTCATCCCAGGCATATTTTATTGTATGCGCTTCTTACGGGCTGCGTTTCATACTTATGTGGTAAAAAAAACGATTATTTTACAGTTTGATTTATAGGTAGAAGGCATTACACAAACGAAATTGTCGTAGTGGTTTTATTTTCTACGGCGAGTGGTTATTACAGATAAAATTTTATCTAATAAAGAAAATTACCGTTCCTGCGTATTTGTTTATCATCCGGGGTATAGAAATATAGGCTTGGCTTGCTTTCAATTATATTAAGTTATGACAGGTACATTTAAATACCTGTTTAACTGTAATTTTTTTCGTTTTCTGGTGAAGAGCACCAGAAGAATGATGAGGAAAACCGCTGCAGACATAAGCAACTTGGACTGCCAATGTAGATTGTACATTACATAACTGCAATACGTCATTTAAAGATTCGCAAAAACGAAAGTGATAGCTTTCTTAAGTTTTAATGCCTTTGTTGTTCAATTTTTTTTTTTGAGTTCCTCTTACAGCTTGTTACTGTACTTCGAAACCGGTCGGTTGCTCTGGCTGATGATTCCAATTTTTGATGTGTTAACGTGATGGTTGTTATAGTGATGTGGCGCTAACAGGCTGGTGCAGGAGGGGGACGTACGCCTGCAATGAAAGAAAAATATATATTTATGGGCATTCACCCCTGGCTAGGAGAAGAGCACACACCCACCCAAACTGAAAATAGGGCCTAGCCCCATTAATAATTTTATTATTTCGCAAGAAAATGCACGTGGGCTCATTTATAATTATAACAAATCAGGAACATAAATAAAACAATTTTCCTACCAGGATTACTTGAAGTGTGAAGTAAGCATTAGAATACTAAAACTATAACATAATCATCACATGTTTCTTCATCAAGTAGCTCGTCATCATTTGCTACTGCAAGAATAAGTCTAAAATATATTGGTGTTACGAGGACGCTGAGACGTTCGGATATGTACTGGCGTTTCGCTTCAAACATGCTCGAAGTTTATTTTGCATTTTTTTTAATGGTCTCCCCCGCATATATTTTTCGTTTAAGCATTCTCTCACTTTGACCGCTGGGGTGAGTCGAGTGGAAGAAAGTGAGACAGACCAGATTTCTCCAGTCTAGCTAGTCCAAGAAAGACTATCGTCTTTATTATCTAGGTGGTAGGTCTTGGTACATATACTTCCCACCAGGCGACGCACCCTAGCTGTATGAAAAGAGTTCGTTTAAACAGTTCATTTGGGGTTTCAAGAAAACACAGATGCTACTTCTCTCTCACGTTGGAAAACCTAGCAGAAGCTAACATTTATGTCAAAATGTTAACAGCCTCTATTCTGAACAGAAACAGCGTGCGAGCACATCGCTATAACAACGCATTTACTCGTGGGCTCCCAAATAGACTAACCCGAGTAATTTAAAACAGCCTAATAAACTAAAACACTTCTATGGAGATATCGACTTTCAAGTAACCAATTGTTCATATCATGGTTTCAAAGAATGATTCAACGACTTAAGAGATTTCTATTTTTGATGTTGCAAACAGAACTGCTAATCACGCAAGTAATCTTATATTTCTTTGTTGCGCCGCCTACATAAAGCCTGATAACATCCTGTCAACAAAAAGTACAACATTGCAGCATGAGGGCGATCAGTAAACTTTTTGCATTCTTTGAGCGATATAAAGTAAACAAAGTAGAAACAAAAATAACTTTTCACTATTATAAAGTTAACCCAAACTAAAGAAAAAATGCTACGAAATTGGGCAATATGCACGAACTTCGCTTGTTGCAATAGAAAATGCAATAAGCATATGCTGAAAATGTATGGTTTTAACAACCGGCAATTGGAAAAACAGTAATTTCATAACTTACATCCAATCAACTTGTCGACAAAATTAAGGACCTTCAAAAGGGGTGGCATCGTTTCGTTTCGGAAAACCGCAAGAGCGGAACAGGTAACTTGCTTCCATAATTTTGGATCCGCGTACTTTGGTTGTTTCTCGAGGATGCACTACACACATTCATGGAAGAAAACGAAACATTTTACTGATGTAATAACCGTACTTATAACTGCGGCCAATTAGAAACAGAAACATTATTCCTTACACAAATTGAACTTTAAATTCAGCTGATACAGTATTGAATGTAACGCCATCCAAGAAGTCAGTAAATACGCTTTGCTACATTTACAGCGTAATACATGGATACTAGTAAAAAAATGCTCCCGACATTTTCACCCGAAGGCCAGTTTCTAGTATGTGGTTATATTTTGGCATACGCAACTTCACCTCACTTTGTGCCCACCCCCAGAAGTGTTTTAGCTTTGAAACCACTTACTTATCTTGTTCGTAACCTGTAGTGTAAGCGCTAGCTTTAGACTTCTACAATGCAACACTGTGGGCACACTTACGTCAGGTATTGTACATTAGTTCAGTCCTCGCCTAAAACGCCTTTAACCAAAGCGAACTTCGTCAACAAAAACTGCAGCCACCGAGGCTTCTGTTTATGCCTCTATGGAATTCGGAAAATAGGCGAGTAGCGAAGCTACTAAAAAAAGTGTCTGTTCATTGCCTGCCAGGTGTGTCAGTGTTAATGCTGCTAAATATATATTCGCTCAAAAACCACGCATGCAATATGATACCAATGACACACACAAAGCTTTGACTTTAAACCGCACCTCTTAATTACATTTTTGTACGAATGATATGATTGTAAACGGCAGCTCACCAACAAAGCCCCCCAAAATTATCTTTTCTAACTATATTCATCTGCTGAAGTCTCTGTATTTCCGTTAATATAAAAAGTACTTTTTATGGGCTGCACGCGTAAACCTTGCATGCTCCTCTCACGTAGTTTTGTAAAAGTTAAGCTAGGCGTTTACAGACCACATACTGTATACATGGGAATGTATAAGGCTAAACGAAGGTAAACATTCGTAACTCTTTTCTTAGGATGTTTTGACGTATGCTTTTATTCATGTGATAATACGGGTGGTTTCGTGTTTTCTCTTCGCGGTTCCCTGTTTGCGTTACCAATTGCTTTGGGCTGCTAAAGAGACCCCACCCCCTACCCACGAAGAATAATGTTGGGGGGAATAATATCTACTCTTCGAAAAAGTTTTGCCACTTTCGTGGAATAATTATTTCCGTAAAGTAACTAAAATTCACGGGTGCAATGATGAAGAAAACTTGCATGCATCCTTTGTACACGCCGACTGGAGGCAAAAACAAGAACAGGCGCGCCTCATAGCCTGTGTGGCGTCACCGCGTTAAACCTTACAATCAATCAAATCAAATCACATTAAGGAAGAGCAGCGTCGTCAACCGGCACTACGATCTATTATAGAGAACCTAAACTCAGCCTCACCTGACACTTCAACGGCAATGTTTCTGTTCCATGACAACATCCTATGCCGTCGCAAAGTCCGTCCCGGTGGTCCTGAGCTGTTGCTTGTTGTCCCCCAGCACCTACGCTCCACTGTGCTACATCAGCTTCAAGACATGCCGACTACTGGGCATCTCGGCATCTTTCGCACTTATGGTCGAGTCCGCCTTCGATTCTTCTGGCCTGGCTTATACCATTCCATACGCCGCTACGTCAGGCTTTGGGACCAGTACCAACGCAGGAAAACATCAACTTCACTTCCACCGGGCCAACTCAACCTCTTGACATCCCCGCGGAACCTTTCTTCCCTGTAGGTCTGGACCTGCTTGACCTTTTTACTTTGTCCTCATCGGAAAACAAGTGGATTCCCGCAGACGCTACTTTCTTTCCCCAGCCATTAACGATTTTGCTCTGCTAAACACAAGCTATCTAACGGCCAAACCCAAAACTAACGGCCTTACGGTACACCTCAATTGCACTCTGACCAATAGGCTATCTAGCTACAGTTCTGCAGATCATCGCGACTGGGACACCATGCTGCCATATGTGACTTTCGCTGATAATTTATTCGGGCATGATACCCCAGGATATTCACCATTCTACCTTCGATATGGCTCCCATCCCACTCCACCATTAGACACACTCCTCCTCACGTCGGGCGACCTACCGCTAGGGTGGTCGGAGTACGCCCGTGAAGCCACTACTCGCGCTGATCATGCGCGGCAGATACGCCGCCACCGACGAAGATGATTTACGACCGCAAACACTGCTTGGCCTACGTCACTGAGGGATCCCTTGTTTTTTTCTAAACACCTAACCGCAAAGTCGGGCTTTCTGAAAAAACTACTGCCCGCTTCTGTGACCCGTATCACGTACTACGTGTAGTGGCCGATGTCACGTATGATATCTTCCTCCATTCTCCAAGCTCGTCGAGTCGCGAACCTCCGAAAGACTTTGTCCACGTCGTTCATCTGAAGCCATATCAACCGCCTCTCATCGATTCGCCGTGACACCGCGACGGCGCTTGTTCTGCCGGGGGGTAATGCCACGGGGAAAACTTGAAGACGATGAACTATTTGTTTATGAGGGATCGCTGCCCATCAAAAACATGACGTTCAGCGAAGGTTGTTGGGGGAAGAAGACGGTGAGGTGTTTTGTAGTACATTCTGAATGTTAGCGGCAGCCCAGCCTATCCTGCTGTAAATAGCGTAAATACAGTAAATGCATTTTTCTCTGCCGCATTCTCGCCTCCTAACAATACAAATAGGAATAAATTATTTTTTGCACCATACGCTTACCTTTGCACCAGGCAATATTAAAAGCAGGTTCTTTACACCCTAGTCGGAGTAAAAGAAAACAATTTCAAGACATTGAAAGGTTTGCTCGTGATATATAAAATATCTGTTAAATAAATTTCTGTACCTTCGTAGGAATAATGAATACTAAAATTACAACTATAAGCAATGCTTAATACTCACGTCCGCATCATTCCATTTCTTGCATATCACCTCCAGCTGGCTGGAGCACTGCAAGGATGAATACGACGAGAACGTTGCGGTCATCCAACCGTTCTTTTTGTAATTCTAGCCGGCGTCTTTTAACGCAAAGCTCTTTGCTTTTGGCTACATATTTACTTTCGCAAGTACAACACCTAAATATTTTAAAAGCGGCTGTTTCTTCCTAGGCAAACAAAATATGGATGTGCCCAAACCAGTTAAACCAATTTTAACTGAACGGGAAAAATGTTTCACATTCCCGCAAATTACCTTGCATGTTAATCCAGGTGCTCCCCCTAGTTTGCATACACATAAGGTTGCCCTGTAAAATTGCGGCGGTCAGAGATGTGCTTATGCTCTGTACCTAATGCATAAGCGGGTACTTTGAAATTTTCGTCAACTTTTAGCATTTCCTGAAACATTGACTCCAGCTTTCGGAAGTGAGGTTTGGGTATCCACGCCCCAAACATCTCCCAAGCGAAGGTCCGCATCCCAAGGGCCACCTATTCCCGTCTGTGCGTTCGTCCACTGCATGGAACATACACCCAGAGTGCCGTAGAGCCCGTAGGTATAGAGCGAGTGCGAGCACTAGCGAAGAATGTTCCCATCCGCCTAGACATCAAGTACGTTGATGTGGTTGAATACCGCCATCACAATGGGTGTGCCCTCGCCCCCATCAACAGTACGGAAAGACCCCTGCTACCTATCTCACCGTACGTACCACATCCCTGCAATAGCACTTGCTTTAACACCCCCCCTACTAAAACAATTATATAAAACATACAGAAACGGCAATACAAAATTCTGCTTTGTGTGTTCATTTCCCTCGTGACATCCAAAATACTGTTCCAAAGTCCACAGACCTCTCCTGTCGAACTCATTTATTTATTTGTTTATTTTTTATTTAGGCATACTGTTGGCCCGGAGGCCGTTACAGGGGTGGGGTTACAGCACAAATCGAAGAACAACAAAGAAATACATTAAGCAGAGTGTATACAAACTATACATCCGTATTGTCCGTATTTCCGTATCCGTATCCGTATTGTATCCGTATTCGTATCCGTATCCGTATCCGTATTGTCCGTATCCGTATTTAACATCGCAGGAGTATAACAGAGCACACCTAACCGTAATATCTATAAGCAAACGAATACAACCAGTTGGATATACTTTTTTTTTTCACAATGCACTTCTTGCTTAGGACATTCCTCGCTTCAATTTTCCTCAAACTGTGTTACAAAGCGACTGTGGATAACGGTTGTTGGTAGTGGGTTCCATTCTTTTATTGTTCGGGGGAAAAATGAATTGGCGTGTGCATTAATGTGTAGTTGAGAGATCCGGAAAATATGTTCATGTGTACGTCTTAGGGTTCTGCCTCGTAGTGGTACTAAGTATTAAGAGGTGTCTATTTTAAAACGATTTTTCGAGAGTAAGAAAAGAAACCTTAGTCTAGCTAGGCGGCGTCGTTCGGCTAGGGAGGGTAAATTAAGTAATTGCAACATTTCAGTAACAGAATGGGTCCGAGAGTAACGAGACAAAATAAATCGCGCTGCTCTTCGATGGACTCTTTCAAGCATATTGATGAACCCTGTTTCACAAGGATCCCATACGACACTAGGATATTCTAATGCCGGTCTGACCAAGTATAGATAGGCAGTTAATTTGGCGTCTTTCGAGGCGAGCTTGAGCTTCCTACGCAAAATCGTAGTTTAATTTCTGCAGTCGAACAAATCTTTTTTACATGTTCATTCCAAGTAATATCACAAGCAATAGTTACTCCTAAGTATTTAAGGCTAT
Organism: Haemaphysalis longicornis; assembly: GCF_048455015.1. NCBI lineage: Eukaryota > Metazoa > Arthropoda > Arachnida > Ixodida > Ixodidae > Haemaphysalis > Haemaphysalis longicornis. The sequence continues at coordinate 25,825,950 of NW_027526385.1, forward strand.
TCACTGCGGCAAGTGTAGAGGATCCGAGGGTGTAGGTACAGGCAATAACATGCTTTTTTTTATTTGTTACTCGAAAAAAAAACAGTTTTTTCTTTATTAATTTTCATTTTTGAAGTTTCACACCAGCGTTCTACAACCTTGAGGGCGTCATTAGGGTTTTTGAATCGTTTTCATTGTTAATTTCTTTGTAAAGCAGGCAATCGTCCGCAAAGAGTCGTACTTTAATCTCTTTGTTGATATTTTGGGAAATATCATTTATATAAACAAGAAATAGAACAGGTCCCAGCACAGACCCCTGCGGAACACCCGATGTGACGTCTAGTAATTCTGATTTGGAACGATCAATTTCTACGTACTGAGTTCTGCCTGTTAGGTATGCGCGAATCCATTGTGGGATATTGTAGTTTACTCCAAAATATACCAACTTGTCAATTAGGTCTGAATGAGGTACTCTATAGAAAGCTTTGGACACGTCAGCAAATACAATCGATTTGCCGTTTGTGTATCGAAGCCCTCGCAAAGTCATCAATTGTTTCTACCAGTTGCGTCATGGTCGACAGATTTTGCCGAAATCCGTGTTGATTGGAGTACAACAGTTTTTTCCTTCTAAGTGGGTGTATATGGCCTTCGAGATGACATGCTCGAGAAGTTTACAGCAAACGCAGGATAAGGAAATAGGGCGATAATTTTCAATTTTTTGCCGGTCTCCAGATTTGAAAATTGGGACAACCTTTGCCACTAACCAGTCATCTGGGACGCGATTCTCTTCTAGTGATGCATTAAAGATAATCGTAAGATAGTGACCAATCCATTCCGAGTATCTACGTAATAAAGCATTTGGAATATCGTCACGACCACTGGATGCTTTTACGTTAATGTTTAGTAGGAGGGAAACGACGCCTTCGTACGTAATCTTTACGTCTGGCATATCCGAGGAATGAGGGCCAGACTTTTTATTGTGCGACTGATCACCGCACGATCGCGGAGAAAATACGGACTGAAAAAGTGTGTTGTAATGTGACGCTATCCTTCCTTGGTCATGCAGAACTGTTTCATTCATGATAATGCTGTGTGGTTGATCCTCGGTCTGCGATAAGTGACGCGAAAAACGGTGCGGGGAGGAGACCATAAAGTTAGACAAGGTATGGGTATAGTATTTTCTTTCGCAGTCTTAAGCTTGTTTCGTAATTGCCGCGAAAACTCAGCTATTACTTCACAGTTCCTTTTTTTCTGTCGTCTTTGGCGAGCGATCTGTCTCTGTGAAATATTTCTCGAGTTACCCATGGGTTTTGTTTCTGTTTTCTTTGTTTTCGCTGTGGGACGAAACTTGAGATAAAATACGAGACGATATCTTTAAACTGCAGCCACAGGTTATTGACGTCACTTTCTGCTTGGAAGCTGTCCAACATAAATGATAAGTAATCGACAATGCTTGTATCATCAGCTCTGTCGTACTGGCGAACAAATATGGTCTTTTTCATGGCTCGGGCCAAAGGAAGACCAGTTTTAAGTTCAACGAAAATGAGTTTATGATCAGACAGCCCCTCCTGAATTGTTACTTCGTAATTTTCGAAGCAAGCATCAAGGAAAACTAAATCAAGCATAGACTGCGATGATCCGGCTACACGTGTGTTTTCACGAACGACTTGGCTTAAATCATTATTGAAAGCAATATCAAGGAGAACTTCGCAGGAAGCCTGTTCTTTTGCATCAGCTGTTAAATTGTTCCAGTCAATACCCCCAAGGTTAAAATCTCCCGCAAGAATCAGCTTATATTTTGAGACCTTAAGTCCTTCCAAGTGGTGTTTTAAATTTTCTAAATACGATATGTGCGCAGTTGGTGGTCTGTACAAGGCTGGAACAACAAATGACGTATTTTGGAACTTTATTTTGCACCAAACACTCTCGCGATTTGGAATCCCGGATATCAAAACGCACTGGAGGTTCTTTTACGATTATGGCTCCGGCTCCCCCTCTCGATTCTCTATCATTGCGAAATATTTTGTAACCTGGGGGTATAATTTCAGAGTCTTGAATTTCAGGACGTAACCATGTTTCACTGACAGTGACAAGATGTGGATCATAGCTGGTAGCAAGTATTCTAGATCACCTACCTTATTCGTGAGGCTCCTAGCATTAAGGTTAATTAGTCGAAGGTCAGAAGAGTTTAAATTGACATGGCTTGATTCCGAGTCTTCGGACGACGGGGCATTGTTAGTTGCGGACGACGGGGCATTATTGTTGCGCTTATTCGTACTCGGCCATTTTTTTAGTAATCCCAAACAAATACGTCGCTGTTTATTATTAATTCGTCATGATTCAGTTAAACTCGTTCACCGTCACCGCGTTCCTGTTTTGTCGAATTCCAGAGTAGCTTGCGTTTCGCTAGTGTTTCCTTGGAAAAGTCATCGCGGATAGAAATGCCACTCTCGTTAAGTTTTTTGCAATTTTTGTACAGTTTCGATTTTTCTCTGCAATCAAAAAGTCGCAAGATAACTGGTCTGGGTTTATTACTATTTTTTTTGCCAACTCTGTGGATTCGTTCTACCGTGGTCAATGTTACACCAAGTATTTTTTTGAAAATGTTGGTTAGGACTTTGGATTTGAGGTCGTCAGTGGATTCTTTTTCGTTTTCTGCGATTCCAAAGACCATGAGATTGTTTCGCAGACTTCGGTCTTCTAAATTTATCATTCTCTCTTGTTGCCTCAAAACGGCCTCGTTTAGTTCTTTAACTGTTTTTGTTAGCTTGGCCAAGGCATCTGCTTGGTCTTTCACAATTTGAAGGGTCTTTTCCACTTGCCCCATCCGCTTTCGAAGGTTGTTTAGCTCTTCTCGAATTACCTTTTGCCCATCGCAAAGCTCCTTCAACATTGCCTTAACGTCAGGTCCAGGATTAAGCTCTACATCACCCGACAGCAAGATGAACAGAGACGCAAACTAAGAAAACAGCACACTCGGGCACGGCAGCACTACAACAAAACGGTTATCATTTCTATAAACATATTTGGAATAGTAACTGACCTGCTCGAGGAACAAAATGCCTTGATTAGACAGCATGACGGTTGCGGTGCTTCCGTGCCCACTGAAGCGGATTCCCGAAGGTGCCGACTTTATAGGCAGCTCCCAGGCAGCAGTAGTCTTTCCATGGCGTCCGGACTCCAGGCTGTCGCAGGAGAGCGTTCCTATGCTGATATCGGCCGCACGAGCAGCCGATCCCAAGAAGCACAAATCCAGGGCTGGCGCTTGGCACGATGCGCAAAGCAGCAGTACCTGCTCGAGGAACAAAATGCCTTGATTAGATAGCATGACGGTTGCGGTGCTGCCGTGCCCAGTGAAGCCGATTCCTGAAGGTGCCGACGTTATAGGCAGCTCCCAGGCAGCAGTCGTCTTTCCATGGCGTCCGGGCTCCAGGCTGTCGCAGGAGAGCGTTCCTATGCTGATATCGGCCGCACGAGCAGCCGATCCCAAGAAGCACAATTCCGGGGCTTGCGCTTGGCACGAAGCGCAAAGCAGCAGTACCTGCTCGAGGAACAAAATGCCTTGATTAGACAGCATGACGGTTGCGGTGCTGCCGTGCCCACTGGACCCCGGCGCACGCCGATCTGGCAGGGAGTAAGGCAATAAGGGAATAAGTAACGAGGACTTTGTATCCATGCCGAGGGTAGCCTCCCTCCCTAAAATTGTGTCCGTTTCGCTAGGAACCGACTAATCTTCTATCATGAGGGTGTCGTGCATTACAGCATCGCCTACCGCCATTATCCCCGTCCATCCAGAGCCCTGTACTGTAAGGAACGCTTCTTGCGTTTCCGGCAAACCAATATCCGGATTTGCCGGGCAGTACTCAACCACATCTACCCCACTCAATATCGCTCACCGAAATTCCTCCTGTGTGGCGCCCCGGCCACATTTGTCTACTCTATGTAGGCATGTTCCAAGACAGCTTCCGTTGTGTAAACAGGATTGAGCAGTGGAAGAGTGTGCTGCGCAGCTCGGACTTTGAAGTCCAAACACTCCTGCCCTGGTCACTAGGGTTCCAATCGTAGCTGCTCGACTTAAACCAGCGGCCTCGCACCACTAAATCACCGGACTTAGTAAAGGTATTTCCCTCTCTGAACATCTAGAAAACATTAAAGAATGTGAAAAATGTAGGAGACCTATGTACTTTTTACACTGTTCTGATTAATAAAACATCCCAAAGAATTTTTGAATAGATATGCGCATGTTTTTTTCGCTGCCAAGATCGACAGCTTCTCTTGATGTAGACGATGCAGAGTTCATCACCGCGTACAGAACCCGAATGGCATTTGTAGAACAAGCGGCCCCTGGAAGATCGTCAGCTCACTCTAAGGGCTGAAGACACCCGGTGCCTGCAGTGGCATGTGTCCAGCAGTGCTTTCAAGCAACAATAGGCACAGGTCGACTTACTGACATGATCGACAATTATCTAAGTAACCGAACTCAGTACGTGCAAGTCAATCGCGTAAATTCTACCACAGCCAATGTTATGTCAGGTGTTTCCCAAAGCCGTGTTTTGGCGCCATTTTATTCTTGATCTTCATTAGTGATTTACCTGCTGGAATTGGTGTTAATGTAAGGCTTTTCGCCAATGACCATAATTTACCAAGAAATTAACGCTCCAGAAGATCACGTAAAATTGAACAATGCCCTACAATATACATATATAGATGGTGTGCTCTCTGGCAAATGACCCTGAATGTAAACAAATCTGCTCTCTTGAGGATAACCAGAAAAAAGCATGTATCTGAATTCACTTACGTTATAAATAACTCTGTACTTCCGGTAGTACCTGAACACAAATATCTAGGCATAACTTTGTCACAAGATCTCAAATGGGATATCCACGTGAGACATTGCACACCAGCTACATTAAAACGACTGTTCTTCCGTCGTAGAAGTCTTGGTTTTTAGCCCCGTGAAACAAAACTTCTCGCCTACAAAACATTCGTCAGACCCGTCTTAGAATATGCAAACGTCGCGTGGTTTCCCTTTACAAACAATCTTAAAAATGCCCTAGAGAGAGTACAACAAAAAGCGGTAAGATTTATCTGTAACAAATACCCAATAACAGACTGACCCACAGAACTTAAAAAAAAGCAGGTCTATAAAAATAAAAAACTGCGCGCTAAACTTGCACGTAAAAAATTGCGGTATCAATTAGTTCACAAACAGCTGAACATAGACAGTTCAAAGTATATGTCATACACAAAGACGAGGCCAACACGACAAAAACATTCGCAGACACTGAATGAATATCAGTGCCAGACTGACTGTCTCAAATATTCTTTTTTTCCACTAGCAATTAGAGAGTGGAATAATTTGCCCATCAGTATAACAAACAGTCAATCATTGGAAACCTTTTCATCCCTGCACGGATGTTATTTTTTTTGACTGACGAATTGAGTTCTTTGTCCACTGTTTGAAGTGTTCACTATTCTTCTTGCAGTAACTATTTTGTATTATGTCCTTTGGTAAATATACAGCTATAATTGGTATGGTACTGATATAGTGATAAAATGTATTGGTTTCAGTTTTATCTCGCTCGTTAATGTAATATTTATCTTGTTGTTTAGTACCCTTTGTATAAATCTTGTCATTTCACAATGTATGTGCCCTTCCTTCTATATTCCCTAATTGGGATTGGCAGTATATGTAAATTAAATACAAATGCCTTTCGTACGCGTTTCGAAGTCACAGGCCACAACTCTCTCGCAAGGCTATATTCTGTTAGCCCACAATCCATGACGCGTTGTGATCTAGGAGTACGGTTTGGCTATGGATTCTTGAGGGACGTGGTTCGTAACCCACCCAGATCAAAATTTGCTGAATTTTTTGCAACTAAATTAGTCTTTAGTCTGTTTGAAAAGCTACCCTAAAACAAGTGGTGTAATTCCCATCATCCATCGAGCCTTTTTAGCATTGCTTGTTTGTTTATTTATGAAACACCATTCCCTTTCGAGCAGTTAGCCAATTTTGTCAGCCCCGGACACTGCAAGTCCAGCAAAAATAGCTACCTACTGCTGTTTTAATGTTCTAAGGTTGCGGCAGTGACTGGTGGTCACCAGATGACTGTTGCAGGAGATGTTTTTGTCATCCTCAATAAAGACTAGACTGTTTTACCGGTACCGGTTCCCAGATTAACAGAAGGGAGGAATTTTTTAGTCCTTGAAATGGAATGGAGTTCCAGGAGACAAAATCACAGAACCCCATTGATTATCGTCTCCTATCCTTCATTAGAGTTCCTTGCAAGCGGTTTCAACGTAGTTACTCAAGCCTGGTCATGTTTCTTGGGAATAACGCCTTTTTACCTTGCCAACATAGATTTTTAAAATCTCTCCTTGTGAAACTGAGTTAATTTCTTACACAAATGACCTTTTCGGCGCTCTTGATGATGGTCATTTTGTTGATTTCATTTTTTACTTTACCAAAGCGGCTAACCTCGTCTCTCATAACCTTCTCAGTCAAAAACTACGCATTTTAAACATCGACCCCGTATTCTAGCCTTCCTTTAAGCCTTCCTTTAAATTTTTTAATCGACAGATCCCAGTTAGTTACAGCCAATGATTATGATTCATCTTTCTGTCCAATCACCTCCAGTGTACTCTAAGGTTCCGTGCATGGTCCACCCTTGTTTCTCGTATACATAAATGACCTGCCTAACACCATTACACCACACATCCGGTAATTTGCAGACGACTGCGAATTATACTGAGTAATTTCTTCTACGGCTGACTCATGAACGCTGCAGTCTGACCTTAATTTATTAACAAATTGGTCTGACAACAGCGAATGTGCTGAATTAGTAAAAATGTAAAATCATGAGAATTTCGTGGAGAACTAATGTTCCTGACACATTTCCTACACTATAGATGATTCGGGAACAACTTGAAATATAAATACTTACAAATATTCAGGAGCACAGGTATTTAACACCGTTTCCTAGGAAGCACCTAATTGTATTATTAGCAATGGAAACCGAGCACTGGTATATCTGCGACGTAATTTTTATGGCTTCATCTAACATAAAAATAGGCCTTTACCACAGACTAATTCGATCTAAACTCATTTATGCGTGATCAGCGTGGGACCCATCGCATGACTACCCTATTAACGCCTTACAACCCGTACAAAAACGCAGTGCAGTCTTTATTCGATCTAATTACGCTCGCAAGGCCAGTATATCCTCAATGAAACGAACGCTGAACTTTTCTCCTGTTCCTCTTTGCAGACAACTAGCACGGTGTAACCTATTTCATAAAATCTGCCACCACAACCCACAGCTGAAAAATCAAGTTCCTTCCATTCCGTCGTACATATCGTCACGCATAGATCACCCTTTCAACGTTAACATTCCTCACGGTCGTACTAATCGGCGTTTTTATTCCTTCACACCTAAAACATCAGACGATTGGAACAGCCTGCCAAGCGCGATATCCACTAGCACCGATGCGCTTGCATTGCGCCCAGCAACTGAACCTTCGTAGGTGCTATATTGATGCCCTCTCGTGTGTATGTGACTTTTAGTGTTTGTATAGGTCATTTTCTTCTGGAAGTGACATTTTCTTTTGCTATTTTACAGTTGTCGTTCTGTATGCTCCCTGAGCTTATGGCAATCTCACGCTTGCTTTACAATGTGATTTTTATCCGTCCCGAGTATTCGCATATCTTTTCAGTGAGTTAAGTCTTTGTTTTTCTAATAATGGCTTCGGGTTTATTCTCGACAAATCTTCCATTTTATGTAGTTCTTTTTCCCACTACCTGTACCAACACAGACTGCCATTTGTAACGTCCCATAAGCAATGAAGGTACCAAAATAAATATATGAATAAATTGCGGAAATTCCGATCACCAGTGAAACCACAGTCCAGACTATTTGGGTCTCCGCATTAAGAAAAGGGAAGAGAAATTCCAAAATGAAACCGCAAATTTGTCTTCGTTATAAGATCGCCACCCCGAGGAGTCGGAAGAAACTGGGCACAGAAACACGTCTTGGCACAGAGGAAACTCTGCGATTTTAGAGCGTCGCCCTAGTGATACAAAGGAAACTAGACAGCCAAGTGCATGAAACACCGAACAAAAGAGCAGAGAAGAACGACGCGTGCTGCATAACAGCAAAATTGTTTTTGCTCGTTTGGTTTCGTTAGATTTTTTGACGCCACTGCACCAGTTTGCGCTACATTTGATCATCACTTATCAAGTTGGTCCTACTTTGTCGCTGGCTCCTACACGTTTGCCAATGGCGCTTCTTTAGCCTACAGCAGTTCTTATTTTGTCTCTTTCCGGGTCCATTGAGGACGACATATTCTTTTGTACGAAGGAAGCAAGCTACTCCGGACGCTGCATGCCGCCGCAGACACTGCAAAAAATACGACAGAAGGCATCACCCTACAGGTACTCCACAGGAATGCGAGGATTGGCCAAAATTCAGTCTGGCGGGCTCATATAAGGAATGTAGGCAAATGTTATTCTGGATGGCAACGACATGCATATGGATTTTCCTGAGCAGACAACCCGCTCCCACAGTGTGGAGGACGCTTCCGAAACACCTCGAATACAGTTCACTCTTTCTGTATACCTTGTTAACTCTTGTTCTGTATACCTTGTTATACCTTGTTATACCTTGTTAATCCCTTGTTAACTCGAAGTCACAAAATAGGCTGAAAATTTGAACATAAGTAGAGTTTCAAGTTAAGCGAAATGCAAAAGCCCGCTGCGGTGGCTCAGTGGTTAAGGCGTTGCGCTGTTGAGGACGAGGTCACGGGTTCGACTCCCGGCCACCGCGGCCACTTTTGTGATATAGGCGAAAATCAAAAACTCCCGGGTGACAAGATTTCTGCGCACATTAACGATCCCTAGGTGGTCAAAAATAATCCGGAGCCTTCCACTACGGCGCACCTCATCCCCTGCGCTGCGTCGGCCCGTTAAATCCTAGAATCAAATCAAGCGAGATGCCAAAACTGTGTTACCAGTACACTAAAATATAAGCTAATGCTGGTAACAAAAGCTACACTGCCCAGAGGAGCTTTCGTTATAAAGCGAAGAAAGTTCGCATGACAAACAAATTTTTATTACTGCGGAAGGGAAAACTGTGGGATGCTCGCCCTTGTCGCGTTCACATCAGCTCCAATAAAAGCGTTCTCGAGTTGCTCAACGCATCGCATCAATTGTTGGTTGCCGCCGCTATATCCTACATTGTTGCTAAGCAGTCGCAGCACCTTTGTTGTTTCTGTCGTTGTAGGCACTTCTCGCGGCTTCTCTTCGTCCTCATGACCAGTTGCGTCGTCCACAGAACTCTCAGCGATTTAGGCGTAGGACCGCATTCCGGCAACGGTAACATGGTCCTTGTACAGCGTACATTTGCCGTTTACGACCGCATTCTGCGCGCAGAAAGAGCTGCGCGTTAGAACGGAGACTTCGTAGCGCGCGTTTCCTTGTGTCGTCTCTATCAACATATCGAGATATCCGTGGCCCATCAAAAAATAAAAAAAACGTTGAGAGATAAAGGGGTCCAAATACATGAAGCCAATGGGAGAATAATGCACGGCGAAAAAAACTTTCGACTTAACCTATATTTCGAGATATTCCCGTTTATGGTATAGAGGAAATAAGGCGTATTCCTTTATCAGTCTTTCCCTTCCTGCCAAATCTACCGCTGTACAGTGAAACCGTCACAAAAAAGAAGGCTCCTCAACGCGAAGTCATTCTTAATTAATGTACTAAAAGTTTGAATGAACGCAGTAGCTCAAAAATGAAATAGGCTGGTGAACAGGCAGATCCTCACCACCAGTCTGGCTACTTATGTACGTTCACGGCTGCAAAGCTATGGCACGGGTCGCATTTACCAGTACATTGATGTACTCATCTTTAATCATTGGCACTAGTGAGTACAGTAGATATTGATTCATACCACCGCTACGTCGCATGCGAAGGATGGCAGGTCTTCCTTCGAGCTCAGAAAAGTTGGAGAAGCTGAGGACTGCATTTAGCACCGCCCGACGGTGCGAGAAGTCCCTTCCCAGCAACAGGTAGCCAAGCTGGTACCCTTTTGCGAAGACGGGTGTAAATTGACGCTGCATTACTTTGTTGAACTTTGTTCAAATATTTCGAAATATGAAATTCTTGCCGAATAAAGTCAACCAACACATCCAGAAGTTAGAGTAGGGGTCGAAAACTACTTCAGCTGAAGATACGACTCTATGTCCAATAGATAAATTAGAAACTTGCTCGAAAGATTTTTCTCCCTTTCCGGTTCTTGGGGTTCTTCCATTGCTGGAATTACGCCATTACAGCGATGTAGCGGCTATTCTGCGCTTTTCCTTCACTTTTAGCACTGAACGCATTGTATAGACACGTTAAAAAGAAAGGCACATATGGAAAGCAGAAACAGAAGGCATATTTGTTGCGACGTGCAAATCACACAGTGCCGCTCTGTGCTGACGATAACTACAGTTTTCGCAGAGCTTCCAAACGCAACAGTAAGATTGAAAGCGTTTACTCGAAGTGTTGCAGATTCCAGTTAAGCGAGTAGTTAACTATAAAGCCTCTCGTTCTCTAGCGATAACCAGCATGGCTGGGAAATTCGATACAAGAATCCGAGCACACCTTAACCCTTATGAGTGGTGAACGCTAAAGCACGAACATCCAGCAAAACACCTGAGACTCCTTGTTTCACCTCGCGTTGTAGAAAGGATTTGCAAACGTGATGATAGCGGCCTGAGAATTGCTACACCCTCTTACTTGACGTCGCACCTCGTACTCAGGCGCACTCTCGTTGGCTTGCCCAGGTCCTGGAGCTTTATTTATTAGGGTAAAAGACATGAATTCAATATGTATTACGTAAACAAAAAACCGGTGCTGTTATTGTGTTTGTCCGGTGCGCAAAATGGCTGCCGCTGCGAATGCCGAAAATTTCCTAGACACTTTAAAGTCTTATCCGCGTTTCGAAGGCGAAACCATATGAATACTTAAGCCTTCCGTGATCAGCGCGGTTTCGGTTCTGACTGTACTATTGTTTCGGCTACTCTAACTTACCCACCCACAAATTGACACAGCACCAAGGCTATGTTACCGTCTCACCTTTTAAATCTCTCAGTGCCATACTGATGTCCACTCATATTCACCTTAAACCTAACTAAATACATCTTTTTCCACCCTAACCCTCCTACTGCATCCATTCGGCTTAACCCGCCCTAATGCCTGAACCCTCCTTTGTTCATCGCTGATTCACCCAACCTTAGAATCCTTACTATTATTCACTAATAAACTTTTATACCGTCATAAGTTATTCTGTTGCGCCTTACTTTATCTCAATTTATGTTATGGATTTTTTGCATTTGTTCGCTCCGTAGTCTATGTTATTAATCCTACTAACATTGGTTAGGAAACATTGCTTAACGGTGGTAGTAATTACTATGTCTTATAAACGGATTGCAAGCATTCATTTGTATCACGGCCTCAACGCGTTATGTGGCCTTTTTGCCAACAGATTTGGTACCACTTATGTCCACGCAACGTTCTTCAAGTTTACGTTGTAGTGATACATAAAAAGCTTTCGCCGTAATCAAACCACTTTTCAGGTCGTATCGAATTGATCAGGCGTCTCCAGAACAGGAACAGAATATATTACAATACATGCGACATGCGCACGCTGGGAACGACAGAAGAAATGGTACCCCAGTGCGTGCAGCTCTCACATCATAATGCGTGAGAGGTGAACGTCACAACACGTGAATTGAACGTGTTTGCGATAGCCCTAGAGACTTCTAATTCTAGAGAAGCTTGCAGATGAAGCATCGCTTGTCTACCTGCCGAAAAGATTCGCGCCGAAAGACCACGAAACTAGACTGAATTAAAAAGCAGATGAAAGCTACGTTGCAGTAACCAAGCCTTTGCTGACTGCCGACAGCAGAAGGCACGCTTCCTCTCTCAATGCAGGTAGTAGAGTAAAATGCCTTGAGAAATGTTTTCGTGTGTCATCTGTGCAAAGGCGAAAATGCTTCCTCCCCATTTATAGGGTGGCTGTTCCCTTACAACATGTTGCAAACAATAGTCCTGAAATTTATGCCCTTTGTCTGGCGCCGTTCTTGAACGCGATGAAGAGAAGTCGGGTCATTGGTTTTCGTCGTTACAGCTTGCTGCCAGCTTGATGGGAACCACTTCCTGGCCAACCCTGCAACGGCTGCTAGGAACGGCCCCGGAATGCGTAGCGCATAAACGCAGAAATGAGACGATACTGTGCCAACCAATGGCAGTGTATAAAAGGTGGAAATTTTTCGAGCACGTTTCATCCTAGTTCGGTCGTAAGCCTCAGGCGCACTGCTGCCCGCATGTGCAGCTTTCCCGGTCATGGCAGTCCTGGCAACAGTGATTACTCTACTATTTTTTAGCGAAATGAAATGTTCTTTTGCACAGCTAATATTTGGGGTAAAAACTTGCTTTGTGCACAGTTTCAAGTCGTGCAAGTTGCGCGACTAGGTACCTGAGCCATGGAAACTATCCCATAGAAATGCATAGGGAGTAATGTTTGACAGCGAATTACACAAAAAATGTTCAGAATCCTGGAAAGTTCTTTTCGAGTTTTCATCTTCACGTTGACTTCTGGCTTTATGCCAAATATCACTTTGCTAAAGTGGTTTTGCTAGGTTCCTGAGAGGTTGGAATTTTGAGTGAGAAAGCTGGGTATGGAAAATATTTAACGATGCAGCATGGAATATTGTAGGCACTCAATTTTACATTTTATCAATAGGCCTCGATAGTGTCCAACGTGTTTTTTACACATGCAAAAGATGACGCAAATTTCGCTTGGCCATTCAAAAACCTCAAATGCACTCCTCACAGTGCTGGTGAAAGAATTATTAACAATGTTCTCGTACTACAAACCAAGGCAAGGACTACAATCTGAAGTTCGCTTTATCAAGACTCCTTGTATAAGAAAGCACACCTTCCCTTTGCTCACTATGGACCGTTAGCATGTTTTTGAGGTGAATTAATATAAGATCGCCAGGAGATTTAAGGAATATATCGTGCAACATAAGGACAATGAATATACCAGACTGATACACACTACACAAGTATCCCCTAATGTCCCCCCTGTTTCCGAGGCAGAGCGCAAGTGCGGAGAACGTAATATCAAAATAGTAATCAATCAAATGATACTACAACTAAAACACATCCAGCCCTCTGCCTAAGGACGACGGTGGTTGAACGTTAGGCTTTCTCGTGATGTATTCTTTGGTTGGCCAAACCACACACTGAAAGTATGTGCTACTCTGGAGTACGCACCACCTTTTCAGAATACCGACAGCAACTACCCTGTCCGCACTCGTAGGCCCACTCCGTTTGGGTTTGCGGTGTACAGCGTGAGTCGGTACCTGCTGCTTGGCGTTCGCTCCATCTATGCCGAAGTGGGGCAATTGGATAGATGCCGGCTTCATAACGCAAGGGACCCAGGTTTGATTCTTGCCAAAGGAAGCGTTGTTTTCTCTCACTTCATGCATGATAATTCGTTATCATTGTCAGAAAAGCTCGGCTTTCCGGCCCGGATTATCGGCGTAAGCGGAATCAATGAGGACAGTAAAGCTACGCTCTATGATACCGAGCTTTCACTACTTCCAGTTCTATTCAACACATATACTCGCCCTTTTAGGGTCCAAGCCCCTAAGGGGCTCGGGCTGTCACCATCTCCTGTCGTTGTGGTCGTTTCATGTAGTCACGATACGGAAACACCAGGACACTCGTTTTCGAATGCCTCGCGCTAGAATGTAACGCGTACTAAAACAACACACCGGGACACTCGCTTTCCAACGCCTAGCGCTAGAACGCTTCTTGCTTCAAACACACAAGACATGAAGCAGAGCTGTACACTTTTACTCCCAATGGTTTTAGATCCGCAGGCAAAAACGCCAAGGCGCAAAGAATGCACTTGTACACTGCATGTTTCTCCCCTTCTCAGGTTTTAGGTTAGTGGAGGTGGCCCGGTTTTTCCCACTCTGCTCTCACTGTTCTGAGTGAAAGATCCATATTTACATGGCACACATTTAATCATTTTTGTTCACTTTATTTGCACATGCCCCACTGCGAAGTTCCGGAAAAAGTCATGAGACACCCTATGCAAGCAAGAATAAAACTGCCCCTGCAAGTGAACGGTTTTACTAACGAGCAAGTAAAAAACTCAAGGTGTAACGGATTAGATGTTCTTTCTTATCACTTTCCCTTATTACATGATCACTAAAGATAAAATAAGTGTACCTGGTGAAATAAATACGACGAAGAATTGCTTACTTTTCCAATGTCATTGGAGTTCAATAAATTCGCCGTCAGCCTGTTTTTGCATACTTCAGGTCTTGTCGGCAAACCTAAAAAAGAAAGCAGCTGGTGGTTAATCTTCACACCTTTTTCACCAACCTTAGCCGCGCAGCAAAACGCAACGTTGCGCGGAAGTGTCTGTAAAACGTTTCTCAGGGTAGGGCCCAGTTATTCTTTGGTACTGAAAACGTGTTATAGGCCTACTCTCTATTTTAATCCTACAAACAGATAAAAATTTTGGTTCACAAGAAAAATTGCCATCTTTAAGATATTTTCAATGGAACATATAACATGCATTATGTTAGCTAAAGGATGCGAGAAAATACTTGGCTGTCACTTGCCTACCGCAATCACCCGATACACCCGCGCGACTCACTCGCAGTAATTTCAGCCTGCCTATATTTTATATATGCTTTTCCAGAAATCCCCCCTCGCCCCCCCCCCTTCCCGTCACAACGCATAGATGCAGCACTGCGTCGCATTATGAAGTTTGAAGTTTATTTATTTTTTTTTCTTTCCGCATACAGGGCGAAATGACGGAAAGACCGGGGGAAAAGCAAAAGGCTAGAAGCCTGACAGAGGCTTTTCCCCCGATGGCAGTTTTGCACAGCTATGCATTTACACAAGAACATGTTAGGAAAAGTTACACAGCACACATCTTTGATGTACCCCGAAACACTATTTCAGAATTGCACACATGAACAATAAGAACGCAGTCTCTAAAAAAAGTACATCTCGTAATAAATCAAAACATGCGATGTTAGCATGTTACATAAAGGCAGCAAAAGACTCAGAAAAAAGATACAAGATACAAAGTTTGCCCGAAAGTGAAGCAGCTGGAAACAAAAAACAAGTTCGAGAATGCTGTTTACATACACAATCTGAAACATTACAACAATTCCATGTCATGTTTTATAAGTAGTATTTTATATTTCTTCTTTGATCTTATATTACTAAGGTCGATTATGTGGCCAACTTTATTTAGAAGGGTAGGAACTTGGTAGTTTACGTGTTGCTTGCCATAGTTAGTTCTAGTGAGTGGTCTCTTTAATTGCGGTTCACGGAAAGTATAATGCGGAGTTAGGGCGCTAGTGTCGCTAACGTGTAATTTGTTGCAGCTGATGTAATGTAATAACTTGACATAGTAAACTTGGGTTGCTCGCAATATATCATGTTTTTTAAACAGTGCGCTGGTATGGAGAAGTTGAGGTGGGCCTGTATATCCTTCGAATAGCCTTAAAATCTTTTTCTGTAGTATAGTTAGTTTGTTGTAGTTTCTACAGGTCGTGGTGCCCCATACTAGCGTGCAGTAAGTTAACTTAGAATAAAACAATGTGTAATACAGAACTTTCTATAAACATAGTGGAATAAGTCGTGACAATTTGTATAAGCAACCAATCGATTTGCTAAGTTGCACAGCTAGTTTATCGACATGAGTGTTCCAACTCAAGTTTTCCTGGAACCACACGCCTAAGAATTTTTCCGTTTTTACACGCTCAAGCTTATCTCCACGAAAAACAATATCAATGTTTTTATCCAATGGTTTGTTAATAGGTGCAAAGATTATGTATTTGGTTTTTTTGCGTTCAGCTGTAACTTATTTATGTGAAGCCATAGAGATAATTGTTTTAGATAAGCATTCACTATCTTTTGGAGTTGGATAAGCGAAGATGCTGTAAAAATATATTGGTGTCATCGGCATACATGATCAATTTGGGGGAGTCAGGAATATGGCACAGATCATTTATGTATATGATGAACAGCAATGGCCCAAGTATGGATCCCTGGGGTACACCATTTTTTATGCCTAAAATTGATGACGACGCTTGGTTCACTTTCACAAATTGGTTGCGGTTAGCTAAGTAGCTTGCAATTAATTTTAGCACAACGCCTCGAACACCGTATTTTTGTAACTTAGTCAAGAGAACATCGTGGCATACAGAATCAAATGCTTTGCGTAGGTCAACGAATAGTCCTAGAGTGTACAGTCTATTCTCAAAATTAAGTATAATGTCATGTTTGATACTTAGAAGCGCTTGTTCTGTTGATTTCCCTCTCTGAAAACCATACTGCATATTGCTAATTACCTCATGTTTATTAAAAAAATTCTCTAATCTGTTTTTTATGGCACCCTCAAATACTTTCGACAAGACAGGTAGGACAGAAATCGGTCGATAGTTTGACAATTCCTTTACGTTGCCGCCTTTATGTACAGGAGATATTCTGGCTATTTTAAGACGGTCGGGGAAAATTCCAGTTTCAAAAGTTGTATTTATGATGGCGGTTAAAACTGGAGATATGATGTCGGCAACATATTTAATTGGAATTGCTTTTATCTCGTCGATACCAGCGGCAACATTATTCCTAATGTTGTTGATGCTTGTTTCAATTTCGGACGGTGTGACAGGTGTTAGGGCTACTGAATTCATAAGCGCAAACTCGGTCAAGCAGAGTGTTTGTACATCGACATCAACAAGAGGAGTTTCATCGTAATTAGCACTATTTACAAAATATGTGTTCATTGCTGAAGCAGCACTTTCACCGGTCAACGCTCCAGTGGGCGTTTCTATATTAAGTGTAGGGCTGCTATGCTTTTTTGAAGTCAGATTTTTTTATCTCATTCCACACTTTTTTAGGGTCACCACTAATTTTGGAGAATAAGTTTTCGTAATATCTGATTTTCTCTTTTTTTATCTCAGCGTTTAACTGATTCCGAAATTTTTTATAAGAGTTGAACTTATTTCTATCGCCGGTTTTTACGAAAGAATGATACATTTTATTCTTCCTTTTAATTTTTTTCAACAAATCTGCGCTAATCCAGGGCTTTCGTGTTTTCCTAAGGCCTGCTTTACCTCGCTTGAGAGGAAATGCTATGTCATAACATGTGAAAAGCTTTTCATAGAACTTGTTGTACGCAGTGTTTGGGTCTTTTTCAATGAGTATGCACCTCCAATCTGTATTGCATACAAGTAAGCGAAAGCGGTTCAAACTGTGTTCATCAATCCTACGCGTCAGCTCATGCTGTTTATTTTCTCTTTTTCGTGATAACGGCAAGAAGCAAAAAATAGGCAAGTGATCACTTATGTCAAGTGATAAGACACCTGCAGCGATATCAGGTGGATGCACATTTGAAATGCACAAGTCCAATAGCGTTGCGGTTTTCCCAGTGAGTCGTGTTGCCTTAGTAATAAGGCTTCTGCAAGCGAAGGAATTAATAAGTTCTTTAAGCTGTAGGGATGGAGCATCATCTACCAGCATATTTATGTTTAAATCACCCATAATTACAAAGGACCTGCAGTTGCTGCAAAGGTGGCAAAATAGGTCTTCTAGAAATTCAAAAAAATGAAGTTTGTTCCCAGCGGGTGGGCGATAAATAACAACAACGGTACAAATACCCATATTCACAGTTAAGCATTCGATGTCAGGGTTGATAAAAGAAAATTCTGCTACTACTTCATGAGGTATTGTTTGCTGAACATAAATGGCAACGCCCCCACCCCTGCCATGTGTACGCGTCAGCCCGTTATATACATAATTGGGAAAATTTGGGGCTTTTTTATCACCCACCCATGTCTCCGTAAAAAGCAAGACATCAAAAGTGTAGGAAATGGATTGGAATAGACTACACAATTCATCTTGTTTGTTCCTGAGGCTCCGAGCGTTTAAATGGAACACAGAAAACTGCTTAGGACGATCTTTAAACAAATTTTTTAAAGCACATACATCATGATATTCACTTGCTTCAGAAACTTGCATTTGTGACTGAACACTGTAATCGCCACGTCATGTCAACGAACACCTTTTACCCCGGCAGCGAGGTCATCTTGTCCAGGTCTGCCATGCTAGCAATACGCAAGGCGGGAGGCTGTTCGTCTCTCCGCACGTACACCTTCCCTCCAGCGGTCCAAGCAAATTTCCAAATCACCTGTTTTTTCTTCTGAACCGCAGCACCAAGAAGCTGTTTGCTCTGTCTCGTTAAGTGCTCGTTAACGTAGACAGGGAAAGATGACTCGAAACCAAGGTCCGTGGCAGTCATTCTCAGCTTTCTAGCCTTTGCGAGTACATCATTCCTTTTTGTCCGCTGGACGAAGCGGACGATGATGTTTGACTGATCATGCCGTGCAGTGGGCACTCTATGGCATACATCGATGTCAGCATCCGTTAATTCTACCTTAGCGAGTGCGCCCATTTTTTTTAGCACGGTGATGGGTTCCCCGTCGAGGGGGACGCCTTTTATTTCCAAGTTATTCAGCCTCTGGTACTGCTCCAGATCCTCAATTCTACGGGACAACTTGGAATTTTCAGCCTTCAGTTCCTTGTTTTTTTTCAAAACATTTTCTATCATCTCTCTCAGCTTATTCATCTCAGTCAATCCGTCCTTTACAGCACGGAGATCCGCTCGAATGTCGCGCCGGAGATCATGAATTGCCTTCATAGTATCGTCCTTCGTCATGACTAGAGCGAACAATGGGCAGTCAAGTACAGTAAAAAACGAAAACGACAAGGGGAACAAGTGCGTTCGGCAGCGGTGCAAACCACACATAGGAATATTCCAAAACGGAATGCCTCACCTGCAAAAGCAGATGCAATTGAGACACGAAGTCGATGTGCACCGCTGCCGAACTGCGGAGAGCTGGCGTGTTGCAGCCCCTTTTCAGTCGGCGTGAACGG
This sequence comes from Haemaphysalis longicornis, assembly GCF_048455015.1. Lineage (NCBI taxonomy): Eukaryota > Metazoa > Arthropoda > Arachnida > Ixodida > Ixodidae > Haemaphysalis > Haemaphysalis longicornis. The sequence continues at coordinate 25,844,944 of NW_027526385.1, forward strand.
CTTACTGGCCTCTGGTGGGCGTAGATCGCAGCTTCCTGATTGCAGATCGTTCCAGAGTCAGTCGAAGCTCCCGGGCGCCTTCACCCAGATTTGATTTTGACGGGCGCATATAGTCACCGATTACACCTTCAAAAATTTCCGTACAGACGGTTCGCCCACCGTAACAAAAATCAGTTCGTACTTGTTCTTTCAGTACACCTGCCATCAGCGGTTTTTTAACGCATTCACAGTCTGCTCTCGGTTGGTTATATCGGCACTTTTCTCACGCTTCAGCATGTGCACGGTTTTTTTTTCTGGCCTGGGCTCCACGGCCCTCTCCACGGCACTGTTCAAAACTGCGACCCATGCCAACGTCACAAAACTCAGGAAGCTCTTCAAGGCGGGCTGTCTTCCCCTTTGGACATTCCCACCGAGAATTTCTAACTGATAAACATCCTTCTGCGGGTCATCAGTGGCCAGTAAATACGGGGTGGGCAGCCTTTAGGCGGCGCAATTTGCTGTTAGACAATCCCTGTTTACCAGCTCCGCCACATACATAGCTGACTTTCTTAATGAAATCTGATCGTTCACCACACAGCACATAAGAAGCTATTCACGTACAATGGCGGTGCCTGTTCAGCCTATGGTAAGCTGGCAGCATTGTATTCTGAGAAAACTAACGGCTTCACTGAAGGTCTTACGCGACCAATACCGATGTGCTCTTTCTACCCTGAATGGGCCATGGCAGTACCGTATGTAGTGTTTGTCCACAACTCTTTGCGTTATACAAAAAAATTTATGCAAGGCCGTGAAGCCAACCTCCCTTTCATGCTATCCTTATTGCATCTGCGCGCTCTCAGTAATCTCTGCTTCTAAAGATATTCGCCTTATTGATTCTGCACGGGTTGTTGCTCGAGCAGGGCTTGCTGCTTTGCAGATTCCGAGAAGCCTAAATACAACTGCCAGCATTGTTTGACACACCCACATCTTCCCCGTATTCTTTGCGCGTTTTCGGACACTGGTTTCTTACTAAACGCTTTCATAAACGTTCTTTGTGCGTTTTGATGTGCGTCACTGCCTCCTGTGCCTGGCAACAACTATTTAGTACGATGTCCCACGTTTCCACCAAACATCTCCCTTTCGTTGGACTTGAGTTCTCTTTCTTTCTCTTCGAACTTAGATCGTGCGCGCCGAAGTCGACAGCCGCTGTCCTGTAGCAACCGCACATTCAGCTAAGCACTGCGATGACACTTACGGCGTCAGGAAGTTATTTACAGGTCAACTTGATGAAGGATGACGACAAAACGTGTGTCAGCCCCCGGTACGGGAAAATGGAACATCAGAAAACGAAGGTTACTCGTGGGGCAGCAGGATTTTCACCCTGCATTTCTAGCGGTTGTAACATTTCTAATTTCATTTTTAAATAGTCTGTTCGCAAAGACTCGCTAATTCGTTTCTACAAAAAAATGTATTAAGGTCACTAATACGCCTCATATATATACCATGCGATGGTTAACCCGCATAATCTTTCTGTGTGAAAAACGTTACTGAAATCACTAGCCCGGAACCCGCCGCAGTGGCTCACTGGCTAAGGCGTTGCGCTGCTGAGCCCAAGGTCGCAGGTTCGATTTCCGGCCGCGGCGGCCGCTTTTCTGGTGGAGGCGAAAAGCAAAAACGCCCGTGTGTACGTGATTTCGGCGCACGTTAAAGAACCCCAGGCGGTCAAAATTATTCCAGCGCCCTCCACTACGGCGCACCTCATCGCCTGCGTTGCATCGGCGCGGTAAATCTTACAATCAATCAATCAAAATGACTGGCCGCCATCTTCCCTGAACAAATTACTCCGCAAGTTGAAATATTTTACGTTAAAATTGATAAAATATACACAATTAAATCGTAAGGTCACATAATTAAGTACTTACTGAAGGAAGAATTGAAGATTAAGCTGTATATTGACTGGCCCAGACACTGCAAGCGATTGAAAAAAAGTGTTACATGACTCGAAATCGTTCTTTTCGCATAAAATAAAAATATGCAGTAATATTTATTTTTGCGTTAATTATCATATTTTTCTCCCCAAGACTGCTTTTTCTAACATTTTTTTTAATGTTATAAAATCTCTGACAATATCTGCGGAGATTTCGGCAACACGTGCAACAACCGCTGAATCACGAGTACCTTCAAGCACGTTTGTTTTATTGCAAAGTAATTTAGGTGCTGCTGAGGGGATTGCAGCATACCCAATGTTCAAGACCTTTAATTGCCGTATCAAAGTGGCAATTAGGGTGCAAAATTCCCAAAATCAAGCTTCTTTTTTAGGCATAGAGCAGGGTATACGACAGTCATATCACGTAAAGTGAAAATGTTGCTTTTACATACTTTTCTAAACGTTCAGTAATCTAAATTCACACTCACCGTGCCAAATTTTGCAGAAGAATTTGTTAGAACTTGTTCGGATTTCTGTGAGGTAAAACATGGTCATTAGACATTTGTTACTATTTCTTTTCATACGTTTTAGCTTAGTAGAAGCATAGTGCACGCGTAGAAAGTTAAGTATCTTTCACCATTTATTGTAAGAAAAATATAATATGCGCATATAAGAAACTGAGCTTTACCGTAGTAGAAAATACCGCTATTTAACAGGCGGTTGTGATGTTGAAACATAAATGTATACTCAATTTGTTAATATATTGCGAAACACTGGCAATATTGTTCTTTTTTACGACTCAAAATGGTTCTGAAATGAAATATCAGCCTCGGAAGCTAAATCAATGCTTTAAAAGTTCTCATACAAGTTAAAATATATTCTATGCGGGAAATAACGGTATCTAGGTCGAAGTTAAAGTTTTTTTTCCTTAGAGAAAATTCGAAATCATTCGAAGAAAGTGCTTGAAGTAACTGACAATTAAAAATTGCTTGTTCCCGCATCAGGATTAAACGTTTTTAGGAAAAAAATAGGAATGAGCACTTCAGTCATTCTGGCCGGGGTATTTACCCATGTAAATAAATCGTCTTAATTGATATCTTGACTCCACCATTGTAAACTTTAACAGCCCTATAACCATATACCACGACATTTTGTGATGGATACTTGACCATGACGGCCTCTTTAGGAGTCTCTAGTCTGCACAAAAAAGTGAACGATTCCCTATTCTTCAACCTCCTACTTGCTGATCGAAATAAATTTTAAAGACGTGCCATTACAGATGACTGTGGCTTGCAATACAGCCTGTGAATGTATATTAAAAAGTGTAAATTCGGAACTTACCTCGCCAATAGCGCACAGGTCTAAATAGTTCCGCATACACTGTAAGTGAACATACCAATGAACAAGAACAAAAAAGGAGTGCAGGCCAATTAGAACCGGTAAACAAAACAGTCCTTCTGATGTGCAGTTGCATCTAATGTTCGCGTTAAAAAGCTGGCTGAAAATGTTTAATAAAAACCTGTTACAATTCTTATGAACTTACGGTTCATTTCATTCATGTGTTCTTTAAACTTCCGAAGTGGATACATGAGGTTTGATACATAACGCTATACGCTTGAAAACATAACGTTATGTGCATACGCTATGTACATACATACGCTTGAATACATAACGTGGATACATAACGTTATACGCTTAGTTAAGTATTCCTTCTGTTTTACATCATAAAAAATTATGTATTTGTGTTATTTGTAGATTCTAATCATTATATATAAGTATACCGACATGAAACGGAAGCAAATGTAAAAAAACTGCCCGTGGACTTCCCCAGGAGAGAGAAGGAGAGAGAACAGGAAAGTATACTGACAGACGACACGTTAAAGTTAAATGGCAATGATAAGAACGAAGCGCGTACAAGGCAGAGAAACTGTTTTGACCTCCCAGCATGATACCGGCAACCACCGTGTGTATTTCATATAGGGTTCAAGGGTTTAGTAATTAAATAATAAAATATCTAAAAACTAGGCCGCTCTTAGACCACCTAACGTTATACGGTGTAAGACTGTGCCGTTTTGCATTTCACTACCAATGTTGCATATTTTAAATGCAGTTTTGTGAAAAGTGTTGAAAGAAAGAAAGAGTAAAGTTAGGTTCGTTGTTGAAGGTGGTTGGTGTCGTCGTGGAGGGTGGTGAAGGACCCGATAACGAGACGAGGCCAGTAGATGACGAAGGAGAAGAAGTCTATTTACACTTATTTACAGGAGACGACGAAACATACACAAGACAAAACGAAAACTGAATTACAATTAAGAGGTGCCGCAGCGCATAAAGGGGGGTATCGCGGCGCGATCCCTGATGGGGGCCCGGAGGCCAAAAAAGGTGCCGAACCGCCGCGCGGTTGGCGAGGAATTCGTGGTGCTCTGGCACCCAGAAACCACCACGGGAGCAAGTCTTCATGCGACTGCTCTGGGCCGCAGCTCCGAACAAACTCGTTGAAGCATGCGCGAGCAAGGCGCAAGCCAAGCAGCCTCCCCACAGCAGCGCACATGCCAATAAGGGTTTTGACCTCCGCTCCCCCACTGGCCGTCCCCGAAGGTCAGGAGGACAGAAAAGCCTTCCCCGACGCCGCATAAAAAGCCGCCGGCGAGGCCCATACAAAGGGTTGCGACTCGCTCGCGTCTGCGGAGGCCACCCATCGCTTCCACCCAAGGAGGGGGACGCCACAAGGCCACAAGACGGGAGGGGGGGCATCGTCCTGACGGGGTTTATCGGCGCTGTCATCCTTACAGCTCCCCCATCAAAAGCCTGTGTCAGGACTGCTTGGACTACTACAGGCACCCAAAACCAAGTGATTACAGCGCCGTAACCCAAACAACAACAACAACAAAAAAACCCGTGAGGAATATCCCTTGATGACGTCCATGCATGCAAGCGAAATTTGCGCTTGCGAGCAAAGCACAAAGAGAAATACTACGCAAAAGAAATAAAACACAAAGGATGTATTACACTCCAGGGGAACATCATGCAACTAGCAAAGTACCCGCGTGCGGGATACAAAAACAAAGGCAAAGGCACACTCGCTCGCTCGCTCGCGAGCACCAAGTGATACTCGCTCGCGAGCACCAAGGGGAGCGAAGAAGGAAAAGGGCAGCGACAAGAACAATGCAATTAGGAAACAAAACGCAAGGTGAACGCTATCGCCCCCGCTAGCTTATGGGGGGAAAAAAACCACAGCAGCGAAAAAAAAACCGTTCATGAGAGTTCAGTCAGTGCACCACAGTTTTTCCCTCCACCAGTAGCACTCGAAATAATCGGGTGCGGCCTCGAGGTGAGAGTCCACCTGGTTGTTGCACCAATCGCGATGTTCGGCGTTCGCCGCGGCATCAGGTGATCCGCCTCTGCAGCCCGCGCGGGAAACCCCCACCGCCAGAGCCACCCGCATGACCAGGAGCACGGGCTTTGAGACGCTTACGTTTACCTGTGCGCGCTTGCCATTGTTCCCTCCCTGGCATGCCGAGTTGCTTCCAGCTTGCCTTTCGTTGCCCCTTGTTTTTACTTCTGAGTCCTGATCCTGATTCGCTCCGACCGCAAGCAACCGTTTCTTAGCATTCAACGCGGCGGAACTGGGTCTCGGCTTCTGTGCCCCAAAAAGCTCACTCAGGGGACCGTTAAAGCCTCTATCCCTCCCGGATAGCGACTTCTCGAAACAGGGGATCTCGGGTGGGCATGCTGCCGCCAGCAGCACTGGCTGCAGGGGTATTCTTACAACAAACGTCTGCGGTTGCATCTGCCCCGAGCACACCGTTTCGACCGAGCCGGCCAGGATACGGTAGAGATTGTTCGTTGGCGATCTGACCGGGCGCTTCTCTGGCGCTCAGCGGAGGCGCCTCGATATTTCCCGGCTCATATGCCCTCCGTGGCCAATCCCGGCGGGAGCCCGCCACGGCGAGTGCCGTCAAGGTGGGTGCACCTGGCTGTCCCGTGGCTTGAACTGCGGACTCCGCTGCCCCCGGCTGCGTAGCCGGGTAGTCGCCGGCAATAGCCACCGACACACGCCGAGTAGAAAGGCCCGCGATAGCATTTCGACGTGAATCGCCCAGTGATGAAGCCGGTTTATCGGGCCTGATCCGCTGATATGCTCCCGCCTCAGTTTCGCTCAGTGAAGAGAAGTCACTCCTGCCAGGCTCATCTGCCTCCCCTGGACCAGCGCTGACACAGCCCGCCCCCGCTTTCCCGGGACATGCCGTCGCGGCGGGCGTACCTGCCTGACCCGTGGGCTGGCCGGCCGCCTCCGCTGCCTTTGGCTGTGTAGCCGAGGTGCCACCGACCATAGCCCTCGACGAGGAAAAAATAGCGGGGCCCACAGTTGCCCCTTTAAGAGACGTTTCTGCCATTGAAACCGATTTACCCGCCCTGGTCAACTGATACGAAGTGAGAATCCTTCTCAGCCGTACGGTTTCGCTGAGCCTGTCCAGCCTTAGCTGGAACGGTTTAGCTGTGACCCTCGGTCCCACTAGCCTGCCGTTTACTTTGTTAGGCCGTGTTTTGGAGACGCCCGCCACTGCCGCGGTGACGAGACGCGGCTTTTCGCCTGACTCCGGACCATCTACCTCAACCGAGCGTTCCATTGGTGGGGGTGGGCTGGCGTCACGGTCGAGACGAAGGTAAACGCGGCAGTCCACGCACGAGTGTGTGGTCTGCCCGCAACTGCAGCATGGCCGCACCACGTTCTCGTTACCCGGTCGCACCGGAAATTCGGCCTCAGCCAACCTTAAGAGCTGCTCGAGCTCTCGCGTTTTTGAGCGTTCAACCTCCAGCTCTTTGTCCCTGGCCATGCTGTGTCTGGCGATGAGGATGTCCCCCAAAGAGGAAGGTGCAGGGACAGACCACTCACCGGCGATGATCTGGCCGCCAAGCTGCACCGCGCACAGCACTCCCCCTTCTCTCCCGTGGAGATCGGTGGGTCCAGGGATGTCTTCTTCCCGGCAGTTGAACTAACGGATCCGCTGTCTTGCAGGCGGCTCGCAGCCGTCCAGCTTCGTCGTGTCCTTGCGTGTTGTCAGCTTCCCTTCTCTCCTACACTCGAAGTCGCCTCTCGGCCCGCACTGAGTCACCACTTCGTTAACTAAACCACAGGTAACGTCCACGACGCTGTCGGGCTGCGCCAGTAAAGTTAGGTTCGTTGTTGAAGGTGGTTGGTGTCGTCGTGGAGGGTGGTGAAGGACCCGATGATGAGACGAGGCCAGTAGATGACGAAGAGAAGAAGTCTATTTACACTTATTTACAGGATACGACGAAACATACACAAGACAAAACGAAAACTGAATTACAATTAAGAGGCGCCGCAGCACACAAAGGGGGGTATCGCGGCGCGATCTCTGATGGGGGCTCGGAGGCCAAAAAAGGTGCCGAACCGCAACGCGGTTGGCGAGGAATTCGTGGGGCTCTGGCGCCCAGAAACCGCCAAGGGAGCAAGTCTTGATGCGACCGCTCTGGGCCGCAGCTCCGAACAAACTCGACGAAGCATGCGCGAGCAAGGCGCAAGCCAAGCCGCCTCCCCCCAGCAGCGCACATGCCAATAAGGGTTTTGATCTCTGCTTTCCCCTGGCCGTCCCCGAAGGTCAGGAGGACAGAAAAGCCTTCCCCGACGCCGCGTAAAAAGCCGCCGGCGAGGCCCACACAAAGGGTTGCGACTCGCTGGCGTGTGCAGAGGCCGCCCATCGCTTTCACCCAAGGAGGGGGACGCCACAAGGCCACAAGAAGGGAGCGGGGGCATCGTCCTGACGGGGTTTATCGGCGCTGTCATCCTTACAGAAAAGAGTTATCAATTTTAGCGATAAGAACTTTTACAACCAGTGAGCATAGGGAAGCGCGTTTGATTTACTAAGCAATGGGTTGTGTATTTCAAATGCCCCATTGATGAATTATTGTTCTTTGTTGTGTACCCCTTCGTGTACAACAACAAATATTATAGTTAAGTGTTGTAAAACCATGGCATAATTCTAATTTGGACGACCGGATTGTAGAAGCTGTTTTAACGTATGACACCTCCTCTAAAAAGTTTTCAAAAATTTATGCGGTAATCTTTTAGTTCTCATGAACCTAATAAAGGACCGCATTTTATGACATTCAATAGCAAAAAAGTGTAAATAATATTATTGACAGTTGTTATGGACAAATACAACCCCAGACTTGGCTGTTACTGGAACATTCAAAACCATGGAATGGTTCGCAGTAATTGCAAAACCTTTGGCGCAGAGGTAGCCAACTAAAGCGTTGAACACATGTACGACTAGTGCACGCGATTCGCATATCGATTGATCGTTAGAATTGATCGTTTACGATCGATCGTTAGAAATGATTGATCGTTACGATTCATCGTTACAATTTATTGATCGTTACGATTGATCGTTGGACCCGTTTTGGCGTCGATCGCTGGTCGGAGGAGGCTCACGACGTGCGACTGGCAAGCCAGATGCAGTCGTGCCGTCGTTGAGATCGTCGTGAGGCCACAGCCAATGAGAGCCCGCTGAGCCCGCAAACGGCTTGCGTTGCTCGGGCGTTCAGGCCGGCTCGGGGGATGGGAACTTTAGGCTTAACATATTGGCGCATATTTGATCGGCGCTATCTGTGCAGCTGCGAATGACAATCTTTCCTCGGGACACTGAAAAAAGCATGTACAGGTCCGCGCAGAAGTAAACGGAGCACGGGAGCAGTGGCCGAACTGCATCGTCGCGCCGCGTATGGGCGCCGACGGGAACCATGGAGCGCCGGTCGAAGAGTCTGTTCGCACTGCCCCCACCGCCCTATCTGATATGTTTAATCGCCGCTCTGCTGGCGTGTCATGCTCGGCGAGACGGTCTTCAAAAGGCAGCGCTGGGCTATAGAGGGGCGCTGGTTGCATTTCCGCTCGCTGGCATCAGTGGTGACTGAATCCGCTGCTCATGAGCTGGCGAAGCTGCGCCCGCCCGAAAACAAGCCTTGTTGCGCGCTGTAAAGGGCGGCATAAAATTGTAGGCCGCTCCGGTTTGGCATAGCACGTCATTGCGATATAATTAATTGTAAGCCGGCAACAAAATTACCATGTACAATATAGAAAGCACATTCACAGACATTTTCCAAATTCGGAAAAAAAAATCTCGCTTACGAGATTTCTTTTTTAATTTTGGCTTTGTCCAAAGGTATTGCTGCCGGTCAGTCCTGGTATGTTTTGAAGAAAGGAAAATAGAAAATGTCCATGCGGTGGAAATTCTGTATTAGAGAACACCGTAAACAATAGGTACAATCGTTGCCTGCTATTCCAGCGGGCCTCGTATGGCGCATATTTGATTGTCGCATTAACCCTTTCGCTCCCATTGACGATGATACCCATCATAACATTTTGTACCAAATTAACCGATTAACAGTATGATCGCCATCGGCCATGACGACTAAACTCGTCATCGGTCATTTTGAGGCCTTGACGGCGCGTTTTTGCAAGACATTGAGGCCATGCGGCGAAGCCATCTTTCAATTCAATGCGGAGTTTTATTTAAACCTGCAGCACTTTCTTAAATAATTTAAGGTGCTCGTTAAAAATAACAACCTCGGTTTTAATGCGACAACAAAATATGAGCCGTATGAGGCCGGCTGTAATAGCGGGCAACGATTGTACCTATTCTTTACGGTGTTCTCCAATACAAAATTTCCACCGCATGGACATTTATTTTCCTTTCTTTAGAACCCACCAGGACTGACCAGCTGCAATAACTTGGGACAAAATCAAAATTAAAGAAGAAATCTCGAAAGCGAGATTTTTTTTCCAAACAAGGAAAATGTCTGTTAATGTGCTTTCTATGTTGTACATGGCAATTTTGTTGCCGGCTTACAATTAATTATATCGCAATGACATGCTATGCCAAACCGCAGTGGCCTCCAATTTTATGCCGCCCTTTAGGGTGCGCAACAAGGCACGTTTGCGGGCGCGCGCAGCTTCGTGCAGCTCATGAGCAGCGGATTCGGTCACCGCTGATACCTGCGAGCGCCAATGCAACCAGCGCCCCTCTATAGCCCAACGCTGCCTTTTGAAGACCGTCTCGCCGAGCATTACACGCCAGCAGAGCGGCGATTAAACATATCAGATAGGGCGACGGGGGCAGTGCGAACACACTCTTTGACCGGCGCTCCATGTTTCCCGTCGGCGCCCATACGGGCCGCAGCGATGCAGTTCGGCCACCGCTCCCATGCTCCGTTTACTTCTGCGCGGACCTGTACATTGTTAAATCGATTTTTTCGTTCTTCTTTCTCATATTGAAACCACGTTATTGTGAGTTTTGGATATCTTTTCTGTTTTCTTCCCTCTTCCACTTCTCGTTTTTTTTCGCTGCCCTCCAACAGTGATCCCGTTGTACGAACTCTCCCTTCCCTTTCCCTTTCCTCTCCCTTGCTACCTTCTGTATATATATAACACTGAAACCAGCTTATACTCTACTCTGAAGAAACTCTTCGTGAAACAGCAGTAAAGGACTTTTATTGTTTTAATGTTCTTCTCGTGGGCCTCTGTCTTTACTTTTCGAATTTTCTCGCGGGTTTTGTGCGTTTTTTTTACCAAACTATATATATATATATATATATATATATATATATATATATATATATATATATATATATATATATATATATATATATATATATATATATATATATATATATATATATATATATATATATTTATATATATATATTTGAGCGAAAAGGTTGACTCAAGAATAACAACAAAA